>NW_005871078.1:75675-150009 GCF_000147115.1 Myotis lucifugus
TGGGAGAAGGAGAATCGACCGCCGGTGGCTGTGATTACCCCTTCCCTCGGCATCGCATGCCAGCTGCTTCCACTGCGTCCTGTCCTTATGTGTCAACAACTGGTCGGGCTCGCATGGATTTGCGGGCCTTGGGGGGAATCTCTGACGGCACCCGGCGTTAGCCCTAGTTTCACGGGATGTCTCAAGTTGAGCATTTTGCATCGCCCTCTCCTCCCCCGGGGGCCGCGAAACAGCTCGCTGGGAAGTTCCTCGAGGGGAGAGCTTCGCGTGCTCCGCTTAGGGGGCATTTGCCACTTAAATGGTTGCGACGTTCATGGCCTTCAAGAGGCTTAGCCACGATGTTTGGAAGGAGAGTTGGGCAAAGTTTGGCTTTGGCTCACTAAAGCGCAAGGAAGGCAGGTCGACTTTTTCTTCGTGCCGAGTTGATACAACGAATTGGCACCTGGAGTAGGAAGTTCACCGATAAATGGAATTTTGCCAGACGAAGGGCATTTTGGGTTTGTTTCAATTCCTGCATGAAACCTAAGTGGTGTGAGTGGGAAGAAGATGGGCAGTTTAGTCCAATATGAGCTAAAGCGTATGGAGGGGCTGCCGAAATTGGCAGTGTAAAAGGGGGAAAGCCTTTTAGAAACTCAGAAGCTGAGATCCAGTTGGAATAAATTTTTTTGGTCTCTGTCCTTAGACGATCTTAACTCATTCTTTCAATCCCGATGGGTTTGTCCAGAATGACTAATAGATGCTTTTTCAGCAGATTGCATTGTCCCAGTAAACTGCCGGATCAAATGTATCGCTAATGGCTTTATAGACTTTAACATGTTTAGAACCTGCCCTGGTCTTCCAGTTTGAAATGGTTGCTAACGGAATGGAACATATAGAATTACATGAGCACCGGTCTCATTCACATCGTGTAAAAACCTAAATTCTAGGAGGCCTTTTTGCACTCTGGGAGAGGAACAAGTACAGTTAAGGCAAAGTTTATAAGCCTTGGAAATTTGGGCCACTCTGTTCTTTTTGAAGTGGTAGGAAAATTAGAAGCATATAAAGCATGTTCAGGTAGACAAAGTCAGTAAATGTCTCATAAAAAGAACATTTTCACGAAAATGTAGTGATTGCATAACTTGGTGGTTTGGCATTATGTTCATAAAAGTTATTTTCCAAGGACCCTTATATTGCTCCTGATCATGATTTGCTACTCAGCAATGGAAAATTACTTAATTTTGACCTTTGTAGATTTTACAGATTAAATTTAAATAGACCAAATGCTAATCAAATGCAGGTATGTCAATAACTCTGAAAAATAATTTTATATACCTTTTTGTTTCATTCAAAATATTGCAATTTATTGGGAAAAGGGTTTCCTAGCTACATTCTTTTAATTTTCAAGAACATATTCACTCTTGTATGCTTTTTAAAGTGTCAAAATGCAAAAATAATTTTTGGAATAATTATGAGTATAAGAATTTATATTTTCCTTTGAAGTATTCTAATATAGTTTAAGCATATCTTTTTTCTAATATTTTATCTAATCCTCATTGAAGATTTTATGTTCTCTTAGTTAATTTTCATTTGGACGAGTAACCTTTTATTTCAAAAAATTATTCTTGTAAAAAGTGCATTTAATTTTTGAAACTAGAAAAAATATCTCAAGAAGAAAATTAAAGCCCTGTAAATGTGTGCCCACAAATATATTGCTTAAAGGGAGCATTTGTGTTCATTTATTTTCATAATTTGACAAAGGATGTAGTTTTTTGAACATTGCCCAGTTTTATTTAAATGACAGATTCTTGCCTTATCAAATATTATAGGAATTATTTTATACTGTGTGGAATTACGGAGTCCTAATGAGCACCGACAATATTACTTTTCACCTGAAAATTAGATGAGGATGAAAGTGATTATGTTCTATGGAGAGTAGAGAGCACATAGAAAAGCTACTGTTTTCAGAAAGAACAGTCTTTCTGCAAAGGCAGCGAACAACCAGTTATGATCTATTAGACACTAACTTGGGAGTGGATTGCAAATTGTGATTTTTAATCATTTCAGCCTATTGACTACTCATTTTTTTCTCAACCTTAATTTGTGGAGTGCACCCATATGAATATTGAGTAAGAAAACCACAGAATTCTTTTTAAATGCATTGGTGAAATGCAACACTGTTTACCTAGGGGATTCATTTCTGCTTCATTATTTTTGTTACCCACTATTAATTATACTATTAATTATATATTTCATTCATTCAGCAAATACTGTCTTCCATGTGTCAGGCTCCGTTCTAGGCCATTGGGATAATCAGTGAACAAAACAGGTAACTGCCTGCCCTGTGGAGCTTATACTCCATGTTCTTACTGCTTTATTCACCAAGCATTTTTTAAAATTGTTAGCTGCTTTAATCCTCGCAAGAAGCCAATTATTTTCTACAATGATTACTTCATTTCCTAGTATTGTTTTGGTCTGAAGTATCAATTTAAACATCTGTGAACATGTGAAAAGAAAAAAAAGAAATTGCACATTCCCTAGATTAGTCTTTCACTGAACATGAGAAACTAATGAGGGATAATGGGGTAAGCAATTACATGTATCACAATAATAAATCAGTTGTGATTTTGTATCTGAGCCTATAAAAGAAATGGGTTTAGGTTAAACAGTAAAGCTGATTTATTTACAGTCATGGACAGAGGTGTAGCTGTCAGTGCCTTGTTCCTAAAAATCTGCAAGTCTGAGTATTTAGTGCAAGAAAAGGAACACTCGATAGCTATATGTTGCCAAGTTGTTCATATAGAGTAGTTTAAAAACTTTACTTTAAAAATCAAAGGACAGTCCTCAGGGGTTGAGAAGGGCATATTTAGTACACTGGTAGGTAGTAAGAAGGCTCACCTCCAGGGGTTGGATCTGGGAAAAAAAAAAAAGTTTGGATCTGTTATAGTTCATCAGTGGACACCAGGAGGGTTTGCAAGTAAATCCTAATCGTCAGAGACCCTTCCCCAGAAATTTATTCATGTTATTATTTGGTGAATCTTGTGCTAGATGAAAATATTCATCTTTTTGTGTATAAAAGACAGTCTTGAAATGTAAAAAGCTGAAAGATTTAAATTTATGTTGGTTATGCCACCAGTTATCTTCAAAAGGGAACAAATGGCCTTGCTTTTTAATAACATTTGTTATTTTAAGCATTTTAGAAAATGTTTGACATAAAGATAATTCATTGAATATAATTTATTCTTTATTAAATCTACTCCTTATGCTGTATATAAAAAGAGTTAAAAAACAAATGTTTATTCTGGATAGGTGAACTGAATGGTTCTTTTTTTTTCTTCCCCCAAGCAACTTTGTTAAGTATATTGTACTGTATAGTACAGAAATGGAGCCAGGTGCCTAGTATTTTTTTCTGGCACCATTAGGATTGTTTCTTACCATTAGTACTTTATGTGCACTCTAGTTTTTTTTGTCCACCCCCCACGCTCAGTTACTATTTATTTATTAATCCTTGATTCTGTCTTAAACCTATGTTTTGTACTCCAATTGGTAGTTTTTCCACTTTCATTGAGATTCACTGAAAGTGTGAAATAAAATAGCTTCTCTTACATTTTAGGCACTTGGGAGAGGGAGAAGATGGACTTGTGCTCCAGGTGGGGATTCCAGTTCAAAGGAAGACTGATGATCTGATTATTTTAAGCCAGAGTATGTCACTTATTTTTTTGATAACACTGTTCTATAGATTTGTTTTGACAAATTAAAATCATAGCATCTTGAATGTTGATAATGCTGACCCAGGACAAAGAGAATGAGGAACCCAACTAATGATGGGACCCATTGGAGTGGTTCCTTGCTCAGGTTATCATCCCAACCATTTTTTGTTGGAATTTGTAGATAATATTGAACCATTACTTACTAAATCTGAATATTCTTATAATCTGGTTAACAGATATTTGGAGTTATAGTAACATATTAATCGTTTCTACATGGATCATGAAGTCAACTCCTTCAGGTTCAAGCAGGAGTTCTTGCAGTGAAGAGAATCAAGAGGGCTATAGTCCGTCTGTTTCTGGCACTGATTGAGTAAGCCACAGCCCTTACAGAATAGTGTCTGAGCTGAAACTACAACAGGGGAATTTATGAGCATTTAATTTGCCTCTGACTTTCCCAACCCCTAACCTATGCTTCTCTACTTCACCTGAACAACAAGGGATCTCAGTTTGTTAACATATATTGAAGCTATTGAGGTTTAATAATGAAACAGGAGTGAATCCAGAAGGCAAGTTTAAGAATGGTTTCAATGCCTAGAAAATTGCATATGGAATTATGCAGAAATAAACTTAGGATTCAGAGAGTTCAAGGTGATGTGCAGGAGGCCAAAGGGTGCCGCATGTTGTGGGCAGTTTAAAAGGCTATGTCAACAGTGATTTTATCTACATTTGTTTGCTATAAATGTAGCTCAGATGTTGGAAGCAGAGCTGTCTATTGGACTCTGTTAAATTCCTCTATGAGCATGTCACCTCCTTCCTGTTCTTATTCCCAAGAAAAAGTTCTCTTTTTTTGCTCCAAGAAGACATTTTATGGTTAGGTTTGCTGCTGAACAACGATAGAAATGGTAGCAACTTGAAAGTAAGAGGGTAACATAGATGTGTTCATATAATACTTTGAGATTCTTTGCTATGAAAGTTTTAATAGAGGTGAAGGTTATCTTTAAAATATATAAACAAATGTGTCCTTATGTTAGGGTGAGAAGGATGTAAATGTTCATTAACTCCCCACTCAACCTACTTTCCACCACCTGTTCCTGTTGTTGATATTGTCCATAATTTTGGAATCCTTCTTATTTTGTCTTTTGAGGGGACTTGATTTGTAGCTCTTAATATAGTGTTTGTCCACTTAATCTTGGATTAACAAAGACTCTCAAAGTTTTTTCTTAATTAATAGTGATTTTTTTTGGTAGTGAATGTACACAATTTTAAAATTAGTAAATAATATCAAGTTTTTATTCATATACACCTGGAGTTTGTCAGGAATAAAAATGCAACTTGTAAAAGAAACAATATTATTTTTATCTAGGACTACTTGTTAGCATCCCTATTTAAGACTTCATTAGATCATGCTTCTATTTTATACTCTCTTAGTGAAAAAATTGGATTTTTGCCTTAATGTATAATATGCTTACCAGACCCTTGTATATTTTATTCCAAAATATTTTATTTTACTATCAGTAATGTTTTCACTTTTAATGAAATCTCTCTCTTTCATTCTTTTTAGCCTCCAGTCACTACTTGATTTGGCAATGCTGAGCGGTTCATCACTTTACTGATTTTATATTTAATAGCATTATTCATTTTGTCAACCAGCTATTAGTTGGGAATATTTCAGGGGCACATTTTTTGTGAGTTACGTGAACAGTAAACTTACGGCATTAAAATTCTCTCTGAAGTCAAAGATCAAAAAGCTTCTATAAGTTTTTAGACTTTTGTTTCAGAAACAAAGCATCTATGAAAAGGAAAGAAAAAATATTCAAATCTTTTTCTGTATGTTGCTGAATATTGAATTGCCTTCTTGTTTATAAATATTCTAAAGATGAACTATATATTTCACTTTTCTTTTACATGTTCAGGCACTGTGCGATAGCAAAATTAATTTTGTTAAAGCTGGTTCTTTAAAACTTTAAATCTCAGACACTTTTTACAAAATCCTCATCTAAGGATATGCTTCTCTGAGAAGGAGAGAGAGAGACAAAAGAAACACATCAATTGGTTGCCTCCATACATGCCCTGACCAGGGATTGAACCCAAAACCAGGGTATGTGTCCTGACTGGGAATCAAACCCGTGACCCTTTGGTGCACAGGACAATGCTCCAACCAACTGAGCCATACCAGTCAGGGTTAATCTCTGACACTTTAGATACAGATATGTGAAGGAGCTAGTAAGCTATTCTTTGATAGGACTTATGTACATTAAAAGAGAATAAAGATCATGACTGCTGGCAAGATTTTTAATAGACTAACCTCAAGCTGGATTGAGTTTAGGTGTGTTGAACCAATTCTACAGTTACTGGTATATTGGGTGTGAAGCCAAAAGACAGTCTGATTCTTCAAAGCAGGAACAATAACTCCTATTTGCCTATATATTTTCTATAGGTGCTTTTGCACTACACATTGATCGTTGCAACAAACACTGTCTGGCCTGCAGAGCCTAATGTATTTGCTATCTGACCCTTTATGGTAAAAGTTTGCCAGTACTTTCTCCAAAGCATAAATGGCAAATTTCAATATACTATATATTTTCTTCTTTTTTAAAAACATTGTACAAGTATACTTTTTACTACATGGAGGTGGAATAATACATTTGTGTTTTTTCAAATATATTTTTATTGATTTCAGAGAGGAAGGAAGAGGGAGAGAGAGAAACATCCATGATGAGAGAGAATCATGGATCAGCTGCCTCCTGCAAGTACCCCACTGGGGATCGAGCTCATAACCCGGGTATATGCCCTTGACCGGAATCAAACCAGTTCATAGGCCGACGCTCTATCCACGGAGCCAAACCAGCTAGGGCTACTATACTATATTTTCTAAACCGGTTTTAGCAGCACTTCTTTAATTTTATAGCCTAGATTCACATCTAAGGTCTTTATATTACTGATTATGCAATCCCAAGCAATTCATGTAATCTCCTTGAACCTCTGCTTCTTCATTTCAAAATGAGAACCGATGTTAGGGTCAACATTTGACTTTCAAATACACATCTAAAAAAAATACACATAGCAAAAGCCCATATATAACATGCAGGGGAAGATGTGGAAGACTCCTTTCCATCATTTCACCATAAGTAAAACATTGGTAAAGGGGTATTGCTGTGTAAGAAACCATCTCCAAACTTAGAGGTTTAAAGGAACAATGTATCATTTTCTCTCTCATTTTTGTGGGTTGTGCTCAGCTGGATGGTTCTCCCTTTGATTCTCATTGCAGTTAGATGTCAGCTGGGGCTGCAGTCATCTGAAGGTTCAACTGGCTGGATGTCTGAGATGGCTACTCAGGTGGCTGACAGAGTTGCTGGCTGTTGACTGGGTGCTCACCTGGAGCTTTTCCAACACCCACACTTGGACTTTCCAAGTGTTTTGAGCTTCTTATAGCGTGGCACCTGGATTCTGAAAGGGAGATTTATAAGAGCACATTGCAAGAAACCCAGGCTGTAACTCAAGGCTTCTTATGACTGAGCCTTAGAAGTTGAATGTCACTTCTTTTATATCCTTTGGTCAAGCAAGGCAGCAAGACCACCTCAAATATAAGAGAATGGGAAATAGACCCCACCTCTCAGTGGGAGGAGTGCCAAATGATTAGTGGCCCTTTAAAACCTGCTACAGGGTGAAATCAGGATAACCACTTTCAAACATAATTCCTTCTGGGACTGGGATAGCTGGGAGCTCAAGGAGTCTTCATTAAGGCGTTTAGAGTTTTGAGAGCTACAGACACTATTCTGTTATGGCATTTTCTTCTGTGACATCAACTTTATAATAAAAAGAGCAAAGGAGCCCTAACTGGTTTGGCTCAGTGGATAGAGCGTCGGCCTGTGGACTGAAAGGTCCCAGGTTCAATTCCGGTCAAGGGCATGTACCTTGGTTGCGGGCACATCCCCAGTGGGGGGTGTGCAGGAGGCAGCTGATCGATGTTTCTCTCTCATCGGTGTTTCTAACTCTCTATCCCTCTCCCTTCCTCTCTGTAAAAAATCAATAAAATATATTTTTTTAAAAAGAGCAAAGGATTTTCTCAAATTTAGTTCATTTAAAAAATATGTTTTTATTGATCTTTAGAGAGAGAGGAAGTGAAAGGGATAGAGAGATGGAAACATCAATGGTAGAGAAACATCATCAATAGGCTGCCTCCTGCACTCCCCCTACTGGGGATCAAGCCCTCAACCCCAACATGTGCCCTGACCAGGAATCGAACCAGTGACTTCTTGGTTCATGGGTCATGCTCAACCACTGAGCCACACCAGCCTGGCTAGCTAATTTTTTCAAGAGGTCTCATGGGGATTCCTTGAAGGTAGTGACCATCTTGGATTACTGCAATGAGCTAGGGCTCCACAGGTTGAGGAGAAGCCAGACCCAGCCCACCTGTTGGTGTTATAAGGATATAGGAGAAGATGATAGTGGGTGTGTCATTGCCTATTGCTACAGCAAATTGTTAGGGCAGTAGGAGGGAAACTATCCTCCCATTTAGTTCCTCCTTATTCCACCACATCCCATTCACTACTGCCAGGTGAAATATTCTAAAATACAGCTTTCATCATATTACCAAGCTCCTCACAAAAACTTAACCATCCCCATCTAACTATCAGATCAAATAAAAATATTCAATCTGCTCTTTAAGACCTTAATTCCAACATCTGCATTTAGCTCCTCCAACCATATTGCTTAATGTTCACGCCTTTGAGGTCTCCTTAACCGGCCCCATGTGGCACCACCATCCTTGCCCTCTTTCCTCTTGTCCATGCCACCTTTCCTTCCTGGAATGCATTCTTTTTTTCTTTTGCTATTCTAAATACCTTCCAAATCAAGGTCCAGATTAAGATGTTTTTCCTGCCTAAAGCCTTCTTTGACAAAGCCTTCCTAAAAATATTCTTAAAAACAACAACAAAAAACAAAAAACTTGCTGCTGTATTTCAATGGAAGTCTGGACCATGCTGCTTTTTTTTTAAATATGTTCTCTCTCTCTTTTTTTTAAGAGTTGATCTCATATTATATAATAAGGAGTAAAGGCATTTTTTTCCCTGTGTTCTTTTCAGTGGTCTCATCCTGGCTATCCATTATAATCACTTGTGCAGCTTTTGAAAAAATGCTATGCTAGGGATCCACTCCTGGCCAGCTTGTTTAATCCAATTGGTCTGGGGTGTGGGCATCTGTGTCTCTGGAAAGTACTCCAGATAATTCTAATGTGTGTTAGGGTCGAAAACCACTGGTTAGGAAAGCACACAGTATGAATTTCACTCCTTGGGGAATGCCTCATAGTTGACAAAACAACATTAAATTTGGAGTATGGAGAAATGTAAATGTTATTTATTTGACCAGTGGATTTAAAATCTGCAAGTGAAAGAACATTAAACAATATAAATTCTTTCAGGGAGGGAAACTATCCTTCATCTTTTTAGTCCCAACACACAGTGAATTATGTGGCACTTGATAGATTTGCAATAAATATTATTTGCACGGAATTAAAAGTCCGAATCAAACAAGTAGACACTGCATGTGATTTAACTTCTCATGACCTTTGTTTTTCTATTTCTGTTGTTTTCTGATAAGCCGAAAGTCAAAGATGAATTTAATTAACTTGCTTTCCCTTGTGATTAAAGGCAAGTTTGCATGTTGATCACATAAATGAATTATTTACAGGTTGTGTGATAAAATAAATAACACATCATTGGATAACTGATATTTCTTAGGTCTTACTACTCAAGACAGATGGTTGCCGTTCATCAGTCTCAATTTTGGATTCATTTTACTCCAGATAGTTTGTTCAATTATGTATTATTTTTTAGGTCAGAAGTTTAGATTTTTTACTTCTAGTGCCCATGTACCCAGTACTTGAAGGAGATCATTAAAACCATCCTTTTGAAATTATTTAATTCCCTATTCCTTCCCAGAGGTATTTTTGACCCTTTGGTTGCCTTAGACATCTCAGGAATTTTGCTCATTTTTCCTCATCCTTTTTAAAATGTCTGCCCAAATGGCATAGCATTGCAGTGGGCTCCTGAAATTTATTTTAAGGTTTTGTTAGTGGTCTTTAGTATTTTTTCTTTGCAATGTCAGCTCAAGTCAGTACCACGGTTTGCTTTGACAATAAATGGTACCCCCATTTAGATACCTGTTGTTCCTCTTCATCAGAAAAGAAGAATGAAAATTACAAAAACAATTTATTGCTTTCTCGTCAACTGAATTTTGAAAATAATTTCTCTGTAGCTAGGATTGTAACCCGTCTTGGCTGTGGGATACTTAGATCACAGAACCATCTAGTTGGTTAAGTTAAAAAACAAACAGGCCAGTTTATCATTAAGTTGGCTCTAAGTTCCAATCCTAATTAAACATTCAAAATCATTGCTAGAGATTTGGATTCTTTGTCTTCAGAAAAGTCAGAACATCTGATTAAGAAGTGAAAAGTTCATGAAGTTTTCTGTGAATAAGTGGTTTAGTCACTTGGCTTTAGACAATTTAGTTCCAAAATTTTTAAGTCACTTGTCTGTAAGTAACAGTTTCCTACAGTTAGATTTGTTGGCAGTATCCTGAAAATGTGGAGTATCCTGAAGTGTTGTACTAAGAGAACCTGATACCATGCTGTAGAACCTGGCAGTGCACATCGTTTCCATAGGAAAAGCCATGTGTTTTTCTCCTATGGCAAGCTTGGGAGATGTGTCCATTTTCTGGGCTCCAGCTCTTATTGAGTAACTGGCAGTCTCTGTGTATGAAATCGTTACCCCTCATGGCTAGTAGCTAACTATTATGCTAAAATATGGATGTTTCTATCATACTTAAAAATTTTTGCTGAGAACAGTCAGCATTACATTCCAGATGCAGGTCCATTTGAGGTTGAATATTAATGAATACATGAGATAGAATGTGTTAAATTCATAGCCAGTTCAGTGCCTAGTGAATGGTAGGTACTTCTTAAATATTATTATCATAAATATTGTTCAGTAAGCCGATGATAAATTTTCCTAACATGATAAATGATACAGTGACTGCATCTAGAATGCATTGATGGGCTTCGAAATGCATATCATCCAGGATGAAATTGCCTTGTTTTCTGCCCATTTCAGAGCATCTTCAAAGCAGTTCCTCATGGCTTACAAAAGTTTTAACACATCTGTCAACTTGTCACTTGGTTTTTATCACACTGAGTTTCCTTTTTTTGCTCATTGCTTTAAAAAATATGTGGCTTGCGACTATTTTAAATTATAATATGTATTTTCCAATGCATTGCATTGCTTTAAATGGTTATTTCCTAACACCATTCAACACGCCTGCAATGACATGCTCTGCTGGATTGGCAATGTCAAAGTAGGAGCATGTAAAAAAAATGGAGCACTTAATTGGAATTTCACAGCGATTTCCGAATAAACCAGCTTAAACAAGGTGTATTGATGTATAGAAACCAGGAATTGACTAATCTCCTGTGTAAACATATGTGTTAAAGAGGTGATTTAAAATGGTG
Organism: Myotis lucifugus; assembly: GCF_000147115.1. Classification (NCBI taxonomy): domain Eukaryota; kingdom Metazoa; phylum Chordata; class Mammalia; order Chiroptera; family Vespertilionidae; genus Myotis; species Myotis lucifugus. Next base: position 86,866 of record NW_005871078.1, read on the forward strand.
AAGAAATTCTACACAATAGGACTTTAAGCCTGGTCACGTCACAGGTGGTTCTTAAGCCACTAGAGTTGTTACTGTAGATAGCATGTCATGCTGATTACAGCTTTACTAGTACTTTACAAAGAGGGTAATATACCGCAATATAACAAACTGCTCAATTACAACTTTATTCCTGGCTAAATTTAACACTAAGAAATAGATCTTAGAATCTCATTGATCACAAATGAATTTAATTGATCATTTGTCTAAAATGAACCATTCATTTTTTTTACCCTTTATTTTTTTCATTTTTAGGGCTCTAGGGTTAGCCTGAGAAAGGTGTTGGCTAGAGTAGTAAAATTTGTAATTTGTACATATCCCACGTCATTATTTCAATGGTATCAGTAGTACTTTATATTGAGCAAGAATATTTTTATGTATTTCTAGCTGTCATGATAAATGTTAATTATATATATATATATATATATATATATATATATATATATATATATGTAAGTGCAACATTACTGAGTCTTTTTCTTTCATCTCAGTTTTTAAAATGGCAAATAACACAATAGCCATAACTTAATTATCTATAGAATGTTTACTTTGGAGATGGAATAACTTAGCTAACAGATTAAATAACTTAGCTAACAGAAATGCTTGGGAATAAACACGATGAGGCAAGTTTTATGCACAGAATATATTTCTATTTTTCTAAGTACTTCATATATTCATAGAAATAATGGAAAATGTAACTCTGCCTAAATAATGTCATGCTCTTGTAATATAATTTAAGATGTTAAATTTAAATAAAATGACATCATTACTATGATGGTGTTATAATCAATATTAGAACAACTTTTTTTGTTTTGTTTTGTTGTGTTTTTTTTGTTTTGTTAATTCTCACATGAAGACATTTTTTCCATTCCTTTTTAGAAGTAGTTGGAGGGAAAGAGGGAGGGAGGAAGGGGGAGGAGAAAGAGAAAAAAACATTGATGTGAGAGAGACACATTGACTGGTTGCCTCTTGCACGTGACCCCGACTGGGGACGGGGAACGGACCAGCAACCCAGGTACGTGCACTTAACTGGGAATTGAACCTGAGACCCTGTGGTGTGAAGACACTCTAACCACTGAGTGCACTGGCCAGGGCTGAACAACTTTTGATAATAATGAAATTTAAAGATGCTTTCTGGTGTGGCTCAGTAAGCATGTCCTCAAGTGAGGATTACAAAAAAAATTTTTAAAGTTTCATTGAACTTTTTGCACACGCAAAATAGGTACTTTTCTTAGCTGCCATATTTTCAAATATGCATTAAGATATTTTCTTATTTGAAAATCCAGATATTGAAAAAATAAAAATATTAATATTGACTGATTTCCATTATATTATTAAAAATACCTGAATTTGTGATTAAGTTGCAAGTTGAAGGCATTAAGGAACCTGAGACTAAAATTCTTACTGGGAAAGAGACTTATTCTGATACTAGTGGCCCGGAAATTAATTAGAAGAAATATTTTAATATCGCTATTCACCCTTTCTCTATAATAGAAGTGTCAACCAAATTCATGATCGACAATGACAGATCAAAACATATGCGTGTGATTGGTGCCAGAGAGAACTTTATATGTATCATGCATGCGCAAGTCAACTTAGTTTTTGATATTTATATACAGAATAAACTTGCTTAATTAGACCTGCTTTCTGATTTAGCTAAACTTTTTCCAGCCCAGTGAAGCACCCCAACTTCTCTTTCAGGTAATTGTCAGCAACACAGCAGTAAATATCAACACGAAGCAGATTATTATTGTAGATCACACAGGGAGAACAAAGGGTAAAATATTTAACTGCAGCAGTGTTTGACTATATTCTGCACAGTGAGAAAGCCTGAAGTCATTTTCAAGGGGCACCATTTCTTACTTCTTTTCAGTCGGGTCAAGTTTCTAAGCTTTCAAAATCTCCGTTTTCTGGCTAATGAAAAGAAAATAGGATTCCATCGAGTCTCCTATCTACCTACTCTAGGGCTTCTGTGAGGATCAAATGAGGTAAGGCATGGGAAAATGCTTCACAGACATTTGGTTAAACTGTGAAATGTTTGTACCTGGCTATAAAGCAAGTCATGTTCCTGGGCTGAAGAAACTCCAAGGAGGCTAGTTGCTAGGGAGAGGAAGCTGGGCGTTGCTATATGATGTCATTACCCGGCACCCACAGCAACAGTTTCTGGACTGGGCTGGGTTGTGGGCTGCATTTTGCACCATGGGGTCTTGGCAGTGTTGGCTGCGATTTGGTGGGCTGTTGCTTTGTTGGTGCCAGGTCCATGGGGCTGTTTCTCTATAAATGGCCAGTGTGCGTCACGGCAGCTCCTGCATTGAGCGTCTGCCCCCTGGTGGTCAGTGCACATCATAGTGACCGGTTGGATGGTCGGACACTTAGCATATTAGCCTTTTATATATATATATATAGATATCCTTCAAATGCATTGGTGAAAATAAACACATACTCATCAATTGATTAAAATACAAGTCTGAAATTACTGTGTTCTTAAAAGAAGGTATGTATTTGTATCAAAATAATTTTTACTATAATTGAGAAAAGAGGTGCCTGTGGAGAGCAGCTACAGTGTTTGGACAGGTTCAAGCCTCGGACTAATGAGAGGGCATGGTCTTCTCGCGGCAAAGCCATGTGCAGGTCCCAGCTCGGAGGACAAAGCCCTCCCAGCACAATTCTAGCCAAAGGCTATGGCTGTAGGCTTGACCTTATGGTCCAAACCTGTGGTTCCAGGTGGCTGAGTTATGTGGGCTGTGGGAGGTGCAGCAAATGCTGCCAAAACAAAGGTTGATAGAGTTCTCAGGTGCATGTAATTAAGTAGATTCGGAACTCGGGAGAACATTGTAAACATCTTGACCACACCCTTGCTTTGCCTCGTGGGATCTGACTATAAAATAAAGACTTGGCTTACAGGCTGGGGCACTGTCTCCCCATCTGAGAACATTTCCAGTGTCCCAGCTGGCCCCAACTGTATTCTTTTGTCTGTCTTCTTTAATCCTTCACCGCCCCTCCTCAGGTTCACCCCTGGCCGTGCTGGATGCGGTTCAGGTGCCATTGGGTATGAAGGGAAAGTAATAAAAACATTTATTTTGAAGTCATGTGTTAGATTTCAAGGTCATCTGTTATAGAAAATACTGTATTTCAGGTAGTGTCAGGGGAACAGGGATGGGGTCAATTCCTGATCCTCTTTTTTTAAGGCCCCAACACCCCAGTGTCCATGTCCATTGGTTATGCTAATATGCATGCATACAAGTCCTTTGGTTGATCTGTTACATCTCCTCCCCCACCCTCCCCTGCCTTCTCTCTGAGGTTTGACAGTCCATTCAGTGCTTCTCTGTCTCTGGATCCATTTTTGTTCATCAGTCTATGTTGTTCATCATATTCCACAAACGAGTGAGATCATGTGATATTTATCTTTCTCCAACTGGCTTATTTCACTTAACATAATGCTCTCCAGGTCCATCCATGCTGTTGCAAATAGTAAGAGAGTTCTTTCTATTTTACAACAGCATAGTATTCCATTGTGTAGATGTACCACAGTTTTTTAATCCACTCATCTGCTGATGGGCACTTAGGCTATTTCCAAATCTTAGCTATGGTAAACTGTGCTGCTAGGAACATAGGGGTGCATCTGATCCTCATTCTTTATGTAAGACGATAGGAAGTTTCCAATTTCTTAGATTTGCAGATCATTTATTCAGTTAATGAAAATGTATTGACTCTTTAGAGTGTGCCAGGTATTCTGCTGGGTGTGCCCTAGTAAAAGGAAATTTCCCACCTTCAGGAAATCCCATCCATATTTATATTTAAGGTACTTAACCAAAAGCTGGCATATAGTAAGTGCTCACCAAAAAAGAGCTATTAATGTTCTATGACATCCTCTATAGGTATTTTTCATCTACTGAGAAACAGAATTTAAAATTTCTTTATTTATAAGTATAATGACAACTAGCCCATGTATATGTATTGAATATATTAGGAACAGCACAGTTTAATAAAATGAGCAGAACAGAATTATATGGCAACTCCCTATACTATAAACATGAATGCTTTCAAGTTAACTAGATTTCTCTTGTGATAAAATGTTATTATTCTTCTCAAACACTTTTAAACACGAAAAAGCGATCAGAAAAAAAACATTTTTTGTTGTGGAATTGCTCAGATTCTGTAATTTATTATTTATAAATTAACTATTATAAAGTTTGGAATCCAACTACGTATTTCATAGAACCTTCTGAAAGTAGGTTAAAGTAGTATAATCTCTTTTAGAAATTAAACTCAACATTCAGATTGTTTCTTGGCAAGTATTATATCTAGAGTTGTGCTACTCAATATGATAGCCCTTAGACGAGGCTACTTAAACCTAACATGATTTAGTGAAGAATTCCCAGGCATACTAGCTACATTTCCAGTGCTCAGTAGCCCTCTGTGGCAAGTGCATATTGGACAGTGATGCTATAGAACATTTCCATCACCACAGATAGTTCTCTTGGATAGTGTTGCTCTAGGACAGTGATGGCGAACCTTTTGAGCTCGGCGTGTCAGCATTTTGAAAAACCCTAACTTAACTCTGGTGCCGTGTCACATATAGAAATTTTTTGATATTTGCAACCATAGTAAAACAAAGACTTATATTTTTGATATTCATTTTATATATTTAAATGCCATTTAACAAAGAAAAATCAACCAAAAAAATGAGTTCGCGTGTCACCTCTGACACGTGTGTCATAGGTTCGCCATCACTGCTCTAGGATCATTTAAGTAAGGGAATATTTGCTGCCTGATATATACTACTTACAATTAGGACTACATGGAAATAAACTGTTACATTTGGTTTTGCTCATTCCAGTCTTTTCACCACATCTTCCAAATCTTGATTAAATTATTTGGCAAGGACTTTGACAGATAAGGGCTACTTTCAATTCATTAAAAGGAATAACTAAAGGCTCGGGAAATGAAGGGCTTTTACTCAGTGACTTTTGGGAAACTGGGATTTTGAATATTGTCTAAAAGAAATGGCTAATGAGTGCTATCAATGCTTTCTCTGCAGCGCCTTCCAAGCCTTTTTTCCTGACTGCTCCGCCATTCTACTCAGCCTGCTGCGGTGGGTCCTGTCGGCGCCCCGCATCCCCCACTGTTTTTCCAAGTAAGTTTTTATGCCTCATCAGCAATGCCTCAGTTATTCTGTAAACCGAAGCAGCAGGATTTAATGTGCTCTGGAAAACCAATTGGTAATGCAATGGCAAGGAGCTAATTCCTCACTAAAAATCACAGCGATCCTATTCAGGAGGCTCCCAGAGATTTATCAAACCTCAGCACACTGAGCAATTGTGAGCAGTTTCTAATGGCATTGAAACCCAGGGCCGACACTCCAAGGAAAGGGACTTGTTTTCCATTGGATATAAAAGATCTCAGAGGAACCACTTTGGCTCATTCTGAAATGTGTAGCAATACCCATTTAAAGAAGAAAAAAAGGAAGGCTAAGAAATTGTGCTGTGCAAAATTTCCATTCAGCTTAAAATGTGACACAGAAAGCCACTAGGTGTCCATAGAAAAGAATTTAAAATCGTTAAGATTGTACAAAGAAAGAAATTCCTCCTCTTCGTAATCTTGAAGAAAACCAACCAGCCTCATAGGACATATTTGCAAGAGAACTTGTCCTCAAACATTACAAAATTTCAATCAATTTCAGGGGTGGAGCGAGAATGACAGCTTCCAAAAACTTAAAGAGTGTGTACACACACGCAAAGGAAAAATGGCTCCCTGAAAGTCAATCGAGTTCACCTTGGTCTTAGATTTCTAAACTAGATAGGAATCTGGAGGCAGAGAATTCGAGTTTATGATAAAGAAGTCCAGGGGAGGAGTGCGTTTATTGCAGCTGCCCAAGGTAAACATTTATGCAGGTTCACCACTCTGTCGGGTGAAAAGTGAAATAAGAGTTGAGTCGGGCCAAAGTCAGAGCTCCATCATGGCTGAATTCAGATCCCTGCCGCCTCTCTGCGTGTGTTTTATGAATGTTTCAGCAGAGCCGTTGCTCAACAGAATGATTCCTGACAAGTGAGGCAGCAAATGCTGGCCGTTTAATGAGCTGCAAGCTTCTGAGCAGCTCTTTAGGGGGCCGACACTTTCCCACAGAGCCCTCCACAGGGCTGGGACCCAGCCACAATGGGCGACAGACCCGTGACCAATCGTCACTTTCACTTGACTCATCCACACGCGACCTCACCACGATTTTTCACTGTGCGGATGAACTTTAGGAACCATTTCACACGGAAAAGGCTTGGGCAAGGGTCAGTTGCCCTTTTGTATGGTCATAAAGCCAGGCTCTGTGTGCCAGTCTTTTCTCCTGTCTCACATTCCAAGTGAATTTCTGGACACCATTTAAGGCACTTGACTGAAAAAATAAAGCAGTGAATGAAACTGACTTTTATAGACTCATTCTAGCTCATCTTCCCATATAACCCTGTCCACCTGAAAGGGGATTTAGTGGATGAGCTGAGTGCATGCAGGACTTGCTGAATACATAGGGCCCATTATCAACTGTGGGGATTGTTTATTAACCAGGACTGATGCACTACTATTTTGAAAGTGACCTATTAATTGTCCATTTAACTAGAGTGTATTGATTCAAATAGAAAAATAGAAACCATGACTAAACCTTTTACTCGCTCCTTCAAGGTGGTCTCCCATGAGGGCAATTGAAAACTGTTGTGCAAATTAAGGAGACATTTATCACCATATATTTGAGTATCAGGAAAAGACCAGTGGAGCAGAGACTAAAAACCCAAATACCTGATACCCTAGCACAGTGGCATCTCCGTGGAATTAAATCTTTGGTGTTGCATTCCAGGGGTGGAGATTAAAAAAGGTCCCATGCCTAGTTTCAGTTACTTCACCTTGATGGAACACTGGTCTTCTGCTTTAGAAAACCTCTGTCAAAGGAGTTTAACTAAGTGGAAATGGACCAAAAAATTCTGTGCAACAGGTGGACATTCGTGTATGTGTCAGTGGATGTTTGTATTCATTCTCTAGGAGTGTTTTATTAATAAGAGTCTTTATTTTTTAAAAATATATTTTATTGATTTTTTACAGAGAGGAAGGGAGAGGGATAGAGAGTTAGAAACATCGATGAGAGAGAAACATTGATCAGCTGCCTCCTGCACACCCCCTACTGGGGACATGCCCGCAACCAAGGTACATGCCCTTGACCGGAATCAAACCTGGGACCTTTCAGTCTGCAGGCCGACGCTCTATCCACTGAGCCAAACCGGTGAGCGCTAATAAGAGTCTTTAAATCATGAAAGTACTCTAGTGCCCAGGCCTGTTTAATAAAAAGAGCACATAGAAACTGTTCTAAAGACAGTTCCTAGATAACTTCATCTTCTCAATGGCTTGAACATTTACTTCAAGCAAGTTTGATTTTCTTCCATCTGCTTCTCAGTTCTCCCCACTTTATGCTTTCGGTGTCACTGTTGTAAATTGTGTTGATCTCTGGGGGCTTATAAGTCTCTTGTTTATCTTTTTTTTATTTAATAAAGCAGCTGAGATTGAGGATAGAGAATGCTGCACTGGGTTTGTTTTTATTTCTAAAGTTGCATTTTAAAGCAGTTTAGAGATGCCACAACTGTTTTTAAATAACCTTTGGTGTCTCATTAGTTATAAATCTGAAATGAATTCCTTATTTTCTTGCTTATAATGTTCATTGTATTGGCAGCAAATAATAATGAAATGGTGGATTTATGTTGTCAATAAAGACTTTTACATAAATAACCATGATGCCAAGGAGCAGTTAATAAGGCTTATGTCTGCACAGTAATCATTTTTATTTAAGGCATTTACTAGATCCCCCCGATTTTTTTCTCTTTTTAATAATAAGAACGCTTTTTATGCCCAAGCATTTAAATTTTTCCATTGTACAAAAGGAGGAAAATGAACTGTCCAAATAATCTCATATTGTGTTTCAGGTTGGACAGCCAAATTTAAGGTTTATACTAAAATGTTTAGTAAGCGATGAAATCAACAGCCCTCATTATTGTTTCACAGTATTAACTTCACTATTTCCCAAAGTGTAGGATCAGATCAACACACCCATAACTAGCAAGTGAAATATCATTTTGACTCTTTTAACATGACTCGGTTGTTTATAGTTGATTTAGTTTTTCTTGTTAACTTTTAGATTTATGATCGACTCGTAGCAATGTGGAAACAATCATTCATCCAGCGCCCTTCCCACATATAATAAATAGTTTAATAGGCTATTTAAGCACAACCCTTACAGTGGGGGAAAATTAAAAGGCAGCAGTAAAAGTTCTCCCCTCCCTCAAAGCAGTGTAAGGAAAATCTTTGATATTACATCCATAAGGTTCTTTTAAAAAATAACACATTTCTCAGCTAAAAGGAAATGGAAAGTTTTGGAAATTATGCAGAGAATGACCTTCAGAAAAACTACCTGAAAAAAGTTCAGGGAGTCTTAATTATGTAGGATAGCTAATTGAATTCATCAGATAATTATTTCGTTTTGTCTTTGAGTACCCAACTTGAACTTGACCTTTTTAGAATTTTTTGCATTAGAAGACAAAGTTTAAATGTGGAGCAGCAGTGTAAAAATATGCGCAGGGAAAAATATTCTGGGACAAGCTGCTCTGCCTTTCTTATTGGGAGATGACCTTCATTGTCTCTCTTTGAGATCATTTTACTCCCTTCCCTTCTTTGTTAAAACTTAAAAGAACATAATACACTCTCCAAGTTTGAATTTAGGACTTTGTGGAAGGCAGCAGGGAAGGGACATTGCTGTTATTGTGCATGTAGCTTGGTCCTGTGAGTGCTGCTGTCAATGAGGGTTAATGCTCTGGTTAGTATTCTTTAATTTTTAAATCCTCATCTGAGGATATGTTTTTTATTGATTTTAGAGAGAGGCAGGGAGAGAGAGAGAGAGAGAGAGAGAGAGAAAGAGAAACATTGATGTGAGAGAGAAACATCCATAAGCTGCCTCCCTTATTCACTCTGACCGGGGATCCAACCCACAACCTAGGTATGTACCCAGACTGGGAATCGAACCACAAGCTTTTGGTGTATGAGACCACGCTTCAGCCAATTGAGCCACCTGGCCAGGCTCTGGTTAGTATCCTTGCCACCTGACTTGGCTGTGCTCAAAGCTGGAGTGGCTGCAGAAACCGACAAGGCCTGTGGAAGTCCATTCAAGGCTGCATAAAAATTTCTTTTGTAAAGATTTCTCTTTAGCACTCTGATATCTTCAGAGGGATGCAGCATTGTGTTCAAATAGGGAAGGAAGCCTAATTATTTTGTTGAGAACATAATTGAGTTTGTGCAATAAGTTGAATGTAGGTTTTGACTTCTTGGTAGTGACGGGACGGGTGCTCCATGGATAAATGACACTCGGTCAACCAGGAGGAATGTTTAAAGGAGACAGAGACTCAAAGACAATAGATTTTCCAAGTTGATGGCTCTATTCAGCGTTTCTACAGAGGCAGTGAAAGCATATGAGTAATGTTCCTGAAATGGAGTTCTCTTCTCCCTAAATGTTCATAAGTATTGGGGGGGGGGTATGTGGGAGGGGAACTAGTTAGTAGTATAGTATGCTTGTTCTTGACCTTGTCTATAGCCCTTGCCTGAACATAAAATCTAACAGGGCAGTGAATAAAAGTCCCGATTTTAGATTTCCCCAACTAATGCACAAATACAGAACAGGGGAGCGAGATAATTGGGCGGATAGAACAAAGTAGGGGAGGGTTGTACTTATAGCTAGGTGTGTGTCTACAGAATGATGTGGGGATGTTGGATTGTGCTTTTGGAAGTAGACTATCCAGAACAAAGGGAGATAATAGTCCTGTTGGACTCCGTAATGGTCAGATTGCTTACATCTATTCAGTTCTGCAGGTCCACGTTAAAAGGCACATGGAACAGATTTGCATATAAAAACCAGGTCAGGAGGTAGTCAGCAACTAAAATGGTGAAAGAGCTATATGCCTGGTCAGGAATTTTTTAAAGCAATTGAATATGTTTGGCCTGGAGAAGAGAAATAATAGAATATGAAGTTATCTTTAAGTTAGATATATTGTATTTATTACAGATATCAAGGAAAGCTTTGGGACTGAGTAGAATTTAATGGAAATTGAATTTGGGCTGAATATAAGGGAACATTTTTTAGAAAATCAAACTGTGTGATAATGAAATATTATTATACTAGAGGCCCGGTGCACAAAAATTTGTGCACTCGGGGGGGGGGGGTCCCCCCAGCCTGGCCTGTGCCCTCTCGCAGTCTGGGACCCCTCAGGAGATAATGACCTGCTGGCTAAGGCCTGCTCCCGGGTGGCAGAGGGCAGGCCCAATCCCTAGGTGCAGCCCCTGGTCAGGCTCAGAGCAGGGCCAATTGGGGAGTTGGGGCGCCGCCCTGTCATGCACAGAGCAGGGAGGATCGGGAGGTTGTGATGCCACCCTCAGTCACGCTCAGGGTAGAGCCGATTGGGGGGTTGGGGCACTGCCCCCTGTCACACTCAAGGCAGGGTCGATGGGGAGGTTGCGGCGCCACCCCCTGTCACTCACAGAGCAGGGCCCATCAGGGGGGTTGGTGCGCCGCACCCTGTCAAACACAGAACCACAGGGCAATCAGGGGATTGGGGAGCTCCCCCCTATCAGGCACAGAGCAGGGCTGATCAGGGGGTTTGGGCACTGCCCCCTGTCATGCTGATCCCGGTGCCGGGAGCCTCGCTGCTCCGCTGATCCCGGTGCCAGGAGGCATATTACCCTTTTACTATATAGGATGAGAGGCCTGGTGCATGGGTGGGGGCCGGCTGGTTTGCCCTGAAGGGTGTCCTGGATCAGGGTGGGGGTCCCCACTGGGATGCCTGGCCAGTCTGGCTGAGGGGCTGAGGGCTGTTTTCCGAAAGCGGGTGACTGAAGCTCCCAACCGCTCCTTTTTTTCTTTTTTCTTTTTTTTTATTCTGGGCCAGCTTTAGCTCTGAGGCCTCGCTGCTGAAAACATCGATACAATGTTGCGGCTGGCTGGCTGAACCTGGCTGACTGACAGACGGTTTCTGGGGTTTTGTTTAGCTTCTTATTTGCCACATAGTACATAATTGCTTAGAGTTGCCCCTGAGAGGCCGGCAGCGGCAGGTGGGGAACGCTGGAGTCCGCAGTCACTGGAGAAAGCAAGCCTCCCTGCTCGCTTCAGTGCATGGCTGCCAGATGCCATCTTGGCTGACAGTTAATTTGCATAAGGATATGCTGATTAGCCAATGGGAAGGGTAGCGGTCGTATGCTAATTACCATGTTTCTCTTTTATTAGTGTAGATAGTATTCCCAAATACTAGGTATATAGAGATTGGAAGATAACTTCCAGTTTAAATAGAGTGGGCTAGGAAAATGCTGTATCTTTTCTCTCTAGACCTCAAATCCATGAGATTTACATAAAATGCACATGCATACTCCACAGTTGAAAATAAGAAGGGCCAGGAAGCTCTTCACGGGAGAGAAAATGAGGAAACCCTGACAGGCAGGTGAACGGGACTACAACTGTTCAAGTGTTGCAGAAAAAGATGAGTCCACAGAGAAGCACCACTCTATGTTGGAGTTGGAGGAAAGCAACTCTAGGAAGGAGACATGCAGACTCATGGTTCAAAATAACTTACGTTTGAAGAAATAGTCATTGGGCCATTGGCATCCTAGCTGCCCTGGTGGAGAGGCCTGCATTAAACAAATGGTCTGTCTCTTTGAGCTCTGAGAAGCTACTATTGAATCTGTATAGAAGGATGAAGGGATGTGCTTCTGAAACGTTGGTTGGTAATCTCTGATGAGCTATCCTGAAATAATCATCATCATCACCACCATCATGACACACACACACATTTAATCCTCACTGGAGGATATTTTTTCCATTGATTTTTAGAGAGAGTGGAAGGGAGGAAGGAAGGGGGGGGGGGAGAGAGAGAGAGAGAGAGAGAGAGAGAGAGAGAGAGAGAGAGAGAGAAACATTGACATGAGAATCAAACCCACGACCCCTTGATCCGCAGGCTGATGCTCTTAATCACTGAGGCAAACAGGCCAGGGTTTTTATATTTTTTTTTACTAAAAGCCTCAAGTGATGTAGATTCATTGTTGCTTCATAGATGTGTGCTATAACTTTCCTTAAAGTCACAAGGATATTGGGTCATCACTGAGTCTTTAATACAAAAAGCCTGTGTAAACTCAGAAAGAAAACCTGAAACAGTATAGCTTACGAGGAGTGGCCATCATACAGCACTTTTTGGGTTGTTGTGATCCCAAGGTAGCTCAGACTGGGGGTAGAGGAGAACAGGAAACAAGGCCAGTGCCATGGCAGGGCCCAGGTACTTAGAATGGAGCAAAGACATGAACGGTCCAAAACCCTTCACGGGGCTTCCGGAAGCAATAAGGTGAAAGGATATAGGACAAAGGAAGTTGCCCCACATGGGATCAATAATCCAGAGATGCCAGTGAGTCAAGTAAGTCTAAACAGCACACGAAGTCCTGGAACTCTGTTCCTGGGAGGGGCTCTGTTAGGTTGCAGGGGTAAGAGCCAGGGCAGAGCTACACTTCTGTGCCCTTGGGCTGATGTCTAGAAAGCAACCTACCGGGTGCCCTCTTGTTCCCTAAGCTTGTTGGCTGTTATAAATAGCAATGCCTGACTTCAGAGTTCAGACATGTTTTTTGGAGGTTAAAGCAAAGGGAGAGGCAGAGGTTTCCACTAGTTTATCTAATGCTGTGTCTCTCTATTGCTCTCCTTCCCCCCACTCCACCCCCAAACAATATCACTCACCACAGTGCACCTCCATTTGCAGTGCCCTTCACTAGGCACATTACACACGGGGGTTCCGGGGGATGATGTTGTGTGGAGGTCATCTCAGGATCTAGGGAATCATGTCTTTTTAAAAAATATATATATTTTATTAATTTTTTACAGAGAGGAAGGGAGAGGGATAGAGTGTTAGAAACATCGATGAGAGAGAAACATCGATCAGCTGCCTCCTGCACACCCCCTGCTGGGGATGTGCCTGCAACTAAGGTACATGCCCTTGACCGGAATCGAACCTGGGACCTTTCAGACCACAGGCCGACGCTCTATCCACTGAGCCAAACCCGTTAGGGCAGGGAATCATGTCTTTGAAAACTTTTCCAACAGGTCATTCTGCCATTTTAATTTGACTCTTCCCCACCTCCTGACTTCCTTCCATGCCCACCCATAATGTCCACAGTCTTCGGTATAATTTTAAGGAGCAATGATTGGCCTCACTCTGCCTTGATGTGTGACCTCAATTGCCCGAGTTTTTTCCTGTGGAAAATGGGTGATAATATATAACCCTGGTGATTGTTGTAAAGATTACATGACATGCTGCGTGTAGTTAGCACATATATTAGCACATGTTGAGCCCCAGATATATATGGAAGCTGCATTAGAATATAATCATCATAATGATATCCCAGAGTCTGTATGTAGCACCTTGAATTGGTGGCCCTGGTTTTTAATGCCTCTTTTCTACTCCATGCCTTAAACTCTGCATTTGTTTATTTTTATACGAGAGGCCTGGTGCACGAAATTCGTGCACAGGAGGGGGGGTGTCTCTCAGCCCGGCCTGCACCCTCTCCAATCTGGGACCCCTGCAGGATCAGGCCTAAACCAGCAGTCGGACATCCCTCTCACAATCTGGGACTGCTGGCTTCTAACTGCTTGCCTGCCTTTCTGCCTGATTGCCCCTAACTGCTTCTGCCTGCCAGCCTGATTGCCCCCTAACCGCTCCCCTGCCGGCCTGATTGATACCTAACTGCTCCCCTGCCGGCCTGATCGCCCTCAACTGCCCTCTCCTTCTGGCCTGATCACCCACAACTGCCCTCTCCTGCTGGCCTGATCGCCCCCAACTGCCTCCCCCTGCCATGACCTGCCTCCTTCACCAGGACCTGCCTCCTCCGTGTAAGGTGGTGGAGACGCTGGGACCGGCCTCCTCCATGCAGCGTGGAGCCATGGGACTCCCAGGCCTCACCACGTGGAGTGGCCGCTGGGCCCCACCTTCGCTGTGTGCACAGCCATCTTGTGATGGCCATCTTGTGACGGCCATCTTGTGAAGACGTTAGGGCATGATGCGTGAGGGCATGACACCACCTAGGCTATTTTTAGTATAGATTATTCATTTGTATATTTATTTTTTGTCACCTGGAAGTTTCCATACCAGTCAGACATTTGTCATGAACTCAGGAATAGTCGGAGGTATTTGTTGCTTGTAAGTTTTCAGTAGCTTCTGAGAGATTTTTGAGTCACCAAGTTCTTGAAGCCCATGTTTGTTTTGCACGAATAAATGTGAGCACATATTCATAGTTTTAGAAAGTTTGAAAACACTGTAGGTGCATCAGTGTGGTCAATGCTTAGATCCAGAGAGAGCTGTTAAAATCCTCATGGGTCCATCAGGGGAAGGAGCATTGGTGGTAGTGCAGCTTCTTGTGGGACCCGAGGCACATCGCTGTGTGAACACAGGCATGATGTGTGCATTAAGCAGGCAACTAGCAATGAAAGGAAGAATGTGATATTCTTTATCTTTACCATAGTTTTTGCGTGTTCATTGGCTGTATTCGTGTTTGTTATGGACACTGAAAGCTAAGGGCTGGACCCAGGAGTTAGCCCTTTGGCCCTCAAACCACTCCAGGTCTTTTTTTCCAGAGAATGAGGTCTGGTTTGGGTCCATGACCCCCAAAATGTTAGTACGTGTAACTTATTTGTAGATTCCCTTGATGGGGATTTCCTTTCTCTTGGCTTAAAAGTAATTCATTAAGAAAAACCTATGGGTTTCTATTTTAGGGGCATTTAAATGTGTTACTCCATTATTTTATTTAAACAGATAGATCTTGGTGAAGAAGGGGCTAAATGAGTAGAATAATGACTTCTACTTATAAAAACCTCTACTTAGAAAAATATATATAGATTTTTTAAAAAACTAGCCATATAGGTCCATACATTTGTTTTGCATTTCTACATAGATATAAAAAGTTTTATAAACTCAGAAAATATTGGCCTTTTTAAAATGCTAAATTGGTCAGGTCCTCCTTGAAAGGCTCTCCCTGTGTAAGTTATAACCTGGCCCTAAGCTACCTTCCCAGTTTATCCCCTGTGTCTCCCCAATCATACCCTGCAATCTGGAGACACCGGGCTGGGCGAGCTTCCTAGATCCACCATGTTTCACACTTGTCCTCGCCCCACTCACGTGTCTGCGCTGCCTGCTTTGTCTAGATGGCCAGCAAGGGGAGGTGCTGTTCTGGCTGCTCTTCTCACAGGACTTACTCCATTGGCCTCCGAGACTCAGTGGCTTCTTATCTGGCGGTCTGAATGCTGTCGCTGCTGTGGTCTGTGGGTGTTTATCTCGAGGTGCTGTGGCTGCCTGTGTTCTCCTTGGACCTCTTCTTATCAACTGTGAGCACCCGAAGGATGGATTGGATTCATCTTCAGTTGCCACTCAGCAGCAACTCAACCACTCTGCCAGATTATTCCCCCGAAGATTGCTTGATCATTTGCTGTTTTCTTTAGAAAATATAACCAGACTTCAAATGTAGAGTGGAGATGAATTATTTGTCCACAACTCTCCAACCGTAGCCTGTCTTAGTGTTTATTTTTGCCTTTTCAGTATTTTTCCTCTGCGTTTTGCTTAGTTGTAAGCATAGTATATATCTTTGCTGCTGTCTGATCTTCAAAGTCCTCATCTTTAATGATTCTTTAACATTTCACCGAGTGGATATAGCATAATGTACTTTCCCTTTGAATATTTCGGTTTCTGTCTCTAAGTTTTAATATATACGGCTCTCATAATGATAGATTGGATATATTTACAAGCTAAGAATGCCAGAATCAAAAATCACGTGAGCAGGGCGCACAGTGAGCAGGCTGCACAGGACATGCCCTGTAGTCAGGCTCGCAGTCCGATCATCAGGACAGGGTGCAGGGCCTGTGGCCACAGACAGGAGCGCTGGCTGTGTTTACACATGTTCCTTCCAAGTTTTGACCCATCACTCCTGAGGAGAGAAGCTCTGTGGGCAGAGGAAGGATCCGAGCATTGGGATTCTGAAAACCTTGTTACCAGCTGAGCTCTGTGTCCTCTGGGCAGCATTGCACCTTAACTGCTCTGAACACTTCATCTGTACAGAGGATGTCTGTGGCATGTGATTCTTATAAAAATAAAAATATATCCAACAAGGGGAACAAATAGATTTGTGGGATTTTTGCTGTGGGGTTGGCACTGAAATTTTCTTGTGCTGTTTCATCAAATCCTTAGAGCAACCCTATAAGAGGAGCTGAAAGAGACTAACTTGCTCCAAATCACACTGCTAAGTGCTGAGATCCAAACCCAGTTTGGAGTTCAGACCTCCCAAGTCCTTTGTCCTGAGGCTTCCTAGAGAGACATCTTCCCACCAGATACCTGTGTGCTCTGAAATCATGCACAAGGGCCAACCCCAAGGTCTCTGTACCGAGGCAAGTTCAGGGAAGAAAAGCACTTAGAAAAAGATGGACATACTGAGCTGTTTAGAATATTTTTTATTATTGACCAATATTTTGTAAAACTCATTAAATCTCTGATAAATAGTGAATACAGTTGTTAAAACCTGGCTTCAAGATGTGACATTGGCATGAGACAGGCCAAAATAGGTGGTTCTATAAATGGAGAGTTGACTAAGACCCTATGAGAGGATGCATGGATGGGGTGGGTATCAATAAAAGGAGACTTTGTAAGGAATTGGGTGTGTTCTATCCCAGGGCTGTGGCATTCCTAAGGAGATGTGAATGTTACAGAACTCGAAGGAAAGAGGGAGAGGCCAGTGGTTCTTCTGGCAACATGAGGATGAACCAGAATGAGGGGTAACCCAGGACTGAGGGACTTGCTGGGAGATGTTTGCAGCCTTTTAGACAAATAGGAAAGGAAGCTATCTTATTACAGATGTAGAATTAACCAGATTTATTTATTTATTGGCATTCTCTTTCTAAAATATATGTCAGAATGTGTGAGTATCGTGTAGGGTTAGGGGCCTTTGTTTTGGAATTGGTCTTTCTGGGTTTGAAGCCCCAGCCCATGTGATCTCGGATAAAGTTACTTAAGTTACCTAAACTTCATTTTATTTATCTATAAAATGGGGAGAATGATAGTAGCATTCATAGCATTGATTGGTTGGGAGGTATCCTATATAATAAAAGGCTAATATGCAAATTGTCCCCTTGGGAGTTCGACCGACCGGGAGTTCGACTGCTCGCTGTGATGTGCGCTGACCACCGGGGGGCGGCGTGGAACTAAGGAAGGTCTCAGCCAGCAGCTGGAAGGCCCCGATGGTCCCTGATGGCCGGCCAGGCCTAGGGACCCTACCCATGCACCAGGGCTCTAGTAAATGAAATAATGCATGTCAGTGGCTTCAAACAGAGTAAGTATTAGATCTTCACTGCCTATTGGATAATGTCCCAGACTCTTGTAGTCCTCTATGATCTGGCCCAATTCCACTCCATAATCCCTATGCCAGAGGTCCAAATGCCTTCCAGAGCCTGGCAGGTAAAATGCAAGCTAGGTGAGGCTATGGCAAACCGAGGGCCTTTAGATGGAGCACCTGCTGCTCACTCTGGCAGCCATTAGCTTTGTGGGAGAGAAAGCCCAGTGTGGCCCTTTGAAGGGATGCTGGAAACCTGGAATTTACATGAAACCTCCCGGTTATTACATGTGGACAATTAAATCAGAAACCTTAACACTGTAACACCAAGCAACGCCCACCTGCAGGCTGGATATGGTTGTCAGCTTGCACTCCCTGCTTCAGGCCCCTCCCCAGCCTTGCAGCCTGCTTCCTCGTCCTTGGACAGACTTGATTCCCTTGGGCATAGTGCTTTTAGATGTGCCAGCCACTCTGCCTGGATTGGCCTTGGTGCTTTCTCTTTTGAACTGGTTTGTTCTTTTAGACTTGGCTCAACCTAACTATTTTCTCTGAACTCGCCATTTCCTCCTTTGTGATGCCATAGCTCTTACAGATCATTCTATTCTAGTACTTAAGTCTATATGCAGTGTCTACTCATTCGCTTGTTTATTTAGAAAAAAATAATTATGAAGCACCAAAATGTGTACCAGCTACAGCTGAAAACTAGAGTCCTCCTTCCCTGGTGCCTGTTTCTGGAGTGATGGTCATGTGTCAGTCCTCCCTCAAGAGGGTGAGTGAGCTCCTTGAGGGTTGAGACCATGTGGTAGTTGTCTGGTTTCCTTAGCAATTAGCCCAGGGAGTCTGATACCCAGTGTATTAGTAGTGTCTTCTTGCTACTGTAACACATTTTCACAAACCTAGCATCTTAAAGCAATACAAACATATTACCTTACAGGTTTGGAAGTTTGGAGCCTGAAATGGTCTCACTGGACTAAAATCACGGGGCTGGCAGGACGACATTCCTCCTGGAGGCTCTAGGGGAGAAAGAACCTGTTCCCTTGCCTTTCCCAGTTCCCAGCGGCTGCCTGCATTTCTTGGCCGCATCCTCCTCCATCTTCAAAGCAAGAAGTGTAGCACCTTCAAATCTGTCTCTATTTTTTTTTTTTGCCTTCCTCTTCTTGTAATTATCTTGGGATCACCTGGATATTCCAGGATACTCTCCCAATCTCAAGGTCATCTGATTAGCAACTTACATAATTCTATCTGTAACATTCATTTCCCCTTGCCATGTCATGTGACATATTCACAAGTTATGGGGATTAGAACATGGGCACTTTGGGGGAGACCATTATTCTGCCTACCACAGCTGGGAAGATGAATGAATGAATGAATGAATGAATGAATGAATGATGAATGAGACTCTTATAGGGTGGGAACTAGTGTTATGCTAGCCACAGGAAGGCAGAAAAGGTAGTAAAAGTCTCAGACCTGAAGGAGTTGGTGATCAACTGAATTGCAGCTTGTGGTGGTGGCTGTGATTGGGGGTTTTCCAAACCTCCCTTCTCAGATGAACCGTTCTCTGACTTTTACAATCTTTCTCTGACATCCCGGAGTAAGATCAGACCCCTTGTTTTGTGCTCTTAAGGTACCCTCCTTCCGCGTATTTTATACTTGTGCTGCTAGTTCAATCAATGCCTTTCACTAGATTTCACAGGTAATGAGTGGGATAAGACATATCTGTCTTCTCTCTCAGGGTATAGCATTGAACAGAGTGCCTGGCATATGGTCGGTGTTGAAAAGTTTCTGGAAAGAATAAATGAATGAGTGAATGAAGAAGTAGAGAAGCATGAAGTGTTTAAACCACCTGCTTCTTGTTCTGCATGGGGGCTTTGTTACCTGGGACCGGGGACTTTCTGACGTGGCACACAAAGTCGGGAGGGAAAGCATAGGTTCTTTTTCCCCAGAGGCGGGCAAAGAGCCTTGATCAGAGTCTCAACAGAGTCCATGACCAACACTTGGGAAGGAGCTCTGCTCTAAGCGTGCAGAGCGCAGAGACAAGGGAACCTGGCCACCGTACTGACAAGGAGCACAGTGACTGGGAAAGACGCAGGCTTCTCTGATAACGCTAACTGGGCTTTGCATCTTTTTCCATCTCCAGATGAGGAGAGTGTGCTGCCTCTCCTGGCACAGGACTCGAACTCCAAAGCTCGGAGGGGCATTTTAAGAAGAGCCGTCTTTTCTGAGGACCAGAGAAAGGCTCTGGAGAAAATGTTTCAGAAGCAGAAATATATCAGCAAAATAGACCGGAAGAAACTTGCCATCAACTTGGGACTAAAGGAATCACAGGTACTGAGGAGCAGGAAGATGGCCACCGCTCCTGATTTCTGAGTGAATATGATGGGAGCCATCCATTTGGCAAATACTTGTGGTACCAGGCTGGACCCTGAAGCATTATTAAAATGATTTTCATAAGTTTTTTAGTGGGTGCAGATATAGGTCACAATTCCTATTTGGAAATGGGTCCATTTGCCGAGAGGTCTAGGTTTTTGCCTCATTAATTCTTGTAAATGTAATGTAAATGCTAAGGATGTGGCATTTACTTCATTAAACTGTTTGCTCTGCTTTTATTTTAGAAAAGCAGGCTACTTAATTCCCTACAAAAACAGGAACCAAGTTTCCTGTCTTTTTCTTAATTTTTAATCCAAAACCAAGGTTTGAATGAGTGAGTCATAAGTAACTCTTAATAGATTTCATTATTTTGTACTTTGGGTTTATGTCAAGTATAGCTATAGTTTATACCTCTTATTCCCCTTCACCATCTTCACTTATTCCCCAATCTTGATCTTTTTTGCTCAGGCACAGTTGGCTACCCTATAGGTAAAGAGGGAGGTTCATAGAAAAAAGAGACTCCCATAGGGTGGTGGGAAGGTATGGCTCAAATTAGAAACCACTCATAAGTACTTTGGGGTTAATTACAATCAATTGTTATCTATTGAGCCTAATTATTCCAGTTTGATAAATTCTGGGAGTAATCAAATTTGGAAACTGTATAACACCTGAAGTTTATCAAAACATTGTAAAATATATTCTTAATTTAGTCTCCAAAAGTTCCTGTTGAGATCCAAATGCTTATGAGTCTGGGCACTAGAACGGGACAGTCGTGTATTCTAGTCTAAGCACCGTGCGACCTGGAACTATTTATCGCTCTGAGCCTCAGTGTTCTTGCATGCTAATGAGGACTTCTTGAAGACATTCTGAGGATCAAATTCCGTAACCCATGTAGAGTGCATGGCCTGACCCTGGTACAAAATAAACACTCAGATGCTATTACCAGTAGATAACATTTCCTTTGAATAAATAATGTAGCACAAACTAAATGATTTAAAATATTGAAGAGAGTTAAATCAGTCTTGGAAGGTATTGGACTCATATGATGTAACCGATTTACCACAGTTGTCTTGGTTTTTAAGTATATGTGGGGATATTGTACTAAAGTACTTTCTCAGTTATTTTTGGAGAAGCCCAAGTCAAAAGCCACAAGGATTTTGCTAGGCTGGCTGTCATGATAAGGTAGTCTGTAGAAGGCCCAATAGGAGAAATGAATAGTGTCAAATGCTGAAGCGAATGAATGTCGAATAAGTGAACATTTTATTCAATTATCTTATCAATAGGTGAAAATTTGGTTTCAGAACAGAAGGATGAAGTGGCGGAATTCCAAAGAAAAGGAAGTGCTTTCCAACAGGTGTGCCCAAGAAGTAGGCCTTCAGGAGGACGCCCTCTCGCGCTCCGCTCTGGGCTTCGCTTCTCCGTGTCCTTCCCTCTGGGACAGCTCCCAACAGCACTCGAGTCCCAGGTGGAGGGAGAATTTCCCAGAACCTCCAGAAAGACTAATCCAGGAGAGTTCGGGGGCACAGCCCCCAGAAGCCAATTCACTGCGAGGTGCCTTATATTTGTGTTCTGAAGAAGAAGCTGGAGACAAGGGCGTACTTACCGTCTGAATGGAAGCGTTCCTTCACGTTAATTTAAAAGAACACTTAACTCATAATGTTTGGACTCTAAAGCCAACTAGCTTGTGCCTCATCAGTGCCTAAAACCTAACACCGTTGGAGTGATGCAGGAATTAATGCTTTAGGAAACTTTTTCCAGTGTTCTGTTATTTGGGTCTTAAGACTCAGACTTAATTTGTAAGTGGAATAGAATCTCCCAGAAAGTATGATGGAAGTGAAAAATGAGAGTGGTAGTTGGCTCAGTCTAAATATGTGTATATATATGATGTGTCTCTATGTGTATATGTATATAAATAGTCATTAAAATATATTAGTAGAAACACCAGTTCCTTTTTAAATACCGCATTGAGCAAATTCATCTCCTTTTACATGAAGAAAAACCAACCATTGACCAAATGCTATTAATTTTTTAAAAATACTATAAAAGTTGGATTTTAGTCCAAATTTGTATATCATCAGAACATGTTTTTAAAATTTTTCTATTTTCTGGTTTCATTCAGGAACCAGCTGTAAATGAGTTTTAACAACTCAGCACTCCCAATCAAATGAGCCACTGCTGGATACATACATTGAAAGTGTATGTTTAAAATTAATCCAACAAGCAAACTAGAAGAACTTCTGAATGTACCTATTAGTATTCTTAATTTCCAAGTCTCTGGATTTTATCAGGCCATCAGTGAGGGAGGTACCCATTTAACCAATGATTATCTTTTGAGCTCTTTTCTCTAAGGATGGGCCTTAATCAGGGTTTGCAAAGTAAAATGCCTCTCAGGGCCTGTCAGATTAAAAAAAAGGGGGGGTCATGACCCACCTAAAGATATTTGAGTTTTTTAAAAAAGTGTGTTGGCAAACAAACCATCTGTGCCAAGCTATTTGTGACCTCCAGCCAAGACTTCGAGAAGTGTCACAGTTTTTTAAATGTTCCAATTGGACTTCAGAACACAATATTGAAGGAATCTATAGTGATTTCTCTTTGCACTTCTACGTATAGACTTGATTTTTCCACTTAGGTGGTATAGACTATATATATTAGGTTATTTTTATGTATTAACAAACACCATACAGATGTTTTATGTTTCTGAAGTACCCTGAAATAGTATTATTATAAAATTGCCTTTCTGGTAACGATTTGCTTAGTTAATCTAGAATTTTTATTCCAGGTCCAAGAAAAAATTATGTTTTACTTTGAAGGAAATGAGGCAGAGAAAAGGAAATGATATGGTTTGAACTAGGTTATTATTAATCTGCAGACAAGAAACAGTATTAGAAGTTCGTGATGTGGCATCTTGTTAGTGAGAAAGCTGCATAAAGAGAGTGGCTTCTAATTTGCTTACGTTTTTAACTATAGACTTGGAAGGTTTAGAAAAGAGTATTTCACTATGCTGTACACCTGAAACTAATATAATGTTGAATACAGCTGTAATTGAAAAATAAAACAGTACAAGAAAAGAAAAGGTAATATTTCAGAAGATAATAGCTTTAGTCAGCATCAGGAAATTATTTTCTATGAATGGAATTTGAATTGGTGTATGCTAGCTTGTGTCTTTATCACAAGATCTTTTATTTAAAACTCATCTCAGAAGAAGCTTCTCAGTGCCTCTTTGCGGGAAGTAGAGGCAGCGATCTTCTGACAACAAAGTACATTTTTAAATTAAAATGCTCTTCATTTTTAAGTTATTAGTTTCAGGTGTACAACATAGTGATCAGACATTTATATAACTTATGAAGCAATCACCCTGAAAATGATTTATAGTGTGGTTTCTTTTCTTTATTTGATGTTAACCTCATTTACATTTAATGGGTCCTTTCTATGTGCTATGCCTTTAGGGTGGGTTAACTCATGACAATAACCGTATGAGTAGGCACTGTTACTATCAGGATTCCTATTACCCAGACAGAGGCCTGAGGCAATGTGGTTAGGGTGATTGCCCATGGTCATGAGGTTAATAATTGAAATTTGGACCCTGAAGTTTCAAATCTTGAAATCTTACCAACTACGTGGGGGTGCATACCACTGTGGGATGCATTGTAAGACGTAACATTTTGAGGATTGTAGTGAAATTTATTTTAAAAATTCAGAACCACATTGTACTTTACAAGCTCTTATTTGAGGAATGGTTTTCCTTCAGTATTCTCTTCTCTATTCATTTTAAAGCAGTGGTTCTCAACCTTCCTAATGCTGCGACCCTTTAATACAGTTCCTCATGTTGTGGTGACCCCCAATTTCATTGTTACAAATTGAACATAATTAAAGCATAGTGATTAATCACAAAAACAATATGCAATTATATATGTGTTTTCCGATGGTCTTAGGCGACCCCTGTGAAAGGGTCGTTCGACCCCCAAAGGGGTCGCGACCCACAGGTTGAGAACCACTGCTCTATAGAGATTAACTCCATAGGAGCATAAAATGGAAATTTTTTAAATCACTCATTGCTAATAAGTACTTACCTACAGTCCATTTCTATTGAGAATACTGGGAAAATCAAGTGAGAGAAACTGTCATGGCCATTGATTACCCATATTTTAGAAGGAGGCTAATGGTACTTAAGTGATCTTCCCCCAGGTTTTACCCCATGCTCAGACTCAGCAGAGGTTTCTTTTTGTAAGATTGGCTTGATATTTGAATATACAAATAAATCTTCTAATTGGTTTCCACTTTGGAATGTGTTAGGCTTAGGAAAAGTACTCTTTGGATGTATATATTAGGAATACCTAGGAAACACAAGCACATACACACGGTACACATACATATGCCCACTATACCTTTAACTTGGCCTTCACTTACCTGAGTTGTGGGAAAGAACTTCAGAGCTTGATATTCTAATTGACAAGGGTCTCCCTTCTCTCTTACCTTGTGCTCTGCTAGCCCTCCATTCGCCTACAGTGTACTTACAGGTGTATTTTCCTCTCTTATCTACATACTGTCCTTTTCTCCATGTGATCACACATTAGTGTATTTGTTGCTTCCCAGACAAATACTGCTCTAGTGAGCACCAGGACCATAGAAGCCTGGAGGCAAAAGTATTTAAAATTTTTTTAAGGAAATTGTCAAATGGATCTTAAGCAGATGAGAAGGACAAAATGGTGAGCACCATCCTCTAGCATCTATCAAGGTGACTACTTTATAAAGCTAAATATAAAGGGCTGGAAGTCTGTAAGCAGGTACGGAATGAACACTGGATGTGAAGACAGAGAACACCACAATTACTGATGTTTAAAAGGCAATTCTTTTCTCAGTAATGAGGTGGTTTGAGTGGGGAACCTAGTTATTTAGGCCAATGATTCTTAAACTTTAAAAATCCAGACGCATGAACAGGCCACACCTTCCAATCAATTTTGAGTATGTGCTCAGATTTGGACATATATTTCATACGTACTCTTCAACATCCATACCTCCCTCTCTACCCCTGAGGATCATTATGCATATAATTTTTTTCCACTTTTAAAATATAAAATCACAACTAAATATGCTTGTCCAAACCATACATGTTCCTTCTGGCTCCCCTCATTCCCCATTCTGATGCATCCTTTGATTTTCTTTTTAAATTAAATTTATTAGGGATAATATTGGCTAATAACACTATAAAAGTTTTAGGTATACAATTCTGTAATACATCATGTGTATGTTGATGCATTCTTTTAAACTGTATATACTTTCCAGAGTGCTCCACCACTCATCCCTGATGAGCAGTGATTTTATCAAGGTCTGCTAGCCTTTTTTTTCTTTTTTATTGAATTTATTGGAGTGACATTGGTTAATAACATATAGGTTTCAGGTATTCAATTCTATAATACATCATCTGTATCTTCTGGCCTTTTAATGCAACAAAGCTCATTACATTTTGTTCATAAGCTTTGTGTTAGATATTGCCTCTGCAGTCATCTGAAATCCACAAATATATTTTTTCTTTCTGGACTTCAACACTTACTGGGCATTGTCCTAGGCTCTCTGTAACCAAATGAGGGACAGCATGGTTCTTCCACTCAAGAAACTTATAATCTAGTCTTCTTGTCAAACAACATTTGAACTGTTCCATTCCACGGGTGACTGGAACCAGTAAATTTGGGGCAAAATATAATATAACATCCTCCAAAACACCCATTTCTTCATTTACAGTGGTGGTGGTGGTCGTGATAGGGTTAAGTACTCCACTATTCAGAAAAATACAAGCTACTTTGCATTGCTGGAGTTCTATGCTATCCCTCCTCCATTCAGCTACATTGGTCAAAAGAGGAGTCAGGAAGAGTCTGAGGGAAGAATTCAATAACTTTGTTTGTTCATAGTGCACTCTACTGTCTATTTCTTTCTCTCTTCTCAGCCTCAGATCAACCTGTACTCGTGGTGGGTGGGAAGAGTGAAGTAAAGGTAAATAACACAAGTAGGGGGATATAAGGATGATGAGTATTCTTGAATATACAGGGAAATTTCTGCAGAATTAATTTATATATTTTATAAACCATTTCTGAAATAAACAACCTTGTTTAAGACCACAGTTAACTACCTTAAGGACATAGCACTAGCCCCACAAAGATGGTTGTTAGCTTCCAGGGTTAGTTGGGTTCCATTACATTATTATTTTGGTTATAAAAATTATACATGCCCATTATAAAGAAACACACCTGAACATAGCTAACAAAGAAAAATGTATGTGTAATTCTGCCATTTGGAGATAATCAATTTAGCGCTATTGTGAAAAATTTTCACTTTTGAATGTATGCATATGTAAATATGTGTGTCTAAACAAATTGTCCTGCTTTTTTAAACTTAACTTTATAAAGAGAACATTTTCCCATGCCATTAAAAATTCTTTGAAACTGTTTATAATGGTTGCGTAATATTCCATTGTTACTCCTTTACTTCTTGAGGTGGATGAGGGGATGAGGTCAGGAAGTGGGAGGTCATGGAAAGAATGATCATGGGCTCCTGTACCATAAAATGTACTGAAGAATAACAATCCAATGCTTATTATTTCTTTTAACTCAATAAAATCTCAGCAAACATAAAACTATGAAAATTGAGGGAACTTGGGCTTATACCAGGGGTGGGCAAACTTTTTGACTCGAGGGCCACAATGGGTTCTTAAACTGGACCGGAGGGCCGGAACAAAAGCATGGATGGAGTGTTTGTGTGAACTAATATAAATTCAAAGTCAACATCGTTACATAAAAGGGTATGGTCTTTTTTTTTTTTTTTTTTTAGTTTTATTCATTTCAAATGGGCCGGATCCGGCCTGCGGGCCATAGTTTGCCCACGGCTGGCTTATACTCTCAGTGGCGTTGAATATCAAGGAGTACCAAAAATACCAAATGGAGAGCCTCTTCCAAAAGATCACTGTAAAGTTGATCAAAACAGCCCATTAATTCAAAATCCAAGGGAGCGGACACACTTGGATTTCAGTACATAGCCAGCAGCAAACATACTAATGTAGGGTAATATTCTACCTCTCTTTAATTGTGCTTTACAGTCATTTTTAAAAATTTATCTTTATTGTTGACCCCATTCACCAGGCTCCCACTCTCCACCCCCCCACGCCTTCACTGCACTTTAGTCTGTGTCCATGGATGATGCATGTCCTATATAATAAAGAACTAATATGCAAATGGTCATCACGCCCTCGTGCCCTTGTGCCAGAACTGCTCAGACACTCAACACTGGGGAGAGAGGAATGGGGAGCAGCCAGGCTGTGGCCTGGGAGAGGGATAAGCCGCCTGCCCCACGGTCCTGGGCGCCAGTGGCTGCACTTGCACCTGTGGCCCGGGAGAGGGACAAGCCGCCCGCCTCTCAGTCCTGGGCACCTGCGGCTGCAGTCCGGGCGAAGCCACCTGCCCACAGTCCCATGTGTCTGCGGTCGGCCCAGGCGAAGTTGGCCTGGATCCTGGGTGCCTGTGGCTGGCCAGAGGGAGGGAATCATGGGTCCTGGGTGTGGGGCGAGGCATAGGCAGTTAGGGGCAATCAGGCTAGCAGGGGAGCAGTTAGGGGCGATCAGGCAGGCAGGCAGAGGGGTTAGGGGTGATCAGGCAGGCAGGCAGGTAAGCAGTTAGGAGCCAGCGGTCCCAGATTATGAGAGGCAGTTGGACATCCTCCGAGGGGTCCCAGATTGAAGAGGGTGCAGGCTGGGCTGAGGGACCCCCCCTGCACAAATTTAGTGCACCAGGCCTCTAGTATGTATATAAGTGCTTTGATTATTCTCTGCCTGCCCCCTTGATTTAGCTTTTCCAAGTATGTATTCTTGTCCACAACATGTACAGAAGTCAAGCAAACTAATGGGCATGCCACCGTTTGAAGATGGAGATGGTATGGCTGCTTTGCCTTTTTAGTCTAGACTCCCTCAGATGTCACATCTCTATGGATATTCTCTCAAAGTTGCTTGAACAACTTTTGAAATTATAGGGAGAGTTTTGGGGATCAGAACATTCCAACATTAAAAGGGGCCTTTAATGTTATTTAAACACAAAGCAGAACCAACAAGTGCTTGATTCTAATCAAAAGCAGAAAAATCAGCCATGTCAAAGTCTAATAAAACATAGTGATATAATTAATTCATGATATATATCTAATTCTATTAGTATGAGTTTTCATTGTAGTTTCCTAGGGCTGACATAACAGATTACCACAAACTGTGTGGCTGAAAACGACAGAAATGTATTTTTTCATATTTGTGGAGGTCAAAAGTCCAAATTCAAAATATTAGCCCAGCCATGGCCCCTCTGCAGACTTTAAGAAAGTGCCTCTTCCAGGTTTTGGTGGCTCTACAAGTTCTTTGGCTTGGGCTGTGTGACTCCAATCTCTACCTTTGACTTTATATGGTCTTCTTTCCTATGTATCTTGTCACAAATTTCCCTTTGCCTTTCTCTAAGATCACCTGTCATTGGATTTAAAGCTGACTCTAAGTCCAGGATGATCACACTCAAAATCCTTAACTTACTTGCATCTGCAAAGGCCCTTTTTTTCAAATAAGGTCACAATCAGAGGTTCTGGGAGTTAGGATATGCACATACTTTTTTGGGAACTACTATTCAACCCACTATAACTGTATTCTACAATATCATAGCAAAACATCTAGAATAAACAAAAACAAAACACTTCTGTTTGCATTCCCTGTAATGGAATTTGACTTATATTGCTTCGGCTTAAGCTTTTGAACAACCAAGCGATGTACTACTTGCAAGACTATTTGGAGCAGAGGAAGTTTTGTAAAAACTGCCTACTTTTAGGATTTCTTTCTACACCGGGAAAATTTAAGAAAATAAAGGACTAATTTTTTAAAGCTTTCACATGGATTCCAGATGTTGAACATTTAATCCAAGAAGGTGTTTCCTTATTATACAAATGTGGTGCACATCAAGAAATTGGCATTGTTTAATTTATGACTCACACGTGAGCCATTGTTTTTTGTGATATAGTTATTTTAACTGATTCATAAACTAAACAATGTCAATATTTTGGACACATACCATATTTGTATAATGAGGAAACACCTTCTTACATCAAATGGTCGACATCTGGGATCCATGTGGGAATTTCTTTGAAATTTTAAATAAAGACAAATTAGCATGGTATACATTTTCTCAGAGATGCAGTTAGTTGGTAATCAAAAGACCCAATGGACTTGGTACTACATTGTGGTTAAGCAAATAGGGATGTTGTTGATAGAAACATTTAATAATGCTTTTACAGCACGATTTTGGGGATGGGGTAAATGGAGGTGTGTAGTGAAACACAATATGAGCAATTTTGAATCAGGGATAAAAAATAACTCAATTAATTGGAGTGTAAGTTATCAAAAACTTTCTGGAGGAAAATTGATAGCACACACAAGGTGGTAAATGAGCCTACTCCTTAACCAGACAATTCTGTTTACTGGAATTACCTTAAGGAAATAGAAATGTGCCAATAGTTTTATATAATAGGATGGTCATCATAACCTATTAGGCTTTACTTTTTTAAAGCAGTTTTAGGTTCACAGCAAAATTTATATGCTCTCTGCTCCACATACACACAGCCTCCCCCTCTAGCAACATCCAGCACCAAAGTTATATCTTTGTTAGAATTGAAGAACTTACATGGATACATCATTGTCACCTAAAGTTCATAGTTTACATTAGGGTTCACTTTTGCTGTTGTACATTCTATGGACTTTGAAAAATGTATAATGGCATGTATCCACCATTATAGTATCAGACAGAGTAATTTCACTGCCCTAAAAGATCTCTCATAATTTGTTTTTGATAACAAGAGGAGATTGGTTAAATCAATTTTAGTAAATTTATATAATGAAGTCTTATGCAGCTATTGAAAATAATTTTGTAGGTGAATGGTGAACTATAAAAATGGCCATGATTCATTGTTAAAGGTAAAATTAGATGATTAAACAATATGTTAATAGCCAAAAATTGTGTATTTGTGTGTGTGTGTGTGTGTGTGTGTGTGTGTGTACAGGTTTAGAGGCAAGGCTATACACCCCTATATTAACTGTAGCTGTCTTTGAGTTGGGGTTAAAGATGATGTTTGCTTTCTTTTCCTTGTTCTTTATTTTGCAAATAATCTGTAAATCATATTACTTTTAAAATTAAAAGCCAGACATTTTGACATGGCTGTCTCATAGGCATCTCAGATTCAAATGAGCTCTTCTGTCTTTTTTTTTCTTTTCCCCCCAGGCTTATAAATATCACCTCAGAATACAATAACTGTGCTTGGTGGCCTTTTATGTAGCCTCTTAACAACTTGGTTCCTCATATGTGGTATGATTTTTGTTAGATTACTCCTATGATACCTTTCAGAATAAATTCTTAATTATAATGGTGAACTCTCCTAGAGCTTAGTCAGAACAGCTATTCCTATTTCTAGACCACAGGGCCGTTAGAGCTTAACTCCTTAGATGAGCAATTGTGTAGAAGGGGAAGAATGCCTTAACCCCTGGAGCCATTTTGCCTAGAATCTAGGACCATGTGGTTCCAAGACCCATTGCAGGTAGGTGGGACTCGTGTTTAAATCGCTATCAGTTTAGGTATTGTTTTTCTTGATGCCAATTCACACTGTATTTTGAATTCTTCCTGAATTTATTATGTCTGTTCTTCCTTTTTAATGTACACTTCAAATCCCTTCCATTTTTCTGTTTTCCTTTTAATAAACAGTTCATATACAACACAATATTCAGATGCTGTATTATAGAATTGTACAACTGAAACCTGTATAATTGTATTAACGAATGTTACCCTAATAAATTCAATAAAAATTTTGCATTAGAAATTGGGTGCAAGAAGTTAAGTATGAGCTCTTCTTTCACCTCAAATATTCTCAAGTAGTTCCTTCTTTCAATAAATAGCAAAATAAGACAACCAGTTGCAGCAACGTGGGAGTCAGCTGGACACTTTCCTCCTCGCTCCCCTCTTGTATAATTACAGCAGGTCCTTGAATAACTCATTTCATTCAATATCCTTTGTGTTGTAACATTGAAAAGAAAAAAAAATGCTTCCTGGACAGTCCCAGGGCCACTGTTTGTGTGGAATTTACAGGTTCCCCCACATCTGTGGGTTTCCTCCGGGGACTCCAGGTTCCTCCCACATCCCCAAAATGCGCTCGATTAGGTGAATTGAGGTGTCTACACTGTCCCATTCTGAGTGCGTGGGGGCAATGAAGGGGTCATGAAGATTCTGAGACTCCTGGGTTAAGCAATAAGATGAACAATGAAGGCATCACTAACATGGTGAAGTGTGAGGAAGGAGTTTGAATTAGAAATATAATTTTGGACTCGTTAAACTGATCAGTCACTCAGCTGCACGTTGGTGAAAAATGGGTAAGGGTATCTGGGCTTGAGAGAAGACATCCATATTGAAGGTATTGATTTGGGAGTCACCTCAAACTATTTTAAAATTATTGAGCTGGATTGAATAATAAAAAGTGTAGAGAGGAAAGAGGAGAAGAGGGCCCTGGGGTGACTCTGAGGAACACCAACAAACTGAGTTTGCAAAAGAGAGTGGGAAGCATTTCAGGTGGTGGGGACAGGAAGTGCAAGGATTCTAAGTGGGAAGACAGACTACAGAGACAGAGATGCTGGTAACTGGGAGCTTGTGTGCTATGTTCAAAGGACAGCAAGGAGGAAGTGGGACTGGAGGGGTGCAGACAACAAAGAAAATAATAAGAGGTGAAGTCAGATAGTAAGAGGTGCACTTCATTATAAGGTTTTTGGCTTTTACTTTGAATGAGATGAGAGTGGGAACAGGGAAGTGACATGATGTGATTTACATTTTCAAAGGGTTACTGTGGCTGTGGGTTGAGAACACACTAAAAGGGAAAAGATAGGAACAGGAAAGTCAGAAGACTAGTATAACAATCCTCAGGGGAAGTAATGATGGCTTGGACAATGGTAGTGGTATGGTAGTGCAGAGAAGTGATTGAATTCTGGATATAGTTTGAAGATAGAGCCAAATTAATTTTTTGACAGAATAAAAGTGGTAAGAGACAGAGGGGATAAAGACAACTCCACGTTTTTAGGCCTGGGCTCATAAAGGAATGAAATTAAGAAAGGGAAGTCTGTGGGTAAGTTAGGTTCTTGGGAGGGAGATCAGAAATCTTAAACATATTGAGTTTGTAGGGTTTTTTTAAATTAAAACATTATTTATTTCTGTTTTTTCCATATACCTTATTGTTTAGAAAACAGTGTTACATACATATCTGAAATAATACACAGTTACACTCTGCTTAAAGGCAAAGCAGCACAGGTAAAGCTGATCAGCTGTCCAGAGTTCTCAACCTTTGGGATCTTGGTTTTTAATTTTACATCAATTCTTAAAAGTCAGGAATGTCATCTCCAAAAAATGTTAAGCGGTTTGCAAATAATAATCACTCTGTTAAGTATTATATTTGTATAAATGGAATCTATTTTCTTTAATACATGAAAAACTGAGAAGAGAATGCCATTTAACATCATTGGTATGACAGTATAGGACCAGGAAAAAATACTGTGATAAGCTTGTCTCTATGATACCAAGAAGATATTCTAGTCTGAGCTTAATATGCTTCCCATGTTTTCTACTAGATGCTTCTTTTCTGCTACTTTTCATCCTTTTACATATTTTATATCAGAGGTTTGGTATAACTTTTAAAACTTTATTAACAGGTGCAAATCTAGTATCCACAGATTTCTTCTCAAAAGGCACTCTAATTCATCAGATAGCCCAGCAGTTTCATTCTCATGAACATTCTAGCCATGAGAAGACATAATAGGGCACAGATGAATCCAGTGAATAGAAGAAGAAATCTACTGAGTTTTGGAATGTTTAGTGCATTGGATCAGTCTAGGATTATGAAACCTAAACTCCCATTGTGAACAGAAAGTTGGATGTGAGTCCTTCCATAATATATTGTCTATTTACTCTCTAGGCCAAAAAAGCCACTGGTCTCTGGAGGTTCAATAATAACATCATAAATTATTCCTCCAGTGATCAGAAAGTAAGACACCACCAATAGAGCATACACCGTCATGGCAGAGGGCATGTGCCCTAGAGTGGCTTCTTCAGCTTCAGGTTGGGGCATTTGAGCACTAAGAATGGGACTTGGTACAAAGTCTCCATATTGGTGGTGGCAAGGCGAGTTCATGTTGTTAATGCATTCTTCAAGTGAAGATGTTCAGTAGGTAATTGGATATACAAACTTAGACTTCAGGAGAGATACCTGGCTAGAGACATACATTTAGGAGTCATTTTCATATAGACAGTGTTTAAGCCCTGAGACTGGATGAGGATGTCAAGGGAGTGAGTATGGGAAGAGAGAGAAGAGAAGAGGAGAGGAGGGGAGGGGAAGGGAGGGGAAAGGAGAGGAGGGGAGGAGAGGGGAGGGGAGGAGAGGAGAGGAGAGGAGAGGAGAGGAGAGGAGAGGAGAGGAGAGGAGAGGACCAAGGGCTAAGCCCTGAGGTTTGAGAGAAGATGAGTAACCAGGAAGAAACTGAAAAGGACCAAACATTGGGGTAGGAGGAAAACCAAGTGCATGGGTGTCCTAGAGGCTAATGAAGAAGGAGAAAGTGATAAACTGGATCGGTGCTAACACCAGCATAGTAAGATGGGAAATCATAAAAGACCATTGGATTTAGCCATGGAAATCTCGACAAGAACAGTTTCAGTGGAATGATGGGTGTGAAAGCTGGACTAGAATAGGTTGAGAGTGCCAGATTAGAGGTGTTGGGAGACTGTAGTTACAAGCATGGAGGAGTATTTGCAGGAGAGGAGGGGTCATGCTAATGGGAATGTGAATAGGAATGATGCATTAGAATGAAACAGGAGAGAAAGGACTGTTAACAAAAAGAGGCAAGGGGAGGATGGGGTCCAGGGCACAAGGGCACAGACTGGCTTTATATTGAAGCACAGACAGTCCATCAATAATAAACATGAGAATGCAGAGTATGGGTGCAGAGGTCAAGTGGGTAGATGTGGTAGAGGGAGTCTGGAGAAATTCATACTGCTTACAATTTTTCAGTGAAGTAGGAAGGAAATCAATTGAGAGAGCAGATAGGAAGAAGTTAGAAGTCTACATAGGGGAGTTTGTGTAAAATATTTTATTAGAGAGTGTATTGGATGGACAGAGTTTGAAATATATACTATGTACGTTAGATAGAGCTTGATACATTATTACCAAATCTTTGTGTACTTATTAATTTAGGGTTTGTTTGATCCAATTACTGAGAATGTTATGACAAAAATCTCACTGCAACAGGATTTGTCAAGTTGCTATATAGTTCTGTCAAATTTTGCTTCACATATTTTGAAGTTATTTTATTAGTACATGTAAATTTAGATTTTATTCCCAGTGAATCAAACCTTTTGTCATGTAGCAAACCTCTTTAGCTCTGGTGTTGTGATTGTACTTGGAGTCCCTTTTGTTATATCAACTCTTCGTAGAGTAGTATTTCAGACTTATATTTTTAACCTTTTTATGTCCTTATGTTTTAGGGGTCTCCTGAAATAGCATGTAGCTAAAAGTTTGTTTTAATACAGTCTGCATGGGGTAGGCATAGGCAAGAAAGGTGTGTGTGTGTGGGGGGGGGGTAGGGACACAAGAGAGATTGTATTTCATCAGAATTAGATTTGGAGAAGAAAAAGAAAAAAGGAAAAGATGTGGAAAAGAATATCAAGGACAGTCGGTGGTGGGTTTTGAAAGGAAGAGGAAAGTAGGTTAAAGCCATGGATTAGTTGGCTAAAGGAAAGCAGAGCATAAGAACTATCTCACAGCCCACAAGGGTTCCAGTGGAGGTGATGAGGATACTTGAGATGTTATATGCCTTCAGGATCACCTGTGACTTTCACATGGGGCCGAACCTACAGGGAGCAAAGAATGAACCGACTGCCAATGAGTCCAAATTAATGGTGTGGAATAGACTTACTGGGCTCTGTTCTTCTTGGGCTGGATCTCAGAGGCAACAGGCTTCCAGCAGACAGGCAGAGAAAATCAGAACTTTGGGAGGGAGTGATTGCAGGAATATTTCACACTGTGGGTCTTTTAATTAAGAATAAGCCCTCACAGATGCTGTTGGTTTCACAGTGCAGTTATCCAATCATCAACCAAGTATGTATGGATTACACAAGTCAGGCACTGGTTGTTTGGTGGGGAATCAAAACAAGATGAGCGACAAACCTTAACAAACCTAGAAGGCTTATAACTCCCTGACTTTAAACACAATCCTTAGACTTTCTGAAGCCATCAACAATTGGGAGATCTGAGTCAAAGATTTTTAGAAAAACAGATCTTTAGGTTATTGCAATTCTCAGAGGGGAGGATGGGATAGGGACACCCATGGATCTGCCTGCGCAAGAATAACAGCAATGTGTTTCATTTTGGGGGGAATCCCAAAGGCCAGACCAGCGTGCTTATCTATGGGGTACACTGGGGAGGTGATTAGGACTCTTGTTCTACACACTAAAGCAGTAGCTCTTAAGCTGTTTGGGAATCTGATAAAAACAGTGGAGCCTCTCTCTACATGAGTGGTTTTCCAGGGACATTTGTAATATTTGGAGACATTTTTGATAGTCATGGTTGGGGCTATGCTAGTGGTATCTCATGGGTAGAGGTCAGAGATAATGCCAAATACCCTACATTACATAGGACAGCTCCCACAATGAAGAATTATCTGGCCCGAAATGTCAATACTGTCAAGATTGAGACACTGTTTTCTGGAAAAATACATGTCTGCACATACAAAACTTTGAGCACAATTCCAGGGACTTTCTGAATCTCATTAATAGACCTACTCTGAGTCAGTTGACCTCAGGACAAAACTATCCACTGGAAAGTTCTATGGACAGTTGACCCTTGAGGAACATGGGTTTGAACTGTGTTGGTCCACTTATATGCAGATTTTTTTCAACAAATACGTACAGTACTACAAATGTATTTTTTCTCTCTCTTATAATGTTCTTAACTACATTTTATTTTCTCTGGCTTACTTTATTGTAAGGATACAGTATATATAACATGCAAAATATGTGTTAATTGACTGTTCATGTTATCAGTAAGCGTCTGGTCAGCAGTAGTCTGTAAGTAGCTAGGTTTTTGTGGAGTCAAAAGTTACATGCACATTTTCGAGGGTCAACTGCAGCCCCATATCACGAAGAAAGATAGACTTCTCAGAGCTTTATTTCAGACAACTGAATTAAATTTTAGAACAGTATCAAAATGTGTCTTATGGTTTACATTCTTTGAAATAAAACACACATTTTTACAAAAACTTTCCACTTTATTTTCAAATCAATGTATATTTTAACTCAAACGATGCAGATGTTTTTTATTCATATACTAGTACATCAAGATGTTATTTTGTATGGTTAGCAACGTTGGGCAACCCTTCTTTTTAGTAAGTCTCCAAAGGGTCATTTAATTTTTAAAGGTGGGAGGTCATTTTTTTCCATTAGTAAATTGGCTAACAGGGTTCAAATCTTGTTCAAGTACACAGTCCCATTAGGATCTGGAGAAAACAAGTAATCTCTTACTTATTTAATCATTTTTATCCAATATGTAAGTGCTTGGGGGATGACTTAAGTGATGGCTAAATGGATTTTTGTTCTATATATTGCCAATAAAGTTTAGGCTTTAAGCTTCTTTGTAATTTTTGCCTCATTACAACAGTTAAAAATCCCAGAAAATGGTGTAAAGTTCTTTGGTGAACAAGTATGCTAATAATTTTCATAAAAATCTCACTATTTGAGATTTATAAAACTTTCTGTTGCAGTCTAGGGATTCATTAAAAAGCTGATTATATCAGCCTGCATGTAAGTTAAAAAGCACATTTTATTGATCATTCAATAATATGCTCTGACTTCAGAAATGTTTTATTAAATACATGCTTTACTTTCATTGTATGGTATTGAAAAGCAGACAAGTTTAAGAAAAAAGCACTCCAAATCATTGAGCAACCTTTAAATTTTTAATGCCATTGAACAACATAAAAGCCACTCCTTGTGCTTTTAACTTTAATTTGTATGTGTTTTTGGTTGAACATGAAGGCATATTATTTGTTGCATTTTCCCTTCTGAATATGGAGCTTAAAATGCTGGGAATGATGATTATGAATGCAGTTAAAATGTTCATTGACTATATTAGTGCTTGAGAAGTGAAAATGGAATACTTGAGAAGGCAATTGTTTGGGTTTTCATTCATTTAGTCATTCATTCAACAAATATTTATTTACTCTAGGTGCTAATCTAAGAATCTGGGGTAATATAAAATGAATTGAACAGGGATCCTCTCCTCAGTCAATGAACTACTCGAGCTGGGAGATAAGATAGGCAATTAATTTATTCATTAATTTGATAAATGCTTATTGAGCACTTACTATGGTACAGTTCTAAGTTCCAGGAAGCTCTCAGTGAATAAAACAGCCAGGATCCCTGCCTTTTTCCAAACTTACACTTAGTGAGGACAATATTGGGAAGATCAGACAAGAGAATACTGTGAAGAAGGCTGTGAAGGAATATGAGCAATACTACTAAGAACAGCTCTTGTTGAGCATCTGCTATGCGCCAGATGCTGTGATAGGCTCATTTAATTCTCCAACATCCACTAAAGCAGGCGTTATACTTAATTTTACAAGTGAGTGAACTGAAGCGTAAAGGGACTAGGGTTGTAAGCTATATGTATTATTGACTGAATCGAAGAGAATTCTATCTGATTATCTTCAGACTAAGATGCCTCTGCCTTATCACATAACAATTGAGGAGCTACCCGGCAGTGCTTTAGGAAGTCCAGTTTGGCAGTATATATAATATAAATAGCAAAAAGGGATGCAAGACAGTTGCAACCTCACTGCCTCCAAATGTTTTTCTTGATAGTCCTCTAAAAGACAGTGTCTGATATCTATGGCACAAATACAATTTGCCTTCTGCATGTTGGCACATGAGTATAAATTTAACTTTACACTTTTAAAAAATAATATCTTATAAATACTTCTTTGAGAACATTGTCATCTTGAAAATTATAGAAAAGATCTGTGATATTATCTGCCTATCATTTCTCATCATATCTGTTAACAAATCCCATCCGTTCCTGGGGAGAACTCATTCCATGTGATTTGAGCGTAGACTCTGTCTTCCGGATGCGGAAGAGGACGCATGCCCCAGGCCTGACTAATTAGAGCACCCCTGTCCCTTGGCCATAGTTCTTAGTTCAGGAAGAGTTGCCCCTGGTAATTATCTGCCAGAACTACTTACTGGGAAAGTTGCTTTATTTTCTGTGGGTGTTTTAGACAGCGTGACGTGGCTCTTGTGGGCTACTACTTCTAGTAATAGTAGAAAAGCTGTCCAACATAGGACGAGTGAGAGCCGTATTTGAGCACTGATATTCTGCCTGAAGATAGAAACCTTCAAACATTTCATTTATGGAAGCTCATGAAATCTCTATTTTGTTGGACTTAGTTTGAGATAGGGTTTTATTACTAGAAATTGAAAGAGTCCCGACAAACAGAATGACATGACATTCATTTCCTTTCTATCATTTACTGTGCCCTTGACTATAAAATACTTTTAAATTGGTGAGGTTGAAACTTACTGAACTCAAACAGTTAAGAAATCATAGAAATAAATGGAAAATACTTGAATAGCTTGAACAACTAACTGTCTTAGTTAAGTACTTACTTCATATTTCAGGGGGAGATATTATAGCTGAAAGTTCCCAAGTAATGCAGGACATGCTGGTAGAATGTTGTTGCTTCTAAATAAAATGCTGGTTTTGGGTTATTGAGGCTACTCTAATACAGTTTTCCCAGGGAAATCCAACAATTCAGCTACAATAGAATCTTGATAGAAACAGTAGAACTTAGGTTTATTATAAGCAGCTTAGGGTGTTCAGATTTTGAATCACAGAACATTTTCATTCAAGGCAAAGCAAAAAATAATATCTAAAGAACCAGAAATCATGTTGAACTACAGAAATCATAACACCTGATGAGGGATCAAGCTGTGATACTGTATTAACACACTGATGATACTCTGGGATGAAGCAACAGAGGAATACTGCTTTGGGAACCAAACATGTTTACATAAAGCCATTGCCTTTTAACAAGCACAGCAGGGTAAGCATTGGGTAAAACCTATTAGAGAACCCAGGAGAAACTGAACAAATAGCCTAGGGCAGGGGTGGGCAACCCCTGGCATGCGTGCCAAACATGGCATGCCAGTAACTTTTGCTGGCACGCGAAACCCTCTCTTATAATCTTCCATTTACAATTTTTTTTCTTAATATCGACTTTTTTATTTTTCAGATAAATTCAGTGTAGGTGCATCTTAGATAAATAAATAATTTTACATAACAAGTTATCTTAAAGACCATAGACATGGATTGATGAGAGAGGGGAAGAGCAATTTCTATGCCTCTGCCTTAACTCTCCCTGCCTTCCTAGACCCTACCAGTGTTTTGGTTTCATCCACATATGCTTGTGAATCTTTGTTCTCAGTGATGAATTTTGTTAAGTCTCGTAATAGGAGTAGCCTGACGGATGAAAATAGTACCTCGTGCATATCTCTGAAGGTCACGAAATATAAACCTGATGTAAAATCTCTGTCATCAGTGATTCAGCAGCAAAAGTCCCACTGATAATATCAAATGTAGTCATAAAGTTTTCTGTCTGACTATCAGTGTACATGTATACATTAAAAAAATAAATGTATTTTTCATCATCATATATTGTGTTTTTGTCGCTCGAATGAATTTTATTATTTCTTCAAGGTTCTTCACATACGTATACCTTAAGAGATATCAAGTAGGCATAACATGTTCTCAAAAAATTAGGGTTGGCACGCAGAAGAATTTTGAGTCAGAGATTTTGCTGGTTTTGGCACGCACTCACAAAAAGGTTGCCCACCCCTGACCTAGGGTCTTAGTAGGTCTGAGTGAACTCCACCAAGAAGTTCAAGAATGTTTCCATGAACTCAGAGACCAGGGCTTTGTAATTAAGAGTGAAATGCCACCAATAGAAGGTTCTTCATTTTCCTGGAAAAAGAGCAGAAGTTTCCTCCACTTATTATAGTAGTTAAGGAGTTGGCAATATTTTCATGTAATTTATTTTTCTCTCATCTATTCTATTCCCAAACTATGCTATATGTCAATGACATATTATTCTTTAAAAACTCATGATAGCTATTGCTGTTCTATACTTTAAACACCTTAAAATTATTCCCTACCCCAAGTTTATATCCAATAGATCCATTAGAAAGTTTTCTCCCATAACGGCCTTTCCATTATATTTATTTCATATTTCAATTGATAGACTATCCATCTTTGTCCTGTAGTTCCCTAATTTAACCAGACCTTACAATTGCTCTTCAGATGTTTCAGAGTTTGGGCTACATTTAGGGAGTTTCTGGTGGTGGGGTTATACAATAGAGTTGATATTCTGTATCTACTTCCAGACAGATAATTCTAGACCTGAGTTTATTCATTGTTTGCAGTGTTTTTAAAAATTTATTTTTAAGTTTTATTGAGGTATAATTGACATATAAACTACTAAAATGATGTTTTGAAATATTTATATACTCATGAAAACATAACCACAATCAAGATAATTAAAATATCTACCACCTCCACCAGAGGTTCCTGAAGACTTTGATGAAATAAACATACAAATAAATTGAAAGGTATTTCATGTTCATGGATCAGAATTAATATTGTTCAAAATGTCAACACTACCCAAAGCCATCTATAGATTCAATCCAATCCCTGTAAAAATTCCAATGGCATTTTTTTTTACAGAAAATAGATACAACAATCCTAAAATGTGCATGGGCCCCACAAGACTCTATATAGCCAAAGCAATCCCAAGAAAGAAGATGAAAGCTGGTAGCATCATGCTTCCTGATTTCAAACTATATTACAAAGTTATAGTAATCAAAACAGTATGGTACTGGCATGAAAACAGATACATAGACCAATGAAACAGAATTGAGAACCCAGAAATACACACACACACACACACACACACACACACAGTCAACTAATTTTGACAAGGGACCCAATAATACTCAGTGGGAGAAAAGTAATATCTTAAATAAATGATATTGGAAAACTGGATATTCATATGCAAAAAACAAATCTGGACCATATCTTACAACACTCACAAAAATTAAAAATGGATTAAAGGCTTAAACATAATAAATGAAATCACAAAATTCCTAGGAGAAAACATCCAAATGGCCAACAGGCATATGAAAACAGGCTCAACATCACTAATTATCATGGAAATGCAGATTAAAACCACAATGAGATATCATCTCACCTGTTAGAATGGATATTATGAAAAAAAGACAAGAGATAAATGCTAGGAAGGATGTGAAGAAAAGAGAACCCCTGAGCACTGTTGGTGGCCTCTATGGAAGCCAGTATGGAAGTTCTTCAAAAAACTAAAAATATAATTACCATATGATCCAGCATTTTGTTTCTGGGTATATTTGTGAGGGAAAGGAAATCACTATCTCAAAGAGTATCTGCAGCCTCATGTTGACAAAGCTTTCTTAGGTACATCAAAAACACAGTCCAACCTGGAGAGCATTATGCTAAGCGAAATAAGTCAGTTGGAGAAAGATAAATATCACATGATCTCACTCATTTGTGGAATATAATGAACAACATAAACTGATGAACAAAAACAGATCCAGAGATAGAGAATCATTGATCAGGCCATCAAACCTCAGAGGGAAGGCAGGGAAGGATGGGGGGAAGGAGGAGAGATCAACCAAAGGACTTGTATGTATGCATATAAGCATAACCAATGGACACAGACAGTAGGGGAGTGAGGGCATGAGTCGGGGTGGGGGGTGGGGGAAAAATGGGGGGATAAGGACACATATGTAATACCTTAATCAATAAAGAAAAATAAATAAAAACACAATCCATTTTTAAAATCCATAAATTAGACTCCATCAAAATAAAAAGTGTCTGCTCTTCAACAGACACTGTTAAGAAAATGAAAGATAAACCACAGGCTGAGATAAAAGAATTGAAAAGCATATATCTGATGAAAAATACTTGTATCTAGAATATATAAAGAAACTCTATGCCCTGGCTGGTTTGGCTCAGTGGATGGAGCGTCGGACTGAGGACTGAGGGGTCCCAGGTTCGATTCCAGTCAAGGCCACATTGCCGGGTTGTGGGCTCGATCCCCAGTTGGGGGCGTGCAGGAGGCAGCCAATCAATGATTCTCTCTCATCATTGATGTTTCTATCTCTCTATCCCTTTCCCTTCCTATCTGAAATCAATAAAAATATATTTTAAAAAAGAAAGAAAAAAGAAACTCTAAGCTTTAAAACACAAATTGTTTGTAAAGGTGAAAAGATGCTTGTCCAAGGAAGATACGTGGGTGAAATAAGCACATATAAGAAGATGCTCAACATCATTAGTCATTAGTCACTAAAACCACAATGAGATACCACCACATATACACCTTCCTTATGACCCGGCCATTTCACTCTTAGGCATTTACCCAGAGAAATTAAAGTAAATGTCTATACAAAGACTTGGAGCCGTAGCCGGTTTGGCTCAGTGGATGGGTCCCTGGTTCGATTCCGGTCAAGGGCATGTACCTTGGTTGCAGGCACATCCCCGGTGGGGGTGTGTAGGAGGCAGCTGATCGATGTTTCTCTCTCATCGATGTTTCTAACTCTCTATCCCTCTCCCTTCCTCTCTGTAAAAAATCAATAAAATATATTTTAAAAAAAAGACTTGGAAATACACATTTATAGCAACTTTATTTATAACAGCCCCAAACAGGAAACGACTGAGAAGTTCACCAATAGATGATAGATAAACCAATTATATTATATCCTTTCAATGGAATACCACTCAACAATAATAAGGAATGAACTATTGATTTTCTACAACATGGATGAATATGAAAGTAATTATGCCGAGTACAAGAAATCAGCTCCCCCAAAATATATGCGGTATACAATGTAACTAATGGTTAGTGGTGGAAGCAAAACATGATATTTTTGGAGATTGAAGCAGGGAGGGATAGGCAGAATGCGTTATAAAGCCATGTGAGGAAACTTTTGGAGGATGGGTATTTCTACTCTTGATTGTATTGATACATATCTCAAAACTCATCATCAAGTTGTGTATTTCAAAATTGTGCTGCCACCCGGCCAGTGTGTCTCAGTGGTTGAGTGTCGATCTATGAACCAGGAGGTCAATTCCAGGTCAGGGCACATGCCCAGGTTTCAGGATCGATTTCCAGGGGGTGTGTTGGAGGCAGCCGATCAATGATTCTCTCTCACCATTGATGTTTCTCTCTCTCTCTCTCTCTCTCTCTCTCTCTCTCTCGCTCTCTCTCTCTCTCTTAAATCAGTTAAAAAATATAAAAAAAATTTGTGCTACCTTGTATCCTGTATCCATAGGCTTGGTCCATAACTACTAGGACTGTTTTCTCTAACTCCTTACTTTATTCTATATATACTAAAAGGATAAACACCCATCAGCCAAGTAACAAGAGATTATCTCTATATTCTTTGTTTCAAGACTCTAACACAGTCGTCATTAACAAAATATGGGAGGTGTATTCGCTAGGTTAGGCCTGTTATGCTGTAATAACTAATGTACAACTCCCAAACCTTAGTGGCCTAACACTACAGCTTATTTCTGGTGGCATGCCTTTCATGGGCAATTTGAGGGTTTGCACCTGCTGCAGGGTCGTCTCTCAGGACTCAGGCTGAAGAAGCTGCTCCAGCTGAGGTTGCTGGTCACTGTGGCAGAAAGACAGACAGTTGGACACTCTTTATTACTATGAACTGGCTCTTGAAGTATCTGCTTGGCTCTTATGCCCACATTTCACTGGCCAAAGCAAGTCACACGGTCAATGTAACTTCAAACACGCCCCAAAGCATATCCTCTTAGGTGCCCAAATATTTTGTGGACATCACCAATAGTGGCCACAAAAGGAAGGGGACATCTGGATGAAACCAGATTATTGTGATTTTTGAAGCCATGGGTTATTACCATCTTGAGTATTCATCCAAAACTGGACCATGGCTGGGAGTGATGTAGAGATATTATTTTTCTCGAAACAGTGCTTGTAGGTTAATATTTTGTAAGGAAGTTTATGATTAAGCTTTCTTGGATAACATATTCTAGGGGACCAAGGAACTTTTGCTGTGATAAATTAGAAAAACTGTGACCATGTGGAAATGTTCTATTTTCCTAGTTCAATGAGCTGTATAATAAATTTTAAGTTAATCCTTGATGATCTTTAGGTTTTGAAAACTCAGCAGAGTGGCTACTACTCTGAGTTATGTTGAAAAAAAAAGAAATACAAATTCAAAGGGGATTTGATCAAATAACC
Organism: Myotis lucifugus; assembly: GCF_000147115.1. NCBI lineage: Eukaryota > Metazoa > Chordata > Mammalia > Chiroptera > Vespertilionidae > Myotis > Myotis lucifugus. The sequence goes on from NW_005871078.1 coordinate 131,114, forward strand.
ATTTTCTTCCTTAAAAAAGTCTAGCATTCATTTAGCACTATATAAATTACATCATGAAGAATTATTGGGACATTCTAGATTTAAGTAGGTACTTCATAGAAGTATCATATATTTAAACATTTTGGAAAATGTCTATCATGTGAAGATCTATGGAAATTATTATAAGATCATATACAGCAATAGAGTAAAACTAGCTGTCAGACATATTTAAAGTCACACAATAAAACAGAAATTCAATAATGATTATGAGAATTCCAGTGTGGGGAAAAAATAGATCTTGTGTTTTTCCACTGTTCAGAGTTTAAAGAATAAAGGATTGAAATTATATTTTCCTATTTTCAAATGGAATTCATTATCATTAAAAGAAGTCATGACTTAAGTAATAATTGTGCCTTGTATCTTTCGCAGGTCCTTCACTAATAGCAGTCCTCTTTACCGGGTGTGCCAGATGTCGCTGGATGTGGCCACCCTGGCATCATAATGTTTTATACTAAAAAATTCTTGGCACAACCTCAGTCCTTTCTTGTACAGGAGAACTGTAGGGAGAAAATAACAAATCAATTTCTAAAGACTATAAATCTTCAGTATTTTCTGCTTAATGATTTTTATACAAATTACCCCCTCTTACCTAGTTGCTGTAGAGATTACAAAAATTTTTTTTTGGAACTTTAATCCTTATAAAAAGCCACAGGAATATTATGGTTAAGCATTTCAAAGCTCTTCCATTAATACAGGAAACTGTTAGAGTGCTTTGAACATTCACTGTTTAGTTTCCTAATTATTTCAGCTTGAAAATTTGACCAAGGTTTACTTCGGCTTTGAAAGTTCACTCAAAAGTTAAGGACACAATTCGCCTCAAGATTTATGAAAGCCAGTAATGGTGTTAGATATTTCCATACCATTTACAAAAACTTTCAAGTTGATGATAATTCAGCAAGTAGATACTTCTGTTAATGTTAGTCTGGTTATATTTTTAAAGTTACTCAGATAGATCTTTGAGTGGCTTCCTACTTTTATAGGATAATGACAAGCTTTTAAAAAAACTTTTTCATTTTGAAAAATTTCAACGTTGAATGAACACTTGTAGCACATTGCCTAGGTGCATCAGTTGTTAGCGCTGCTACTTTTATTTTCTCCCTCACCTCATATATGTATGTATGTTGGTTTATTTTGCAGAATGGGTTATATCTGCTTGGCCATATAAGAGGGCGAGATTCCTTTCTCTTTGCAATCTCTTAGTGCATTGCCCATTGAACATCAGATTCTGTTTTAATGCTTATTAAAAAATAAAAGTATTTTCTTTCTCAACCATCTGGGTGGAGAGGGTTTTGGGTTGTGAGAAGATTGTGTTTTAAATTATTTTTTCACATCAATATATGTTTGTGCAATTATCTATATATATAAAAGCCTAAGTGACTGGCTGACCGGCCAACCTGCCGGCTGGTAGCTTTGAGGGGCACTGACCACCAGGGGGAAGACGCTTGACACAGGAGTGGAAACCACAAGCATGGAAACATGGAATAAACTGATGAATCTCAGAGGGAAGGGGGGATAGGGGAGGGTGGGAAGAAATAAACCAAAGATGTTATATGCATACTAGAGGCATGCTGTACAGATTCATGTACCTGTGGGGTCCCTTGGCCTGGCCTGCTGGGATTGGGCCGAAACCGGCTCTCTGACATCTCCCGAGGGGTCCCAGATTGCAGGAGGGTGCAGGTCAAGACTCCACTGGTGCACAAATCCTTGCACCAGGCCTCTAGTATATACATCCTATCTAATAAAAGAGAAAAAATGGTAATTAGCCGTATGGCCGCTACCCTTCCCATTGGCTAATCAGTGAGATATGCAAATTAACTGCCAGCCAAGATGGCGGCCGGCAGCCAGGAAGCTTGAAGCGAATAGGGAGGCTTCCTTGCTTCAGTGACGGAGGAAGCCAAGCTTCCCTGCCTGCGCTGCCGGCCTCTGAGCTTGCAGTTTGAAACATTGTAACAAATATAGAAGCTAAACAAAACCCCAGAAACCGGCTTTAGTCAGCCAGCCTTCAGCCAGCAAGACCGAAACATTGTTTCGACAGAAGGTAAACAAAGGCCAGAATCCTGCTTTCAGCAGCCCAGCCTGAGAGAAAGCCGACTCTCAGCTCCAGTGACAGGCATAGAAGGTAAATAAATGCCAGAATAAAAAAAAAAAGAAAAAAAGGAGAGGTTTGGAGCTTCAGTCGCCCGCCAGCCTGAAAACAGCCCTCAGCCCCTCACCCAGACTGGCCAGGCACCCCAGTGGGGACCCCCACCCTGAAGCAACAAGATGGCGGCTAATTTGCATACTGAAGGCAGGCGGCAGCAGGCAAGGCTGTCTGCGGTCTGGGACCCGGATCTGAGACCCTGCCAGGTGGGGGGCACCGCGGGAGGCTGTCCGCAGTCCAGGACTCGGATCTGTGACCCTGCCGGGCGGGGGGGCAGTGCTTGAGGCTGTCCGCGGTCCCAGGACTTGGATCTGTGACCCTGCTGGTGGGGGGCACCGAGGGAGGCTGTCTGCAGTCCAGCACTCGGATCTGTGACCCTGCCGGGCGGGGGGGCAGTGCTTGAGGCTGTCCGTGGTCCCGGGACCGGATCTGTGACCTGGTGGGCAGGGGGGCAGCACGGGAGGCTGTCTGCAGTCCGGGACCCGAATCTGTGACCCTGCCCGGTGGCGGTCAGTGCTTGAGGCTGTCCACGGGACCAAGACACGGATCTGTGACCCTGCCAGGCGGGGGGCAGCGCTTGAGGCTATGCACGGTCCTGGGACTCGGATCCGTGACCCTTCACGGCGGGGAGGCAGCCATCAGCGCCCAGGAGTGACTGCGCAAGAGGCGGCTCCTGGCCCAGAAGGTGCAGGATCGCAGGGACAGCCACCGTGGTGGGCCAGGCTGACGTCCTCCTGGCCGCACCACCGGGGTTTGCGGATCTGCAAAGCCAGAGGCCTCTGGTGTGCACATACCCCCCTGGCGTGCGAACATCCCCCAGCACACTGTCACCCTCCCTCGCCTGCAACAGTTGCAAACCAAGGCGTGCACAAGTTCCCCCCGCCTCTCCACCGCACTTCCATCAACCCGGCATGCCTAACACCCCCACAGGATGTGCACACATCCCCTCTGATGCGCTCACATCCTTTGGAGAGTGTCTGGGTGTTCTGGGTGCTGAGGGTGGGCGCCTGTGAGATGACAGTGAGAGGGCGGAGTGGTGATGCCCTGTTCCCACGGAGGCCAGTGCAGCTACGAGATCACCTCTGGGGGGTTAATGCAGGTGCTGAGGCAGGAGCAGGTGCAGACAGACACACCTGGTGGGCGCGGGCGGCCCTCTCTGAGGTGCCTTCGGTCAGCGTTCAAGATCAAGAACCCAGAGGCGGAGAGGAATTCCGTCCTCTCAGTGAAACAGTGGGATAGTCGGGGAGACTGTAGAGGAGGAATGTGCACTTTGGGTGCCAGCACCCATGAGTGAAGGCTGCCCTGACTGAGCCTTGCTTGCTTGGGGCCTAGCGCACTCCTGCCGGGCAATGGGTGACAGGACGTGCTTTTCCGAATTAATGAGAGAACACGTTGATTCTCCTGCTGCCCACGAAGGTGGAAAGTGAAGTGGGGAGACATGTGGGGAATGAGCAAGGTTCCCTGTCTGGGGGTTCCAAATCTGCTGTTGGTTTCTTTCACCACTGACTAGAGATATACAGGGTGTCCCCCCAAAATGTATACACACTTTGAATACCTACTAATTCCAGTGGTTTTAAGCATAAGAAAGGAACAACAATGGAGCTGTTATCTGTTAAAAGTGTGGGCACAAACAGATATTTGGACATTCCCTGAGGGGTCTCAGATTGGAGAGGGTGAAGGCCAGACTGAGGGGCCCCTTCTTCCCCACTACCCCAGTGCACCGGGCTACTAGTAAAAGATAATAGCATACGAATATTCTCAGATGAATGATAAGTGCTGAAAAACGTCTTAGATGAAAGATAATATGAAGAGGGGCTTGGTGAGATATTAACTTCCTTATATTTCTTAATAATATTTCCTAATAAAAAATACTCAGATTATCCAATTTAGGAATTAAAGATACACAAAATAATTCATTGTTTTCCTTGACATCTAAAATAATAATTACATTATCTATGCATTTCTAACTTTGTAAAGAGGCTGTCTCTTGATTTAACTGACAATAACAACTTAAACATCAATTAATTTTCTCATAAGAAATAAAGAAAATGAGATTTGTTGTACTAGATTTAAAAAGTGAATTCTAACACCTTTTCTGCCATATTGTCCTATATAATAAAGAGGTAACATGCACATTGACCCTCAAGGTAACATGCACATTGACCCTCACGCCCTTGCATCACAAGATAGCTATCCCATGTCATCACAAGATGGCCGTCCCCACGTTGTCACAAGATGGCCATCAAGGGAGGGCAGTTGGGGGCAACCAGGCCTGCAGTGGGAGGGCAGTTGGGGGCGATCGGGCCAGCAGGGGAGCAGTTAGGTGTCAATCAGGCCAGCAGGGGAGTGGTTAGGGGGTGATCAGGCTGGCAGGCAGAAGCAGTTAGGGGCAATCAGGCAGGCAGGCAGGTGAGCAGTTAGGAGCCACCAGTCCCGGATTGTGAGAGTGATATTCGACTCCCGAGGGCTCCCAGATTGAGACGGGTACAGGCTGGGCTAAGGGACACCCCCTCCAGTGCACGAATTTCGTGCACCAGGCCTCTAGTATTAATATAAAAAGCATTAAAATTAGTTTGGGCTACTATAACAAAATACCACAGACTGAGTGGTATGAACATAAAATATTAATTTCTCACAATTCTGGAGGCTGGAAGTCCAAGATCAGAGTACCAGCATAGTCAGGTTCTTGGTGAGGACCCCCTTCCTGGTTAGACCCACACATGGCCTCTCCTTGGCATATAAACATAGAGATCTTGGGTCTCTTCCTCTTTTTATAAAGGCACTAATCCCATCAACTCCAAAGTCCCTACCTCCAAATATCATCACATTGGTGATTAAGGCTTTAATATATGGATTTTAGTGGAACACAGACATTTAGTTCATAGTACCCATCCGAGGCAAGTAGAGTAAAAAGATCAAGATGTGGATAATAATGTGGATCCATAATAGTGTGGCTCTCATGCTTCTTTCTTCTTCCTTTTAGTATCCTTCCTATCTCTCTCCTCTTCTTCTGTCTCCTCGGTCACCTCTGCTTAGGGATTCGGGCCACATGCTGTGTTGCTTAAAGGAGAATGACTAAGCCATCATCAGCTCTCATTTTTTTCCTGACATGGAATGTGTCTTAGGGACAACCATTGTGAAATTCAGCATGTGGGTTTGAACAATGGCCTTTTGTGAATTGTTTGGACTTTTTTTTTAAAAATACATTTTATTGATTTTTTACAGAGAGGAAGGGAGAGGGATAGAGGGTTAGAAACATCGATGAGAGAGAAACATCGATCAGCTGCCTCCTGCACACTCCCCACTGGGGATGTGCCCGCAACCAACCAAGGTACATGCCCTTGACTGGAATCGAACCTGGGACCCTTGAGTCCGCAGGCCGATGCTCTATCCACTGAGCCAAACCGGTTAGGGCTGTTTGGACTTTTATCCAAAAGGATTATCTGGATTGGCAGATAATCAGGTGAGCCTGAACTGGCTTGGAGATGAACACAGTCATTCAGTAGGTGCACTGAGGAGCATGCATGGGTCTTGAATGTGTTAACAATTTAGAATAATCTAAAAGCAAATCAGACTCTGTCATTCTTTAGCTGCATGATTTTGGACAAAGTGCTGAACCATTCCATGGCTTACTTGACTTATTTGTAAAGTTAGGGGAAGCATACTTACCTAGATAGAAAGCCCTTACAGACTGTTGAACTTTTTCACTATTGATGCTTCAGGCTTCTTCACAGCACAGCCTGCTGTACACTCCAAAGGCTCTCCATGACTCAGCCTCTAACACCATGGTCTCCAAAGACCAAGAAATCCATCACCATGGCCAGTTGCCTCCTGTGCTTTTTTTATGCTTACATTGATTTGGCTGATATATGGCAGGAGGCTAAAAGGTGATACCTTAACTCTGGATCTTCAATTCATAAATAAACAATATATTACTCAATGACATCTCTCCATGTGAGGGTACATGATTAATTCCCTGCTTGAGTCTTCTCAGCTGCAGCCAGACTCAGGAGTATGTGTTTGGCATGCCTGTCATGATGTCTATGTTTTATTACCCTTGTCTTATAGTTTATCAATGGAAGAATGCAAAGAATAAGGCACATAGATTAAGTTCTCCATCCAAAAATATCAACTCTAACCTGTCAACTGCTGATATGCAAAGGCCATCATTGTGACACTTTTATTAGACATTAATATTCCAGCACCACCGTTTACTAGCTTGGAACCATGGGCAACTAATTTTAACCATCTGAGGGAAATGTAAAAAATAAATATATCCTCAGCCCTCCTGTAATAATTTCCTTCAGTCTATTAAGAAAAAATCCTCTGTTAAAATGCTAATATTCTTAGTCTGAAAAAATGCAATAACCTAATTAGGCATTAAACCTTAGGCCAAATTTATCAGAGCCATTCATTGGGAGGCGATGTAGCATAATGGTTAAGAGCAGCAGGCTTTATATGTTTAATTCATTTATTTCTTTTCATTCTATGGCCACTCTCATTGTTACTATTGCAGTAGTTTCCAAACTGGTCTCTTTTCACTTTTTCCTGAGTATTTCCAATGTCTAGTCCTAATAGGAGCCAGGCCAATTTAAAAAAACAACTTTTTAATGACAACCTGATTATGTCTCTCTTTGTTTAATTCTTTTCATAGTATAACTAGAGGCTCAGTGCACGAAATTTGTGCACTTGGGGTGGGGGAGATCCCTCAGCCCGGCCTGTGCCCTCTCGCAGTCAGGAGTCCTTGGGGGATATCCTACTGACAGCTTAGGCCCGCTCCTTAGGGGCAATGGGCCCAAGCTGGCAGTTGGACATCCTTAGTGCTGCCACAGAGGCGGGAGAGATTCCTGCCACCACCACTGCACTTACCAGCCATGAGCCCGGCTTCTGGCTGAGCGGTGCTCCCCCTGCAGGAGTGCATTGACCACCAGGGGGCAGCTCCTGCATTGAGTGTCTGCCCCCTGGTGGTCAGTGTGTGTCATAGCAGCCAGTCGTTCAGATGTTTGGTTGATTTGCATATTAGCCTTTTATTATGTAGGATTTTTTTTTATATCAACCAAGTTTCTTCTCAGTATTTCTTCCTTTACTTTCATCTAATTCAAGCAGATGGTGGTTAGTTTTGTAATCTTTGTCTCAGAGAAAGTATATGACATGAAAGAAAGTAGAATAGTCCCTCCTAGGTTTTTATTTCATGCTTATTAAGGAGAGTATTCTAGATGCCTCCAACAACACAGAGAATGAAGAACTATACAATGGAGAAAGGGTGTTGTCTTTTCCCCATTAGAAATGATTAGGTCAGGAAGGGTGGAGATAAAGAAGACTTACTAAGATTAGAAATATCAGTGTGTTCTGAATAGATGGGTCCTATGCTTTGAGGTTAACATGGCAGAATCTCAGGGAGTGTTTATCAGTTTAGGAAAATATGCCTGTGCCATAGCATAGCCTGTACATATGCCTGTACAAAACCAGCAAAAAATAATTCTTATTTTCTTATACATAGCAGGCAGTTAGCAGAATCCCTAGATCAGGGGTCCTCAAACTACGGCCCGCAGGCCACATGCAAATACAAATATTGTATTTGTTCCCGTTTTGTTTTTTTACTTCAAAATAAGATATGTGCAGTGTGCATAGGAATTTGTTCATAGTTTTTTTTTAAACTATAGTCCGGCCCTCCAACGGTCTGAGGGACAGTGAACTGGCCCCCTGTTTAAAAAGTTTGAGGACCCCTGCCCTAGATCATAAGAATAAGGGAGAGTGTCACAGAAGTAATTTTGTTTAGAAAGAACCATGGGGCAGGGAAAATGAGGGATGGTGATTGAAAAATCAGCTTCATTGAAATTAATTTTCCACCTTTATCTTAAGCCTGGAGAGAGGAGGCTTCAGTAGGACTACTCCAAGAGCTTGAAATCTATCTCCAGCATTTTGGGAGACCCAGAACTGGGGTCTGATTGCCACAGAAGATCTTAGTGCAGGATAGACCAGGCTGTGAGCCACTCTGTGGGAGAGTGAACACAAGCTGCTGGCAGGGAAGCAAGTGCACTCTCTCCTGCTGTGGGTTAGATGAGGTGTGAGTGCTCCTGGTAGACAAGGTGTGTCTACAGAGCAGAGAGAGCTCTCACTAGAGCTATCAGAAATCCTGTCCAAGGGCATTTCCTGGAAGAGACTCAATGGCCAGGGACTGAGGGGAAAGAGGTGAGGGGAAGGAGACGTGCTGTCCCCTTCACTGAATTTACAGCTAGAGTGGCCCAGCAGAGGAGCTTCTGATGAACCTTCAAAAGCACTCAGAAGTGAAATAGTCATCTGTAAACATTTGTCTGTCCAAAGAATTGAAACAATCTCACAACAGAGGTAGTTCAAAATCAAACAACATATCCCTTGTTTCCCTGGGTTCGAAAGTATAGTATTGGCCCAAGCTGGAGGCAGGTGGGCCCAGGACCAGGTTAGGGAAGTCTTGGAAAGTAGGAAAAGTACTCACAAATAGAAGAAAGGTATGGCTAGCGAAGTTACAAAGACAACCAAACAAACTTGACCTACACCCTTATTTAATTAATTATTTATTCAAGATTTATTGAGAGTCTATTTACAGTGACATGGACTGTGTTGAGTGCTGAGAATACAGCAGTGAACGGGGTACTCAGGGAGCCTGCAGCTCAATCTAAAAGATATATATATATATATATATGTATATATATATATATATCACACACACACACACACCACACACCAACATACACACACACATATACAATGATGGACTAGATTATCGTGGCCCACCTGACATTTGTAGGCAAATTAGCTATAATTTCACGCTGAAGTTGCTAGAGGGCCAGACCATTATAAATAGGGAAGCAGGTTGTTTACCATGACAGTAGAAGTGATTTTTTCTGAATATATGGGTAAACAATTTAACTGCCTTTGAACGTAGGATATATATTATTATGAGTGGCCAGATTATTATGACCACCTGACATTTGTAGGCAAATTAGCCATACACTGCATCGTATGGGATATGGAAGCCGAAGGCCTGTTCGAACACCTTTGCTGTCTGCAGTTACCAAGATAAAACATCTCCAATTCGCAAAGGAACACAAGGATTCGACAGTCAAGCATTGGAAAAAAGTCATGTGGTCTGATGAATCACATTTCTAGTTGCATCATGCAGATGGCAGAGTGAGAATTTGGCAGAAACAGCGTGAAAGCATGCACCCCACATGCATGAGTACAACCCTTCAAGCTGGTGGGGCAGTGTTATGGTTTGGGGCATGTTTTCCTGGCATGATTTGGGCCCTTTAATTCATGTGGAACAATGTCTGAATAGCACAACATACCTAAGTATTGTTGCTGATCAAGTTCATCCTATCATGTTGATGGCGTATCCCAGTGGAGATGGCTTCTTCCAATAAGACAATGTGCCATGCCATGGTGCTCGTATTGTGCAGGAGTGCTTTCAAGAACATGAGAGAAACTTTACCTTGCTTAGGTGGCCCCCACAATCACCAGATCTCAATCCAATTGAGCATTTGTGGGATGAAGTTAAAAGAGCCATCAGGCAGCTGGTTCCACAACCAACAAATCTCACAGCATATCACCTTTCAACATCTCATGGAGTCAATGCCAAAAAGAATCGCCACAGTATTGAAGGCAAAAGGTGGCCCAATGAAGTACTGATGGGGTGGTCATAATAATCTTGCCACTTAGTATATATAGTCATAATAATCTTGCCACTTAGTATATATATATACCACATTCAAAGGCTGTTAAATCACATTGTTTACCCATATCTTCAGAAAAAAATCACTTCTACTGTCGTGGTAAACAACCTGCTTCCCTATTTATAATGGTCTGGCCCTCTAGCAACTTCAGCACAAAATTATAGCTAATTTGCCTACAAATGTCAAGTGGTCATAAAAATCTGGCCACTCAGTGTATATACTAGAGGCCCGGTGCATGAAAATTCATGCACTGGAGGGGGCGTCCCTCAGCCTGGCCTGCTCACAGTCCGGGAGCCCTCAGGGGTGGGAAGCGACCCGGACATCAGGGAAGGTGATGCCCCCATCACATCTCTGTTGCTGCCACTGCCGGCAGTGCAAGCCTTGGCTGGCCCTGGTTACCTGAGCCTCGGGCAGCCCTGGGCAGCTGGGCAGCCGCCATCCAAGGCTTGCCTGTGCCTTAGGCAGGCCCTGGGTGGCTGGAGGGCTGAGGGTGGGTCCGGCCGCACCATGCACCTGCTGTCCCCCTGGCTGGGCTGAAAGGACTGTGGGACTCTGGCAGCAGGAGCAAGGAGCAGCTGGACCTGCCTGAGGGCGGATCTGGCTGCACCGCGGGCCTGCCACCCATGGTGGGGCTGAAAGGACTGAGAGACTCTGGTGGGGCTGAGGGGACTGGGCGCCTCCATCTTGTGGCTATGGCACCACCATCTTTTGTGATGGTGTGATAATCAATTTGCACATTCTGTCTTTGTTAGATAGGATATATATATATACTCTAGTTTGATGCCTTCACAGACTAGATAGGATATTCAGTTATTTTATTCATGAACTGGTAGAATCAAAATTCCATCTTTTATAATGATAAGCCAATAATTACCCAAGTGCAGGGTTTTTGGGTGAATCTGGAATGAGGGAATGTCGTTTCAGGCCTGACATTAGGTTAGAACAGATCTTCCCATTTTGGGTTTCTTGTAGTGAAAGGCCAACCTGACTTACCTCCCAGACCCAGGTTGAAAGGCCGACATATCAGTCATGTGCTGAGGCCCCAACTTGGGGAGCTTATTGAATGCAGTCTGGTAGAGCTAGTCTATGTATTTAGGTCTTAATTAACACATTTACAAATCAGCCAGATTTTAATCCATTTTGAGTACATATTTGAGGTCCTACATATTTACCTTTTTGGCTAATATTTATGGTGACATTTCTTCATATAGTTTAATATGTACACATATGCCACTGAGTAAGGGATAGATAAGAGTCTTATTTTTGAAAGCTGCATAAAAGAGGTGATAGTCATTGCTTTAAATGTGTGTGACAGAGCATCAGAGGAAAGGTGGGTGGCACACCCTGGGACAACAAAGGGTGATGATAAGGTGACAGGACAGGGGACCCAGAAGATGAAGCTGAGCAAAAGTTAGAACAAGAACTTATTTCTCTAGAGTTTTAAAATTACATGAGAAGGGATGCATCTTAATTTGCTATGGCTGCTGTAACAAGCAACCACAAACTTGGTGGCTTAAAACCATTTATCTTACAGCTCTGGAGGTCAGAAGTCTGACAGGAATCTCACTGGACAAACATTAAGGGCTCAGCAGGGCTGTCTTCCTTTCTGGAGGCTCTAGGAGAGAATCCATTGCTTCACCTTTTCTAGCTTCTGGGAGGGCACCTGCTTTTCTTGGCTTGTGCCCCCTGCCCCCCATCAATGGCAAGTTGCTTCCTTCTAACACTGCCATCTTTCTGGTTTTCTGACAGCAATCAGGAAAGGTTCACCTTGTGTCAGGACCCCATGCAATTAGATTGGGCCCACCAGGTTATTCAGAATAATCTCCCCATCTCAAGATTCTTAACCTTAATCATATCTGCAAAGTCCCCTTAGCCATGTAAAATATCATAATCACAGGGCCTGCTAATTAGAGCATGATCATCTTTGAGGGCCACTATTGTACCTACCTCCGAAAAATAACATGTGTCATTCAGGGTGTCTGTGAAAATTAAATGAGGTAAACTTGTGAGAGTGCCTAGAAATATGTGCCTGGCATAAAGAAACTGAGTAAATGCAGTTAACAATGAAGCTAGCAATCCAATGATGGGGAGGGGGGGAGAGAGAGAGAGAGAGAGAGAGAGAGAGAGAGAGAGAGAGAGAGAAATTGGCTCTTGCAGTCATGGAGGCTGAGAAGTCTCATGATCTGCTGTCTGCAAGCCGGAGACCCGGGAAGGCCAGTGGTGTATTCAGCTGAGTCAGAGGCCTGAGGTCCAGGAACGCTTTTGGTTACCTTGGGGCTGGAGAAGATAGATGTCCCAGCTCAACCAGAGGTAGCAAATTTGCCTTCCCTCCACCTTTTAGTTCTACTCAGGTTCTCAAGGAATGATGCCCATTGGCATTGGTGAGGGCCCTCTACTTTACTCAGTTACCCACTCAACTGCTAATCCTTTCTGGAAACACCCTCACAGATACACTCAGAAATAATTTTTATTGGCTATCTGGGTATCCCTTAGCCTAGTCAAGTTGACACACAAAGGTGACCATCACCTATAGAAATACACACTTTATTATGAACAATTCCCAAATTCCTCTCTCATTCCCCTGGATATCCAGCTATCAAAGTGTATAGTGCACCTCGGTATCTGATCAGTTCTCACCACCCTGCTGGTGTTGTTCTGATCTGAACGTCACCTCTCCCTGGAGCCCTGAAAGAGCTTCTGACTCCTCTCCCAGCTTCCACCTGTGCCCGCCACTGTCTATTCTGCACACAGCAGCCAGGGCCTCCCCTTTCAAATGTAAGTCAGACCATGGCACTCCTTTTCTTAAAGCCTTTAAGCTGACGGTGTATCAGTGTCTCAAGCTCGCTCTCTGAGCTCACCACCATCTACCACTCTCCTCCTCACTCAGAGCTCCAGCTCTCACCCTCCCTCAAACATGCTAAGCTCCCTTCTGCGTCAGGGGCTTTCTTCTGCCTAGATCCCATGTCCCCTAAATACCGGTGAGATTCCTTCTTTCACTTCCTGCACGTCTCTCCCTCCCTACATGTTGACTCATGAGTAAGGCCTTCCCTGACCATCTGTATAAAATCACACTTCCCCCTTCCCTATATTTCCCCATCTCCTTAACTTGATTTATTATTTTTTTACCTCTATAGCACTCATCACCACCTGACATTCTATTTATTTACACATTTATTTGGTTATTATCTGTTTATTTACACATTTATTTGGTTATTATTCTCCTTTGAAGAATGTAAGCTCTATGAGGGCAGGGATTTACTTTGTTTTGTTTCCTGCTATAAACCCAGTGCCTCGGTCAGAGCCTGGCACATAATAGGTGCTTAATAATTATTTTTACTTTCTGAAAGTAAAATTAATGTTTACTGTAGAGAATGGAAAAATTTAGAAAGATACACAGCAAGAACATGCATCCTCTAAGAGACATCTACTGATAGCATTTTATTGGATTTCTTCCAGGCTTTTGAAAGAATATATATAATTTGAAATCAGAACTACTCTTTAAATAAAGTTTATATCCAGCTTTTCAGTATAATATGTTGTGACAACTTTCACATTATGCGTGATCTTTGGTTTGTTGCTTTTCCTGCTAAATTATAAAAAATTTGGTTCTGTTATGTGTTTATCATATCTTCCCAGTGTATATCACCATTTAAAGAAATTTAACATTAAAATAAAAGTTTTATTCTTATGGTACTAAATACTTGAAGTATAAAAAAAGTTCATGGTGACCAACATAATTTTCTAAAAATATAATTTTCTAGAGGACGCTTACTGTGCTGGCATGTCAATATTTCAGATGCTAGGACTACAAGTTTGAGCTGAAACACTTTAATATTGCTTTATATTCAGTCCGTGGGTCGTTGAAGTAGCAACTTGCTTTTGGTTGCCTAGAAAAATGTATGCCATTAAAACACTCTTTATATGCAACCCTGGAAACATATCCCATGCATTATGTATTCATAAAAAGTTAATTTTATTTACAGCTTGTCACATAATATGGTATAAGGAAGCATAGTTCGGATACACTTCAATTGAATTATGCTTCTCTTTTTGACAGAGTGGGGAAATATGTTTGTAAGAATGAATAAACACACCTTGAACTGCCTACTTTTGGAGAAGGAGGCAGAGGGAAGCACATCGACATTATTCTGTTATTAAAACATCTATGGAAATAGACATTTTGGAAATTTAATAGCTGCTTGTTTTCTAAATTGGGTGCCTGAAATAGTTTATGTCAAAACCTGATGACAGTGACTCTAGGAAGCAGGGAACTCCTAGAAAAATATTTTCCAGAGTTGCAGTTTTATAATGTGAATATGGGGAAAGAAATCTGTTGTTGCCTTTTCTGGCATCTGATCCTTTGATGTTTCATTCAAAGTAATTCAAAGATTAGTTTCCCTAATTGGCTGGTGTTGCTTATTTCACATGCAGATAGAGACAGCGCTTGTATTTGTAGAACAGAATGTACCAGCACAGCATTTGAACATTATCTCATATTAATATTGACAAACATCCACCCAGAAAGATTAATTTCTCCTCCTCAACAAATTCATTAATTAAGAAATCATTAAGAACATAAAATGTGGAATGCTAAACTGAGATAGGAGAGGAAATGAGAGGTCTATAATACTTTAAGATGAATATCTGTGTCCATCTATGAGGATGCATTGAGGTCTAACAAGTCTAAATTGTAGTGTAATATCTGTGTGAACCTTTTATTATCCCTTGCAATCCTTAGGCCACTAATTAATTCCTGTATTACTCACCTCCCATCTTGTTATCCTGGAAATACATGTTCCTGGTCACTAGAGGTTCCAGAGAAGAAAATAGATGGATCAGTGGGAATCCATAATTATTACAGAAAAAAAAACCCCAGCCAGGGACAAAACTCTAAGCACATGCTCTGCCATAAAGGGATTAGACAAAAGCCACCATATTAATTAATAATATGTAGTTATTGTGTTTAAACTATATTCTTGATTAGAGGATGGAGAACGCTTTTAGTAGTCAATTCTGTGTGTTTCTGAATTTTTCTTTGATAAGAATATTAAAAGAAACTAACTAATGAAATCAATTGACCCCATGTGTTTAACCACATCCTCTATCAAGAATCTTATTGCTAGTTTGGTGTCTCCAGACAAAACCCTAGCCCTCATCTTTTCTTATAGAAAATACTGCAGCCATAGCTATCTGGTCTGTAGAGAACTGTTAGGGAGAAGGGAATAATCTGAGATTAAGATGGGGATATTGTGCGGTGAGGGCTGGGGAAAACTGACGCTAATAAAGAGACCTCAAGTTTACAACCCTAAGTTGAGGGTGAAACAGTTTAAACCCAGGCTGAATCAGTGTCCAAGGGTCTAATGTAAAGACAGATGGGAGGGGGGAAACTTCTGGGTAGCAGCAGCAGGGGGATTAGAATCATTAAACAAGGTGCCAGATGTGCCTGATGTTGAGATGTTTAAAAGGTGAAGTCTAGGTACAGACACCAATACCAGGCAAAGGGATAGGCAGAGGTTAGGTAGGTAGGTTGGCCCTTCCCACTTCATTTCCTCCTCGCCCTGCTGACTCTGGTGACTGTAATTCAGGATGAGGCTCTGGAATCAAAGTTCCCAGACATGCAGTTGGAAGTCCCTTTCAACATATTGGCTAGGTGGGGGCTTGGATAGATGCAATTTGATGACTATGAGAACAATTAAAAACCTGTGCCCAGAACAAACTGTTGAACCTCAGAGGGAAGGCAGGGAGGGTGGGTGGGGAGAGATCAACCAATGAACTTGTATGCAAATATGCATGACCCGTGGACACGGACAATCAGGTGGTGGGAGGTGGTGGGAGGAGGAGGGGAGCAGGCTGGAAGAGGGTAATGGGGGAAAAAAGAGAACCTATGCAATATTTTCAACAATAAACAATTAAAAAAAAAACCCACCAAAAACAAAAACCTGTACCCAAAGTACACAACACAGTAGGGTTTGGGAGTAGTAGACTTTCCCGAGACATCTCATGTTTCGCCAGGTCTGGCTCTTATTGGTCTAGTGTCTGGGTAGATTTTATTAAGGTAGCTGGGGACAGCGCTGAGTAAGACATCCCATCCAGAGCCTCGGAGATTCCAACTGTATTGTTAAATAAAACGAACAAAACAAGTAGTACAACTTCCTTTTATTGAATATACTAGAGGCCTGGTGCATGAAATTCATGCATTGGGGGGAGTGTCCCTCAGCCCAGCCTGCACCCTCTCCAATCTGGGACCCCTCGAGGAACCCCTATGGGATCGGCCCTAAATGGGCAGTTGGACACACGTCTCACAATCTGGGACTGCTAGCTCCTAACTGCTCACGTGCCTGCCAGCCTGATCACCCCCTAACCACTCCCCTGCCAGCCTGATCAATGCCTAACTGTTCCCCAGCTGGCCCAATTGCCCCCAAGCCCCCAACTACCATCCCCTGCAGGTCTGATCGCCCCCAACTGCCCTCCCCTGCAGGCCTGGTCGCCCACAACTGCCCTCCCCTGCAGGCCTGCTTGCCCCCAACTGCCCTCCCCTGTAGGCCTCGTCTCCCCCAATGGCCCTCCCCTGCAGGCCTGGTTGCCCCCAACTGCCCTGTCCTGCAGGTCATCTTGTGGTGGCTCTCTTGTGGCCACATGGAGGCGGCCA
The DNA here is from genome assembly GCF_000147115.1 of Myotis lucifugus. Taxonomy (NCBI): domain Eukaryota; kingdom Metazoa; phylum Chordata; class Mammalia; order Chiroptera; family Vespertilionidae; genus Myotis; species Myotis lucifugus. The sequence goes on from NW_005871078.1 coordinate 147,654, forward strand.
TCTTTGACCACATGGGGGCAGTCATCTTGTGTGTTGGAGTGATGGTCAATTTGCATACTGGCTTGCCTAATTAGCACATCAGGGCTAATTAACATATCCCTCTCTTATTATTGTGTTGGAGTGATGGTCAATTTGCATACTGATCATGACTAATTAGCAAAACCGGTCATGACTGTGAGGGTGTTGTGACCAATTTGCATATTACCCTTTTATTAGTATAGATTCTATTTTTGAAGCACCGTCTATACAAAACATGTCTCATTTTCCAGATAAGGAAAAGTGAAGATTAGAGAGATTTCATATATTATTTACCATATTGTGCTTGTAAACAGCAATGTTTGGATTTGAATACAAGTCTGTCTTATCCCAAAGCCTGCAGATAGTCTGTTATTTTCTAATTGTGACATGTAAGTTTTCTCCTTTAGGGCAACATCTCTGGACATGTGCGAAAGGCTAGAAGCTCTAGGAGGGAAGTTTTCCCTGCTCAGCACGGCAGGCATGGAGCCTCAGGAGGCATATGCATCTCCTCTAGCTCCAAACGGTTCAGCCTCAGTGCCCAGTGCTGGCTGATGTTCAGCATGAAACCTTCCTCACACCCCGAAGCCATTTCCTCCCACAGCCCTAGAGGGCAGCCTGCAGCAACTCGCCCCTGAGCCCTCCAGGGGTCGCCAGGAAACCCCACCCTTCACTAGGGATCCACGTTCCCAAGAACATTTTAAAAGCCCCACTGGTGTTGCTGGGGGAGCAAGGCCGAGTGACACCTCCCAGAGCCCCCCTCAGCTGCCCTTCAGGTGCCCAGTAGCCCTGCCCCTCAGGATGGCGCCTCAGACCTGCCCAGTGTGCACTGTCAGATGCTGCAGGGTAGGTTCCATCCCTACAGCTCAGGAAGAATCAAACACAGGTATCTAGAGGACAAGGCAGAAAGTCCAGCATTTATTTCTGTATGTCCCCCAACATGCACAGGGTGATTTATTTAAATAGACTTTAGAAGCAGCTTGGGATGCTTAGACTTCCCCCAAAGTAAATATTCAAGTAGCTCCTGTAATGATCTTAGGTTTTATGGGGTAGTATGAGTAAGATTTTCTGGGGTATTTTTTGGTGATTCTAATATAATTATGATGACACAGTACATTAGTCATTTTCTTATTGTCAGTTTAATATAACAACTGTAGATTATTATTATTTTGGAATATATATATAAGTTTTGGTTATCAAATATAGATAACAAGTATATCTCTATGTCACTGCCTCCACTGGAGCTTCTGATATGTTATTATGTTTAAAATAGACCAATTTATTTTGAAAAAATTTTAAAAAGGCTGCTGCTTTTAAATGATTGCAACAGAAAAGACTTTGTCACTATGACTTCATGGAAAAAGATATAGATTCTTAATAAAATAAGAAATAACATTTTATTAGGAATATTCTGTTTAAAACCACCCTGTTATTCACTTAACTATTTCAAACAAATCAAAGCAAATTTGATTTGTTGAGAAAATATGTACAGGGTGACAGTGCAGCGAAAACTCTATATAGACATGTTCTAGATAGGAATATGACATGATTCCTATCTTCCAAGTTCAAGGGCAGAAGGAAAGGCAAGTGCCTGAATAATAATTATTAGTTTAAAAGAATTAACAGTGGAACTTCATCATCTTAACAAAATAAACCAATAATCCCAGAAATAAAAAAAGAGAGAATGTACACTTTCAATGGTGCTGGCAGTACTGCCTGGAGCGAGCACCGCAGGAGCACTTAACTGTGTGGTTTTCCTGGTCACTCTGAAGTGCAGCATATCACTGAGCTGAGTATGAGTCTAACTTTTAAAGGCAGGCATGTATGCATTTTTCATATAAAATGGACCCTAAAAGCAAGCCACTGCTTCATCTGGTGCTCAGCCAAAGACACAGGAATCTGCTCCAGTGTTGGAGGAAAAAGTGGCTGTGCCAAATCAACTCATGGTCTCCCGGGGAGCGCCTGTCAGGGGACTTTTCCAGGGTAATTATTCATGATTTTATTTATGATTTTAGAATCTAATAGGTGTGACTCTATTGTAAGATAAGTATCACCAGAGAAATACACACAGCCTGGAGGTGCTTGAGAGTCAGTGGTCGGCACACTCATTAGTCAACAGAGCCAAATATCAACAGTACAACGATTGAAATTTCTTTTGAGAGCTAAATTTTTTAAACTTAAACTATATAGGTAGGTACATTGTTATTAACTTAATTAGGGTACTCTTAAGGCTTAGGAAGAGCCACACTCAAGGGGCCAAAGAGCCGCATGTGGCTCGCGAGCCACAAGTTTGCCGACCACGGGTTAGGTAGTTTGACTTTATTTTGCCATCCAGTAGAAT
>NW_005871078.1:150109-353942 GCF_000147115.1 Myotis lucifugus
TCAGACCTAGGGCGGAGGCAGAGTAAGTACCTTTTTACTTACTAGGATGGATTAAAAATGGAAGTGTTAAGTTGCAGTGTCCGTGAGATTAGTGGCTTCTTTAATCAGAATTGGGGAAACCAGATAAAGAACTGTTTTTGGTTATGAAGGTGGGTGTGACTTCAGATGAAATGTGAGGTGACTATGGGACATCCGGAGAGATGTGCAGGACAGAAGGCTTAACGTGTTTGGTTGGGAGTGCATGCTGCTTAGGAGTGACAGCTGAAATCACTAGAACAGATCGCATGGCTAGTAAAGATCAACCAGGGCCACAGCAAGAGTGCTTGCCAGCACACTTCCGAAAGCCATCAGGTTATTATCCTAATTTAATGAACAGAATTTTAATAGCTAAATCAATGCCGGCACTAGAACCAGAATTTTTGGTGGTTCCAGGTCTTCAATTCAGTTGATTAACTTATTTGCCTCCCAGGTTGAAATACAATAAAGAATAAAGTGTGGCTAAATCAGAAGTTTAAAAGATATTCAAGTGGAAAACTGCTGAAAAGGGTAATAAAATAGCATCTACCAAAAAAAACTCCCTTTGGCATTTTCAACTTTACCTCAGAGCTGCTAAAGAACCTAGTCTTGTCTTTTTCAACAAGATCTCAGATTTTTCAACCAGCTACTACGAGGATTCTTGTATGGGTACAATTGGATTTTCTTTTTGGAAACTAATTTTTGATAAATATCGAACAAACTAGGCTATAGATGGATAATTCTGTTTTATTAAAATCCCAAAGATGACACTTTGAAAAAACTCATATTTAAAAAATATGAAACATAATTGTTCTTATCTCCCTTCGAGGTTTTGTGTATAACACCAACAAGATTTGAGCAGTTTGTCTATTTAGATCTGGGTTTTGATGAATATTGTAAAAATTAGAAGTTTGGATATGCAGTATATACCAAACCACTCTAAAAATAACAGTGCTAATGATAATTACTTTCTACAGAGCAACAACTGAAAATTAGCTATTTACGTCTGTTATATCTTTTATCCCTTACGATGATTGGATGAGGTGGTGTTATTATCCTTCACAGGAAGACACTGAGATTCAGAGAGGTTTAATACATTGCCAAGGAAATGAGAAACATGCCCACGGTGTCTTATTTCTGAAAGGAAAGGGGAAGGAAACAATTAAGTACCAGATACCACGCCTGGACCTTCGTATAACTGTCTTGTTTAATCAAAAGTAGGAGTTCCAAAATAGATTGTAATATGAACTTCATGCTTAGCACTTTGTATTATTACAAAAGTACACGTCTGAGTGGCATTTTAAATGAGAGAACTTTGCAGTGCATTATAATGACTTTTCCGCATTTCGGCATCACATTTTATAGGCGATGCTTAAGTCCTTGACCCTATAAAGAGCTAAAGGAATTATTTCACATGAAGACTTTCCCCCTCTTACAGGATTTAATGACTGCTGAAGCATTTCTTCTTTGCAAACCAGCTTGTAAAACCATTGGCCTCCACTTAAAAATAGAGATGCTGGGAATTAGGTTCTTGCTCGGTGAACACATGTTGCAATCCTAGTGTTAGCCTTCCTTAGTTCAGCTTCCAGGCACGAGCAAGGGCAGGACACATTGAACTTGTTTAATGGTAGCCTCTCTAGAGAGCTTTCCTTCCATTTTTGGTTAAAAGTTGGTGAGCGAGTTCTGTTTCTTTTTGCAGTCATGTGACTATCTTGAAGGGAGTGCCTAAATGTAGCCAAGTAAAACAGAAATAAAAGTTATTCAAATAAAACAGAAATTATATTCCAAATTGCTCTTTGTTAATGATTTATAATGAATCCTCTTCCTGTGGCTGCTGCTAACTCTTCTGTAATCAGGTGTTAATATTTTAGGTCAGGGGTGGGGAACGTCTGGCCCGAGGGCTGTATAAGGCCCCTGAAATCATTGGGTCTAGCCCTGCCAAGGCATTAGGGGTGAGGTAATTAAATGCTTGACCAAATATACCAGGCTAATTTTTAAGTTGATAGTTTTGTATGGCCCACATTGCCCTTGGCAGAAAAAAGGTTCCCCACCCCTGTTTTAGGTAAAGATTAAAATCCAGGTGGAGGGTTGGTTGGGAACTAAGTTGAGAGAGGACTGGTGAGGAGGAGGGAAGCTAGCGCAAACATACCACCCTGGGAAGTTTGTCATCTTCTTGGGTAATGTTGATTTTTCTTGCTTTTTTTCTTAGTTCTCTAGCAGTTAAGCAATCCATTGCTTTAGATTTCTGTTTGTTTAAAGAAAGAAAATTGTAGAAAAAAAATCATCCCAAAGCTCTTCACCCCCAAATTAAAAACATAGATACAGATATAGGGACAATTTTTTTAAAAAAAATTAACTGTCCTTGTTTGTTCAGGAGTTGGAATTTTAAAAATAGATTCAGAGGTTAAAGACCTAAAACAAGAGTTTGGTAAACGACAACCTTGGAAATATCCCAGCACCACTCATTCTTTGTGCTGGTCTGTGTATCTTAAGGAATACCTTCATGATTCTCATCCAGGAGCATGTATCATTGTGGCCAAGCACAAATACTATCATCTATACCAGTGGTCGGCAAACTGCGGCTCGTGAGCCACATGTGGCTCTTTGGCCCCTTGAGTGTGGCTCTTCCTAAGCCTTAGGAGTACCCTAATTAAGTTAATAATAATGTACCTACCTATATAGTTTAAGTTTAAAAAATTTGGCTCTCAAAATCGTTGTACTGTTGATATTTGGCTCTGTTGACTAATGAGTTTGCCGACCACTGATCTATACAAATAAAAGGGTAATATGCTAATTAAACCCAGAGACCTTCTGGACAAGTCATGGTGGTGGGCCGAGGCAGAGGCAGTTAGGGGCAATCCGGTCAGGAGGGGAGGGCAGTTGGGGGCGATCAGGCCGGTGGAGGGGGGTCAGTTGGGGGTGAGCAGGCCATTGGGGGGCCATTTGGGGGTGAGCAGGCTGGCGGGGGGTGCAGTTGGGGGCGAGCAGGCTGGTGGGGGGGCAGTTGGGGGTGAGCAGGTCAGCAGGCAGAGTGGTTAGGGGTGATCAGGCAGGCAGACAGGTGAGTGGGTAGGAGCCAGCGGTCCTGGATTGTGAGAGGGATATCCGACTGCCGGTGGGATCGGGCCTAAACTGGCAGTTGGACATCCCCTGAGGGGTCCCAGATTGAAGAGGGTGCAGAGTGGGCTGAGGGACACCCCCCCCCCGCTTGAATTTTGTGCACTGGGCCACTAGTACAATATAATTGATTTAACTCAATGAACTTGTGTCGCGTGCTGAATATGCACTGTGGTTAGTGTTAAGTGTAAAAGAATGAGTAAGACAGTCTTGATTTTCAAAGAGCTTGTAGTTTTAGTAGAAGCAGGCAGGTAAATAATTATTAATGATTATTCATAGGAAGTTATTCATATTAGGTTATGAATAAATTGTCATAGAAGCACAAAAGAAGGAGAGGGTATTTGATTCTACAAAAAGGACATTCTGTACTCTGCCTTTTGGGGTTTGTATGGTATACACAGTAGTCTGTAAAATACTTTGAGAAGTATGGCAGGCACAAGGTTCACCCATTTGGGTTTCACCATTTGGTTCTGTTGGCAGTGGTGGGAATGACACCAGGTGTTAAGAGCAGTGGGGTCAGTCAGAACCTGGGTTCAGCAACCTCGGTACTTGATTTCTGGCTAAGAAAGAATCCAGAGTCTAGATTCAAACTACAAGAGCACATTTATTTAGAAAATCACAGGGGTAGAAGTAGTAACTTGTAGAAGAAATGGGCTTAGAGAACAAGTTGTAGAGGTAAAGGAAGGGCCCTTGGAGCTTGGGAGTGAGGAAGGTAAAGGTGGCATGCCTTGGGGAAGAGGAAGTGGACAGGGAGGGGAAGGCCAGGGCATGCTGCTCTCAGTGGGGAGAGCACACTGGGTCCTCTGTCCTAAGGGTGGAGATTTTGGGGGAGGTCCCCGGGGAGGATCTCAATAGACTATTCAGCAGCTTTCCAGGTGTGTCCTTTCAGGGCCAAATGGTCGGCACCAGAGCAGGGGGTCATTATCTAATGCTTCCAGCCCTGAGGTCAGCCAAGGTATTGCTTGTCTGGTTTTGCTGCTTTTCTGGGCCTAGAGCTGAAATACAATTGAGGCCTAGATGTTACCTCTGGGGAGGAAAGGTCTAAACTACATGACCAGCAATATGCTAGGGGAGGAAAGGTCACCCTGGGGGTAAGGTCTCACCCCACAATTGTTCCTTGCTAGGCACCCGGGCTTTCTACCCTGGTGCCCCTCTGTACCTGGCCCATCATCCTTGCTCTGCTCATGGCTGTCTAACTGCCCACCACAGTTCTATTCACTAATTTGGGAGCATGAGTGAAAAACCTCCCCTTTCTCTTTCCCCTCGAGGTTATGCTCAGTGTCCTGCAGATGGCGCGAGCTCCCCGACTGGTCTTCCTGGGTTCTTCCTTTGCCTTGAAATGACCTGTGTCCTTCACTCATCTCTTAAGCATCTTGAAGAAGGGACTGTCCATCTCTTTACTCCCCGTGCTTAGCAAGTACTTGGCACATTGTCGCCTCTCAGTACACTTTGGTAAATTGCACTAAGTAGAAGAAATGAAGATATATATGAGGCTCTGATTGCCCCCAGCCAATCTCATTTCCCCTCCTACCTTCTTGACTTATTCCCTTCTTCCCGATTATGGATATTAAAGGAAATGCTTCCTTATTGAGTTCTTGAGAAACTGCTGCAGTCATGTTAAGGATTTCCTTCCAGTTTGAAAAGAAGGATGGAGAAGCCAAGACCTCCAGCTTTATTCTTCTCCCACCCCTCACCCTCTTTTCAGATTCCTTCTTTGGTTCTGGGCAACCTTGATTAAGATGTTAATTTTATAACACAGACATAGACTGTATGGTTTCTGTGTTATATATATGTTAATTGTCCAGGCTAATATCTTTCTTTGCTGTTTGACAGACATTCCAGATTAAAGCATTTTAAAGTAATTTATTATTAAAAGAAACTAGAGCAGGTGGCCAAGAAATTCAATTACATTTCGTTTCTAAAGAATCAGTGTTTCACTAATTAGATATTCTCTTCCACAAGATGGCGCTATAGTTCTTCCAATTATTTGGAATATAGCAGCACAGGGTTTATTTTTTAAAAAACATTTCCATCTGCCCCTATTTCTTTACATATAAAAGTGACACATAAGAAAGAATGTAAGATTGTAACAGTCAAGGCCAGATTTACTATCTGATTTTAGTGCAGTCCATCAGAATAGCCATAGAATACTAGTAGAGAATAACAGGAATTAGTACACAATAATGACCAGAAATGAGGTATAAATATGAATGTGAATTTATAGATATGAATGTGAGTATGATATAAAGCTTGAATATGGATTAGAAAAATTTAAAATTTAAAAAGCATTATGGATAACATTTGAATGTTCTTTAGTACTACTTGTAGTTTGGGTGTTTGAAATGAGTAGTTATGTAATTAACTGGGGATTTCTTTGTTTATCCTCATCTAGAAAAACATGTTAGCTATAGAATTGATTTTTTTAGATAATATTTTGTTATTTAGTCACATCCTCAGGTTTTTTCTAAATATTTTTTAGTTTTATTGTTTTTGAAGTTAAGAATTTTCAAATTTGCAAATAAAGTTGCTGTTGAATCAGTTTATAATAATGATTGGCCCTTCTATGTGCAAAGCACAGTTTCAACTGGATCTACCCAGGAAAACAAAATTTCACTATTAAGTTCTTAAGATCCACTAAATCTTAAAAGTAAAGAAAAATGCTAAAAATATGTTTAGAAGATTTAAATTTCAAATATTTGGGGAGTGGATTTTTTTTTTTTTGTAATTCTCACCTGAGGATATTTTTCCATTGATTTTTAGTGAGAGTGGAAGAAAGAGGGAAAGACAGAGAAAAACAATCAGCGTGAGAGGAACATATCGATTGGCTGCCTCCTGCCTGAGCCCCACCAGGGCCCAGCTGGGGAGGCACCTGCTGCAACCCAGGTATGTGCCCTTGACTGGAATGGATACAGGGCCCTTCCGTCCACAGGCTGAGGCTCTATCCACTGAGCCAAACCGATTAGGGCCTCAGTGGATTATTTCTGAGATTCACTTTGACCATATTGGTCCATTTAATTAAAATTAAATATTAGAGATTTAAATTAATGCCCTAACATTGTCTTGTAGGAATAATAATTTATTAAATTTAAAATGCCCAGCATGAAAATAAAACAAACACATCACTGTGCAATTCTTAATTATGCCTAATTACAATGAATTTGTAATGCATTTACATTTATAAAATCACTTACGTTTGTATTTACGAATTGCACATTTGTAAGGAGTGAATTAGTTAATGTGCTAATTAGAAAACTCTTGCAAAAGAGAAGACAGGTTGTAGGTCACTTTTATTCATTTACTCTTACTTGGATCTTACAGTGTTGAGTGGGTGGAAATGCCATGGCTAATTTTAAAATCACTGAATGCAAATTAGCAGATCTGTTGGTGCTTGAAGGGTATATGCCATATATACCCTTATTGTACTACTATGACTAATTACTCTTCTTGAAGGTCCATGATATGTCCAGTATGTCAAGCACTGATTTAATTCACACAACAGTGGGATGGAACAGGTACCATTATTCTGCGTTCACGGTTGAGGAGACTGAGGCTTAGAGAAACTAGAGGATGTTCCAAGGTTAGGCAGCTGCTGAGTGGGGACTGGGATCTGAAGGCAAGTTCCTGTGACTCCAGAGCCTGTTAACCACTTTAATCACTTATCTATATTGTGCAACCTTAACCACTAACCTGTATCATGTATGGAACTGCCAGGTCGTGTAGGTCTTGGTGAAGGCCACCAATTTAATATGAAGTATTATGTTCTTAATGTGTTAGGAATTCTAGTTGTGTTGTTGAAACGATAAAGGTTTTTGCAAAGGGCATTTGTCAAGTTTTTAAAAAAATATGTTTTTATTGATTTTTTAGAGAGAGGAGAGGAATAGAGAGATAGAAACATTGATGAGAGAGAAACATCATGAGAGAGAAACAGCATTGATTGGCTGCCTCCTGCACACCCTACCCGCCCCCCCGCAGGGGATTGAGCCAGCAACCTGGGCATGGGCCCTAACTGGGAATTGAACTGCTGAGCTACACCACTGGGCAGGGGATTTGTCAAGTTCTGATTCAGGCAGTAAGCAGAGAATCTCAACGGAGTTTCAGACTTTTCACAGGAGAGTGGTGGGAGGAAGGCTGCAGGGGGCAAAGGCAGTTCCTGCTTCCTCCTTTCTCTCCCTCCTCTTTCTTGCATCTCACCTTCTCAATGTACAAAGTGTAAGCTAACCTAGGCTGGACAGAGCGGACCTGATTGTATGCATTTTTAAAATACTTAAAACCCGCAGTTTCATTGCCTTCCAACACTTGGTCAAAAGATAGAATGTTTCCATTCCAAAATATTGTTAGATTCTTAAAAGAAAATAAATCAGTATTTTAAAATACTCAATAAACTAAAATAGCAACTGAAGGCCTTTTGGTGTTATTTATTAGGGGAGATTTCCCACATATTCTGTTGCTAGGTACCTAAAAGTTATTAAAGGAAGCACTGCTATGAATATCCTTTTTTTTATTTTCTCAAAAAAAGTTGGGGGATTCTAATAAAATTTATTATGAAAAATTTCAAACATGTACAAAAGTAGAAAAAAGGGTATAATTGTCTCCCATTCACTAGCTTCAACAATGATTAATTCATGGCCAATGTTTTTTTGTTTTGTTTGTTTTTTAGATTCTAATTCTTTTAAAAATTACAATTTACATTCAATATTATTCTGTATTAGTGTCAGGTGTCTAGTATAGTGGTTAGATAATCATATACTTTACAGAGAGCCCCCCCCGATATTTCAAGTACCCATCTGGCCCCTTATATAGTTATTACAATATTATTGACTATATTTCCTATGGTGAAAATGGTAGAAGGATTAAGAAGTACAAATAGGTAGCTACAGTAAATAACAGCTGTGAATATCTTTAAAAAGTAGCTAGATGGTTGGATGAGATGGATTTGGGTATCTTAGAAAAATACAATTCTTAAGGCTTATTCAAATCCTGAATTAACCCCCAACCTCAAAGATTCTTTGCTTCCCTCGATGATTCCAGAAAGAGCAATTGCAAACACAATGAGAGGTCCAAAGCAGAGCAGCACACCCCTGTGATAGGGTTTCATGACTTGAATCACCTTCCTTCATCCACCTGTCCAGAATCATTTGATGGTTACTTAGTATTTGTAACATACTCAATTCAAATATTTCTGACTCCTTTGTTGTAGGCACTGTGCGAGGTACTGCAAGTCTTAACTTAGGCACAAAATTAAATAATGAATTCAATATGCTGGCCTCAGTATGTGATCATATCTTTTTAAAAAAATATATATTTTTTTATTTTTTGAGAGAGGGGAAGGGAGAAGGATAGAGAGATAGAAACATCAATGAGAGAGGAAGTCATCGATTGACTTCCTCCTGCATAGCCCCCATTGGGGATCAAGCCCGAAACCGGGGCATGTGCCCTGATCGGCATCCTTTTGGTTCCTGGGTTGATGCTCAACTGCTGAGCCACACCAGCCAGGTGATTATATCTTTTACTGTAACTGCTGACTCAAGGGTTTGGGGCTGCAGTCCTTGATTTTTATTGTCAGCTTGTTTGAACAGGCGATAGTCTGTCAATTGATAGAGTTGATAGAATTTATGCATTTGGGTGGTAAAATTGATTTAAATGTTTGGTGTTTAAAGGATTTGGAGTGTGTTTTAGACATAGATATTTACATATTTAGGTAATAAAGTGCTGTCATATCTACATGATAGTCCAGTAGAAGTGGTAATAGAAATTTTAGTCATAATGTCTATAATTATCATAGAAAATTTTATTATATTGGTGGGAAGCAGACTTCACATGTGAGTGCCGTAAATATTTCATTAAAGAGCTGAATCAGCAACTTTTCTAGAAACACTGAAAACACGTGTTATCTTGGGCAAGACTTTTATCTCTGTCCCTTAGTTCCCACCTATGTAAGATGAAGAAGCTGCACTGGATGGTCTCTAATTTCAAGTTTAGTACTGAAGTTTTATAATTTTAGGCTTTGATTATTCTCCTGTTCTTAGGAATTTGAGGAATTCAGTTTTTAAAGTTTACTGCTAAGTAATGCCCAGCAAGTTATCTTGCACAGAGTAGACAGTACGTTTAGTTGAGTGAATAAAATGTGTATATAGCTTTAGACCAATATCAACTTTATATTATTTTAATGCCTAGTAATTGAGCATCAGCTATATGCTGGGCACTGATCTGCATATTAGGGACCAAGCAGTAAATTAGGATTAAAACCTCTTTCCTCATGTAGTTTGTAATCTAGTGGGGAAAGGTGGGTAATACATTTGTAAAATAGCAATGATTTTAGATAAATACTGGCAGGGTAATGGGAGAAACCAGAGGTGGACAAGTGTGTGTATGGACAGGATGGTCAGGGAAGGCCATCCTGTGTGAGGATCAAGGGTAAGAACAGTCCAGGCATGGGGAAAAGCTGAGGCAAAGGTTTTGAAGTCAGATGTAGGCTGTCATTTTCAAGGGACACATGTGGATAGCTTGTGAATCAGGAAGTAGTCTGAGATGAGGCTAGAGTTAGGTAGTGTCGAGATGGTGATGGGTCTTCTAGTACTTAGTAACAAGTTTGGATTTTATCCAAATTGCAATGAGAACATGAGAAGGTGTTATATATATACCGAATTTTCCCATTACATAAATGTATGCATATCCTGCAATTGTGGGTGTTGAGTCACACTTAGCCAAAAATTTTCTTCCCCTCCCTTGTGTCCACAGTGATGATACCCTATTATTTACTGTCTTTGAAACTCATTTCTAAAATTATTTTATTAAAGCAGGAATGAATATTTTTCCCTGCTCATAAGTCTAGGGTTGCAATATTTCCAAAGTCACTTTGAGAAATGAGAAGCAACTAGGGTGAACTCAAGAGGAGATGGAAAAATATATTTGTAATCTATTTTTAGAAAATTTAGCATTAAAATCCTTTTTATTCAGTGATATTTTTGCAACAGTGGGCATCAAATCTCTATTTTTTGTGATAAGGAGTTATAGATTTGTGATACCTTTAATATTCCCTTTCATATTATGAATTAGAGTACAGATAGACTCATCATAGAAATACAGATGTTACTTGACATAGTAGTCCCTCCTTATCCAAGGTTTAACTTTCCTCGGTTTCAGTTACCCAGAGTCAATCACAATCTGAATATATTAAATGGAAAATTCCAGAAATAAACAATTCATAAGTTTTAAATTGTGTGCCATCCTGAGTAGCATGATGAAATCTCATGCAGTCTGCTCTGTCCAGCCCAGGACTTGATTCATCCCTTTGTCCAGCCTGTATGCTTCCTGCCTGTCAATCACTTAGTAGCCATCTTGGTTAATCAGTTCCACTGTTGCGGTATTGTGATGCTTGTGTTTAAGTAACTCTTATTTTACTTAATAATGGCCCAAAAGCACAAGAGTAGTGATGGTGACAATTTGGATATGCCAAAGGAAGCCGTAAAGTGCTTTCTTTAAGTGAAAAGGTAAGTACAGTACAATGAGATATTTTGAAATAGACCACATTCACATAACTATTACAGCATATTGTTCTATTTTATCATTAGGTGTTGTTAATCTCTTACTGTGCCTAATGTATAAATTAAACTTTATCATAGGTACGTATACATAGGAAAACATAGTATATATAGGGTTCAGTACCATCTCTGGTTTCAGGCATCCACTGGGATTCTTGGAATGGATTCCCCTACAGATAACGGGGGACTACGGTACCGGGGTAAAGGAACGTTCTAAATATGACCTCATAATGCAACAGAGAGAAGGAATGTTCAAACTGAAGTGCACTGATATTCTGTCAGGAGAGTTTTACTATATAATATGGGATGTTAGTGACCTTTAGAAGACAATTAGGAAGTTGATTTATTTTTACTATTCAATTGAAGCTTATATATAGTGGGGTAAAACTTGTGTATGACAATAGTGTCTAGCTTGGCACAATATTTCCCTCCAAAATATGAGAAGATGAATTATTACATAAAAATGGTAATGTACTGGTTTGAACCAAAGAAAAGTAAGGCTAAATTATATGTTTTGTCATATTAGTGTATGTTTTGGGGGAAGTCAATGTCTTTGAGCTTCTATTTCTTCACCTATGAAAATAAAATTGAACCAAATGACTTCGAAGGAGGCTTATAGTTTTATTTGATTCCATTTGATTAACACTGACAAATATGTAATATAGTAAGGGGATTAGAGGTAGAGTGTTTGTTATAACTTCATGATCAATTTTTGAGTCAAGAATGGTGGGAGGGAACAGAATAAATACATTTTAAGATGTAAGACTCTTTAAAGATGGGTTGGTTAGAAATAACTTTTGTTTTATAAATAATAAGAAAGCACCTTAAAATTTGTAATTTTTACTCAAGATTAAGTGGGAATTGAAGTTAATAAACATTCCTAATATTTCCCATTTCAAAAGCAGGTACTGGAAAGAAAAATCTATGTGTTATTGCCTCCTGCATATGTGTTCACACTCTTATGACCTAAAGTTGGTTTTGTGAATTAGTCATGGCTTTAAGTCATTGCTATTATTTGTTGCCTCTCTTCTAATCATAAAGTTCTCAATAATCCAAAGGCACATCAGAAGATGAAAGAAAGTTCAAAGTTGAGAAGGAAATGATAATTCAGTCTGGTGATAATAACTTTTCTTGTGTTGGTGCTTGTATGTAGATATATTTATACAGGAAATATGAATATTGATAGGCAAGTTGATTTCTTATATGAGGAATATTTATCCAAAACTTACTTGGAATTAACAAATATTCAGAATAAGTGCAAAATGTTTTAATTGCTACACAATTATCATTGATAGACATCTGAAGCATATGAAATTTTATAATCCTCATTAAGTGACATTTAGGATCTCAATGTTAAGAATAAAATTCAGAAGATTTGATGTTTTTCAGTATTGTTTAATTTTTCTTTTGGAAAAAATTAGGCAATGGAGAGCTTATGTTCAGGAAAATGAAAACTCCCTAGATTACAAAGAAATTAGGGATATATCCAAGTGCTTTAGTTTCTCAAGACACAATCCAAGACCTTTTTTTCTTCTCTCTAAATGCTTTCACCAAGTACTATCTCTAGGTATATGATTCCTAACATTGGTGTCTCTGGCCCAGGCCTCTCTGCCAAGATCCAGACTCATCTGTGACTCTGCCTGCTCAACATCTGCATGTGGATGTGTCATTGGAACCTCAACTCAACACGATAGAAACTGAACTCTTCTATCCATCCTTTACTGCCCATTATTTCTCAATTCCTCATCAGAAAAATATGATCCCCAGTTATCCAACAGCATGAGCTAGAAACCTTGACCTCATTCTCTATCTACTCCCTCACAATATTCTGATGTTTTGAACCACTTATGCAACTTTTGAATCTATTTCTTCATAGGTAGTTTCCTGCTCTGAGTTATCCTTCTCTCTCATCTGGACTGCTGTGATAGCCTCTAACTCATCCCTCCTGTCCACTCTTGTCTGCTTACAATACATAGAATCCAGAGAGAACATTTTAAAAGGCAAATAAGATCATTTGTTCTCCTTCTGAAAACCCTGTAAAGGTTTCTCATTCTCTACTATGAAAAGGTCAACATGCTTAACCTGGCCTCAGTGACCGCCCTGACTTGGCCACTTCCTGCTTCACCAGAATCACCTTGATGTAGCCCCCCCTTCATTCTTTTGGGCCCTAGTCACCTTGACCTATGACTTCCTAAAATATTCTTTCCTGCCTCAGGGCCTTCATAAGTGCTATTTTCTTTGCATAAAATACTCTTTCCTGTCTATTCTTCAAATTAGCTTTCATTTGTCCCCAAGAAACAGTTAATTCCTATTTATTACTCTGCCCAGATATAATTTCCACAGGGAAGCTTGTTTTGAGCATTTTAAAAAGGTCACATCTCCTTAATAAGCACTCTTTTATGCTGTAGCTTTTTTTATTCAACAATTATTTGGTGTCTACAGTGTCCTATACTCTTCTAAAAGCTGGGGATGGAATGACAGGAGATCGACAACTATTGTAGGACAAAACAAATGAGATAATTTCATATGATGATGGAGATTAGAAAGAAAATGAAACTATTATGTTAAAGAATGACTTGAGAGGGGTACTTTGGTAGGATATTTGCAATTGAAGTTAATGAGCAATAGTATATTTTCTTGGTTAATGTTTGTCTTTTCTGCAAGAACACAAGCTCCCAAGAACTTGGACTTTGCTGCACTTGCTCACACAGTATCCCCGGCGCTCAGTACAGTACCCAGCACATGGCAGGCTCAGTAAGTATTGTTCACGGATTGAATCACCTCTTGTATTAATTTCAAAGGGATCTTATAACAAAGTACCGAGAAGGGGGATGGGGGGCTTAAAACAACAGAAATTTTTTTCTACCCCAGTTTTGGAGGCTAGAAGTCTGAAATCAAGGTGTCAGCAGGGCCATCCTACCTGGGAAGCCTTTAGAGAAGAATCCTTCCTTGCCTCCTCCTAGCTTCTGGTGTTTGCCAGCAATCCTTGGTGTTCCTTGGCTTGCAGCTGCATTAATCACTCTCATCTTTGCCTCTGTCATTACATGACCTTCTTCTCTGTGTGTCTGGTCTGACTGTGTCAATATTTCCCTCTTGTTATAAGGATACCAGCCACTTGACTAGAGCCCATCCTAATCCAGTATGACATCATAACTGATTACATCTGTGAAGACCCTATTGCCAAATAAGGTAACATGTACAATATGGGGATAGGGTTAAGTTACAATCTATCTTTTTGGGGAATGCAATTCAATCCACAATACCTACTTCTCTAAGTTAAAGGAAAATTGAAAGACTTAATATTTAAAAGTTTATATAGTGTAGTGTTTGACTTATTTTAAGTAAGTTGTATGTTATGTACAAATATTTGAAAAGGTTATTACTATTTTACTTTGTGTAAGCATGATAAATTTATTTTGATTTGTTCTAGACTATTTAGTTGAGTCCTAACCACACCAATTTTCATGCCATCTTAAAAAATCAATACCATGAGATGAACCAAATTCATCTCATGCTCTCTATTCCCTTAGCAGACAAGAGCTTACTTCTTCATATATTAAAAATAAATGAATGTGGAAAGGTATTCATAACACTCACATCATAAAAATTCACCCTGACATTTCTGCAAAGACTGTGTGTGGAATGTTGACATATTTTTGGTATAAAATGACAGTTTTAGTGCAGGTTCTCATTGTGACCAAGGAGATAGAGCAAACAAAAGGAAAAGAGTAAGTTATGGGACTACCCACACACGAAGTGAACCTGTCAGGCAACAGAATGGCAGAAGTGCTTTCTGAACAGGTACAGATGTTCTTTTGAGTTTGATGCGGGGAGGGGGAGAGGAAGGTCACTAATATTGTCTGCTTTATGCTATTTATCTCAGAAAAAGTCACTCCTGATTTTTCCATCAAGTGCCATATTGCCCTCCCTTGAATGCCATTAACACTTTGTTTTCAGTTTCCTCAAATGACCCTTCCCTCATACTTACTGCACACACTGTTCTAAGTGTTTTACATATATCAACTCATCTCCATTGCACAGTTGAGGAACTGAAGCACACAGAGGTTACATGTCTTGGAAGTTGGATCTCTATTCAAACCAGTCTAACTCTTGGGTCTATTCTTACCCATCATGCCACACTGCCTGTATAGTTACTGAAGTTTAAACTTATTTGATCCCCTGCCAGATTGTAAGCTTCTGAGAACCTGGACATGATGTTTTTCTTATAGTTGTATCTTTCATAAAATCTAGCTCAGTATCTTGTTCATAATATATACTTTATCCAGTGTCTGGGTCCTTGACTTCCATATCAAGTTTTACATGTGAAGATGATCATGGAAAAATAACATCCTGAATATATAGAGATAAATACGGAAACTGACAAATGGTGGTTTTGGGGCTTCCAGACTCAGTCGTAGTGCTGCTCCCCATCCTTTACTCCCTTCCCAAGTCCACACCTGCTAGCTATGAGAATTTGCACTTAGGTTGGGACCTCAAATGTTTTCACTGAGAATAGCTTGTGTTATCCCCTTTAAGAATATTCATGTTTTTACAGGAATTAATCACTGTAATAATTTCTGCCATCAGTCAATAGATGAGGGAGGTATTTGAGCAGTAAAGCTACCCCTAGGCTATAGAAATTATACTAATTTTTATGTAAAATATTATTTTAGAGATCTGTTGGTAACTTTTGCACTTATTTGCACTCTATGTATAAATATAAGATTAATTAAAAGAAATTAAAAACTCTGATCTTCAATTTTAAATCTGGAAGTACTGAAATAATGTAGCCATATTGGTATTCACTTGCTTGTAGGAAATTCTGCTACATAAAAATTTAAATTTAATGTTGCCTTTTTATTATGTGATATGTGCATCACAAGCCTGTGGGCAATAGATGAGCTTTAGTAAAGCTAAAAATAAATAAAATGGGAATGTTAATAAACCTGGTAGCTCATTAAACATTTGGATTCACTGAGTATATATCTATTAATTTTAGATGAGACTACATTAGGAAACCTTTGTTACATGAAGGTTGTAATTAAGTGAATAATATATTCAAATTCAATACAAAACATCTTGTTCTACATCTTTTCACTGACAATTCTTTAGTGAGAAATTTCAAGGAACTGAAAGACTTAAAAAGTACTGATTAAATATGCAAATATAACCATTTATAGTTCTTTGTAAAGAATTAAAATTTAAAAGATATGTCCAAATGAATTTTTTCTCACATCTCATTATTATATTCTTAATTTATTTTAGCATTTGTGAGCTCATCATTATATTTAGAAGTCACACTTGTCTCTTAACCCTCTTTATTGTTCTGTTCCATTTGTATATTTGAAAATTCTCCCTTAAGTTATATTAAAATCATACCCTCCAAATTATTCTTTTTCATTTCTCTGTAGAATATTACTCTTTCTTTTAAAAAGTTCTTCAGTTTCTGACCTCAGGTCTTCTTGTGTAAAGACTATTTTGCAAATCGTTTTTTTTTTTTTTGTACTGCAATCATCCATTAAAATAAGCATCAGCTTGTGAATGTATGACTGAAAAAAGTGTAATTTACTGGTATTGTCTGTGTTTTGTTTGCTTGGTTCGTTTCCTTTGGAATTTGGGGTTATTTTTAACCTTGAACTGTGTATTAGTTTGCTAGGGTTGCTATAGCAAAGGACCACAAACTGGATGCCAAACAGCAGAAATTTATGGTCTCACAGTTCTTGATGTTTGGAGTCCAAAATCAAGGTATTGGCAGAGGTTTCTTCTGAGGCCTGTTTTCTAGGGTGCTCTCTCCTAGCTTTTGATGGTTTGCTGGCCATTCTTTGGTGTTCCTTGACTTGTAGAAGCATCACCCTGGTCTCTACCTTTAAGTTCACCTGGTGTTTTTTCCTGTTTGTGTGTCTCCGGGTCCAAATTCTCCCTTTTTATAAGGATACAGTCATATTGGATTAAGCCCCACTCTAATGACCCCCTGTGGTGTTGTGATTTACAGTAAGAAATATACATTTGTTCTTGGTCTTCCTTGCTGGCATGGGCTCCTAAAACCATTGGAATTTTCTAAGGTGAGTGTTGAGACTGAGTAAGGGCTTTTGTTAGGTTAATGAGATGACATTGAAAGCACCTAAGGATGGGGGTGGAGCCAACCATCTGATTACAGTCCCATTCCCCAAGCTCTGGGGCTTGAGGTTGACTCAATCACTAATGGCCAGTGGGTTAACCAATGCCTATGTAATGAGACTATAGAAACCACCAAAGGCACAGGTTTGCAGAGCTTCTGGGTTGATGAACACATGGAGGTGCTGGGAGAGTGGCATCCTGGGAGAGGATGGAATTTCCTTTGCCCATGCCTTGCCCGAGGCATCTCTTCCTTCTGGCTGTTCCTGGCGTTCTATCCTTTCACAATAAACAGGCAATCTAGTAAGTAAGCTGTTGTTCTGAGTTGTGTGAGTCGCTATAGCAAATTAATTGAACAAGAGGAGTGGGTTTTGAGAATGTCTGATTTATAGCCAGTTGGTCAAAAACACAAAGTAACAGCCTGGACTTGTGACTGGCATCTCAAGTGGGTTGATAGGGGGGCAGTCTTGAAGGACTGAACCCTTACCTTGTGGGATCTGGGTAGATAGTGTCAGTATTAAGTTGAATGGTAGGACACCTAGCTGGTGTTCTGAGAATTGCTTGTTGGTGTGCCTCTCCCTCTTCCCCAAAACACACACACACACACACACACACACACACACACACACACACACACACTGGAATTGGTACCAGAATCCTATTTACCTATTATCTTAACTTGATCATCTGAAAAGACCATATTTTCTTTTTCTATTGCTGAGAAAACAGGCTTAGGAAGGTTAAAAATGGTTAGAGATAGGTCAGTGTATCATTTAGGATGTTTGTGGCTAAAAGTAACTGAATACCCCAAACGTGGCTTACACAGAGCATTTCTTTTCTCATGTTGGAAGAGATCTGGCAGGAGGGTGGTTGAAGATCTGGTTAATTAATTGGTTGAGTGGTGTCATCAAGAACTCAAGCTCTTTCTGTCTTTTCACTCTATCATTCTCAGCATGTTGACTGTCTTTGTCGGGTTCCTTTAGCGTCATATGCTCATGCCCTCAATAAGGAAGGTGGAAACTACAAATATGGTCTTAACAGCTTCTACACTGGGAATTAGGGACTGCCTGCAGAGGGGGGAGGGGAACATGAATGACTGTTCCGTACAGTCTGTTATAGGAGGGGTGCTGTTAATCTACTCTGCTGCCACTTTACAAAGGCTATTATTAGAAAGGCTGCTTTTGGAAGTTAAAGACAGATAATTCATATAGTCTGACATAAAAATCATTAGTGAGCAAGGATGGAGGAATGAGACCTCATAATGTGTTTGGATATGAATTGGTTAGAGGTACTTTTAAATGTTCTTTGCCTGTGCAAATATGAAAAGAGGAAAACTAGGAATCTGAGGTTTTTCCGACTGGCAGAAAAATAAACCTACACAAACAAATGTATGCATATGCATGTACTTGTATGTATGTGAAATTAACATAAGCAGCTCAAGTGGTTAATACAAACCATACTAGATTAATATAAAGTACAGTAGAAATACTTATGATTTTATGAAACACTCTGAAACATTTTGCAAACTTTGGAGTTGATACAAGCTTAGGATTTAAGGGGTTTCTTTCTAGATGGAAAAAGAGAAGCTTATTAGCAAAACAATTTAATAACACAAACATCCTTTTTTCTTTACTCTAAATGTGAGACTAATGCAACAGAGAGGATGTGCACCTTAGGATAAAAAATGGCATCATCTAATTTAATTGTAAATGTCATGTTTCTTGTTAACTTTCTACTGCTACCAACACCCCATTGATGCTATCTGTCTGAACAAAGTTTTGCTCTGATGGTTCCATCTACTTTTGCAAGCCATGCTTTAAAGGAAATTTATCTAAAGTACAGGTGTTTTGAGTAGAGTGACCAGGACCATGAAACAACTTGAAACCCTGAACAAAAATGTTATTAGTTTTCTACTTCTGTAAATCAAATTACCACAAACTTACTGGCTCAAACCACACACTATTAATTACCTCAAAATTGCCCTGGCTCAGGAGTTTGGGCATAGTTTAACTGGGTCCTCTCTGCTCAGGATCTTACAAGCTGCATTTTCACCCAGATCTGCTTCTGAATTCACTCAAGTTGTTGACAGAATTCATTTCCTTGAGAGGTTATGGCTGTGGACTCTGATTTTTCACTGCCTGTTGGCTGGAGGCCTAGAGGCCACCTGTAGTTCCTAGAGGCCATCCACAGTTCCTTGCCACGTGAGCTTCTATAACATGACCCTTTCTTCATCAAGCCCACGGGAGAGTCTCTCCCACTTGGAATTTCTGACTTCAGGGAGGATCCAGTCACTCTCTTAAGGGTTTTCACATGTTCCTGATTAAGTAAGGCCCACCCAGGATAATATTCCCTTTGATTAACTCAAAATCAACACATTTGGGATCTTAATGATATCTGCCAAAGTCCCTTTGTCTTTGCCATATTGTATTGGTTAGAAGCAAGTCACAGATCCCACATACACTCAAGGATGTGAACATCAAGGAGTGGGAATCATGGGGCCGCCCTAGAGACCCATCTGCCACATTCACCCGGAGAAGGCTCAGGTGGACAGGAGAGCAACGTTATGGCCATGTGGAATATATTATGTCCTTCAATTCTCAATTCCTTATTATAATCTCTTTTTACAGATGTGGAAAATGAGACTCAGGACAGACAGTTTGGTTGAGGTCACTCAGGAAGGTCACACACTCAGAGCCGGTCTATCTGAATTCAAATCTTGTACTCTCTCCATGTTATAATGTTACCTTATTCTACTGTAGAATCATCAAGGAATCAAACTGAGACTAATGGGTAGAAGCTTTAAGGAGATGGATCATTTGACATTTTCTAATAGTAACTTGATCATGGTGTGAACTTAGTTTAGTGCAATGTTTATAATCCTGGCTGCATGTTAGAATCACTAGGGGAGCTTTGAAAGTATGCTGATTCTCAGGGATTCCTCAATTATATCAACAAAATGAGAGTCTCTGTGAGGTAGGCCCTAGTCTTTTGGTGTTTCTATGTTTTCTTATCAGTAAATGCCCCATGTAAAAAGTTTGGTTTGAGGGACATCAGAATGGAATAAATAACAGACTGAAGTGATGTTTGAAGGTGAAATGGGCCTTTTTGGAAAATGGTGGATTCTCTGTCAATCAACATGTCCCAGTAAAAATAATCCAGCTGTTTGGCAGGAAGGTGCAGAAGGAATTTGAGGATGAATGCTTGGTTGGACTGGAAGACCTTTAACATTTCTTCTGATCTTGAGAGTTTATGAGTCTGTGATGCTGGTGTTCAATAAGTGTTAAATATGATTTATAATGGGTCAACCTGAAGGGTCTCAACTTTCATCATTTTCTTGATTTCTGTACTCCATACAAATCCATGACAATCTGCCTGGTGTAGTAAGGAAGGTAGACCGGTGGTTGGTTATAATGCTGGATGCAATAGGAGTGCTTAGATGTGATGGAGAAGAAAAGGCTCTAGAGATTTTATTGGAAAAAAGACTAAGGAAAATTCACAATGATAATCTATTTAATATTAGTTTCCATAGCATTCCAGGTTCATGTGCTTCATTTAAACCCATCTTTGATATAATAATTTCCACTTTTAAAAATGTGACTCTAGTATGATGTTTGATTAGTAACAATTTCTTTTTAGCTTAGTTGGATCCCAAATCATGTCATATACTTGATTTTCTATTTCACTTATTATTCAGGTTGTTTCATATTTTCAATTGTCCTTTATACTTTTTCTTTTTCTCATTTGATTTCCCTTGTCTATTTCCTTTATAATTTTTAAAAATTGATTTTAGAGAGGCGGGGGGTAGAGAGAGAGAGAGAGAAAGAAAGAAACATTGATTGATTGCCTTCTGAAGATTCAGAATAAGTCCCAACTAGGAATCAAACCTACAACCTGGGTATGTGTCCTGACTGGGAATTGAACCTGCCACCTTTTGGTGTATGAGACGATGCTGCAACTGAGCCACACCAGCCTGGGCTAAAATTTTAATTTCTTTTTCAACTTCTTCATCTTCATAACTTGAAAACTGCAGTTATTTGCAGTTTTAATAGTTAGGTTGGTCTGTTGATTGTCTATCTTCTGCTGAGTCAGTACTTGCTATTACTATAAGTGTTACTTGTTAAATTAGGTAGGCTTTTCCAATACTTTAACTTCGATTTAAGCATACTTGAGAGATACAATGCAGATTTTAGAAATTTAAATATAGTGGGTGATGAAGTATTACATTTTGGAAAGTGGTGAGTGTGAATATGAATTAAAGGTGTTTGGAAAAGCTTTCAAATTACCCTGCGGCAAGGCATCCTCCAGAGTTCGTCGAATATATATGCTACAGCTGTATTTGTAGCATGTTAAAATGAATCGCAAGGCTTCATGAGTGATGTCATTTAAGGAGTACAATGGGCCCACAACTTCATACATATAATTAGCACAAATTACCAAGCAGTGATGGTGGTTGTTTTATAATATTTCCCCCACTTTTTGCATCTGTTTCTACAAAATGCAGACAGCGGAGTCTTTGAGGCGACCATTCTGCATTCTAATCTCTGATTCTCAATAAAATGCTGTCTGTCTGACCTTGGGCTCTGCATTTATATTTTGAAGAAGCTTCAGAATAAGTTTCAAATTATTGGAAAGAGAATTGTAATCTCCATTTACTTCAAGTGTATTACTTTCTATTCCCACATGTCCTGTCAGTTCTGCCAGTCACCACTACAATTAAATGGTCACAGATGATGAAGAGTAGAATGGGAATTCTTTAGAAACACATTACATGTGTTTCATTTCTTTATTAGTGTTCTGTGGTGGTTGTTTGAGATCAGATGGTAAACAGAAGAATGGGAAGGCATCCATTTCCTTCATTTGCTGAGAAGATAAGATAACCTTGATTATGAAATAAAGCAAAATGCAATTAAAAGGCAATTAAAAGGATTGATTCCGAGCCCTGCAAATGGTTACAGATATTTTGTCTTTTTAAACACCTTCAGTATTATAAATTTTTCTAATTTAAAATTTGTAAAAGGTGTGTTACTTTTGTCATGCTTTTTCTATAAATACCATAAAGATGCGTTCTGTTGAGTTTCCTTTTACTAAATCTATGCGGTCTCTTAATTTTTAATGCCAGCTTCACTGATGGCTCCTAAAATTGTATCTCCAGCAAACGCTTCTCTCCAAATTCCAGGAACGTGTACTCAATACCCTACCCAACACCCCCACTATCATTTAATAGCCACCAAATATTTCTTGAGCAGCTACTGTGTGCTAAGCACTGATCTAGCCTCTGGGAATAGATCAGGGAACTAAAACAGAAAAGTCTTATCCTCATGAAGCTTTCATTCTATTGAGGAGACACAATGAAATAAATAAGGACAAGATATGGGGTGTTAAATGGTATTAAGTGCTATGTAGAGAAAGTCATGGGAGGGACAATAGGTAATATGTGTGGGGTGGATTTTTATTTTAAAAGAAGTGGTCAGGGAAGATCTTGGTAAAGATGACATTTGAGCCAAGTACTGAAGGAGCGGAGGCGAAGGAGTGAGCCATGTGGACATCGGTCAGGAGAGCTTTCCAGGCAGAAAGAACAGCATGTGCAAAGGTCCGACTGGCTTCGAGAAACAATAAGGAGGCCAGGGAGACTGGAGTGAGCAGGGGATGAAGAGTAAGATCAGAGGGGGCACACGGACCAGATGATGTAAGGCTTGGCAAGGACTTTAGCTTTTACTTCAAACAAGATGAGAAACCACTGAGAGTTTTCAGCAGAACTCTTACAAATAAGTTTTTTTTTAACCAACTCATAAAGTTGGAGAAAATTTGGTTCGGTCATTTACTGTTGATGTTCCTTTGGTCTCTTCCCCAAACTGTCTGACTCTTATCGGACAATGCCCACTGGAGAATCGCCATGGAATAACCAAATCCCCAATGAACTATCAAGCCACCTTGTTTCAAAAAGTAACGATGAATGATTCTATTCCTTTCTCCTAAAACATTTATCTTCAACTTTATAGCATCCTGGAATTTGACTATATTTATAGCATAATATTTTGGTGTATTTATAGCTTTGAAAACATTTTGAAATGCTTTGAGGAGGATTAGAGAATGTGTATAACTTCTGACTTTTAAATATGAATAAAGTTTTGGGAATCTATATTAGTCAAGATGTGCTAACTACTATAACAAACAATCCCAAATCCCAGGAGCATTTATTTCTAGCTCATGCCATAATCCAATGAGGGTCTTTGGGAAGTGGGAGGAGGGTCCCTCCTCCACAGTCATTCAGAGATCTACTCTCCTTCCATCATGTGGCTTTGCTGTGTTTTGTTTTTCATCCTCAAAAGCCTCAAAGCATTCCACCTGATACTTTTGCATCTGGTCATGCAAAGAAAGAGAGAGCATGGAGGTTTCAGGATCTAGGACTGCTGAGTATCACTGCTAACCATATTCTACTGGCTACAACTCACTCCAGGGGTCTTCCTAAACAGGGGGCTTGGGAAAGGTATTCTTGTGTCTTTAGAATAAAATAAAAAAGAGTTTGTTGAATATATAGCATTGTTTTATCACAGTGCCTGCTCTAGCTTCCCCCCATATTTGAGATGTTTAAAGCAATGAAATAAAAGAGTTTTTCTAAAATGACATTTAGTCATTTAATTTTCTATGTCTATAAACTAGTAATTCAAGAGAGTCCTAGGCAATTGATACATTTGTTTTGAGTGCTCCTGACTGTACATATTCATTTGCCTAGATTTTGAAGATGCTGTTTTAACATTAAAAAACACTCCTCTTTTCCACGTCTCATTTTGTAAGTGTGAACCTACGTTAGTTTTCTAATTGTTTCTGAGGATGTTATTATGATCAGTTTCTGCATTCCGTTCTGTGATCTGGCAGCCCTGACAGGTACTCAGCCAACTCAGTAGATGGTTATTATTCACAGCCATCTTTTCAAATTTCAGAGGATTCACAGCTTCTTTTTAACATTCTGGTTTCACCAGCACTGTATAGATGGGCCTTTTTACAAAAGCATGTTAATAGTCTATACTTGCACAAAAGAACAAATGACATTTTAAAGTTTTTCTCTGATTGACTCACTCTTGTGCCTAAATATTTTTAGCAGTTTCCTATTGTCTTCAAAATAAAGTTCAGAATGATTATGGTTTGCAAAGATATGGGATTCACCTCCCTGTCCATCCTTATCTCTTACTTGTCCACCTTATGTATCTAAACTAGATTTTCATTCTTCAGAGATGGAGTAAACATTTTGTTTCTGATGTATCATCCATCTAGGATATCTCTTATCCTCTTTTGCCCTTTAAAAAAACAATTTACTGCCCTAGCTGGTTTGGCTTAGTATCAGCGGTTCTCAACCTGTGGGTCTCGACCAATGAAAATACTTCCTACATATCGGATATTTGCATTACGATTCATAACAGTAGCAAAAGTACAGTTATGAAGTAGCAACAAAAATAATCTTATGGTTGGGGGTCACCACAACATGAGGAACTGTATTAAAGGGTCATGGCATTAGGAAGGTTGAGAACCACTGGCTTAGTTGATAAAGCATCGGCCTGCAGCCTGATGGGTCCCAGGTTTGATTCCAGTCAAGGGCGCATGCCCAGGTTGGAGCTCATCCCCAGTAGGGGGTGTGCAGGGGGCAGCCAATCAATGAGTCTCTCTCATCATTGATATCTCTCTCTCTCTCCCTCTCCCTTCCTCTCTGAAATCAATAAAAAATATATTTTAAAAAACAAACAAACAAAAAACAATTTACTTAGTTTAAAGTCCAGGTCAGATATTCCATCCTCCATGTAAATTTCCCTCGTGTCTTAGTTAATCTGTCGCCTTTGTCCTCTATGTTCCTTTAGTACTTTGAATAATATCTCTCTCATAGAACCAATTACATTTTGCCTTGCCCAATAGTTTTCATGTGTATACATATATATCTTTGTGACTAGACTACACCTTCCTAAGGGCACATGCCCTTAAAAATATATCATTGTAGCTTTTAGCACTCCTGTGTAT
This sequence comes from Myotis lucifugus, assembly GCF_000147115.1. NCBI lineage: Eukaryota > Metazoa > Chordata > Mammalia > Chiroptera > Vespertilionidae > Myotis > Myotis lucifugus. The sequence goes on from NW_005871078.1 coordinate 174,904, forward strand.
ACCTTAGCCAGAGACTTTAAGTAATGTCAATGAATTTTGATTAAATTTTTATAATTATGTTAATTTTTATCAGTTGTTAACAAAGGGTACTTAACTGAGAGATGGGAGATGTTAGAAATCTCCTGTCAGCTTATTTAAGGAAACCTATTGAGCTAACCTCAGCTGGATATCATGAACTAAAATATACATTTTCTCTTTTTTTAAAACTTTGCTGTGTATTTTATATTGGCTTCCACCAGCATGTATATTTAGCAACCATCAAGAATTGCTTAGTTAAGTGATTTTTGTGAAGTGGCACAACTTTTAGCCTTTAAAGAATTTCATCTCTTTGCTTTCTGACTTAGCTAATGTAAGACCTGCTCTGATAGGCCCTCGCCCTATCTTACTGGGCAGTAATTACTGTTTTAACTACAACTTTGATCTTAATGGAAATCCCAGACTCTTGCTTTTTTTTTTTTCTTCATAGCAAACTAAATGTGCTATTTTCTCTGGCCTAAATAATCAGACTATCGCACTTCATAAAACCAAATATGACAACATATTTTCTGTTTTTATATGTACATATTATGTTTTATTATTTGTCAAATTGAGTGTTTACCAGTGTCGACATGTTAGATGATAGTGTAACTCCATCTCTATCTGTGTTGGCCATACACTGCCACCAAAGAAAGGCTGACTGGTCCTTTGAGGCTGTGAATGTCAAGGTGGAAGGATGTGCCCCAGGGTGGTGGTGGTGGTATCAAATTAAAGGTAGGGGGTGATATATGATTTTATCATATAAACTGCAGAAAAGGAGAATCAACAAAAGCCTTATTGAGTGGTGCGTATACAAACTAGAATCCCCTTGGAGCGCACATTTATAAAGGGAGCATGAGTTAAAAAGAGTTGAGGACTATGGTTTTCGGGCATCTAACTCAACTACATGGGATGGTGACAATCGCAGGGGCAACCTTTTCCTCCATGTGTTTGAAGTGGAGATTTAGATTAAATTGTGATTTTGCATTTATCTGATTTACCTGCAAAAATACATTTTTATTTAATCACTGATGTGAATACTAATCACATAGAAATGGATTCAGAAAATAAAAAACGACTTTTAAGCAAAGCTGAGATAAATATAAAAGTCTTAGATAAAAACTGTTATTTCCTCTTTCCATTTTATCTGTTCCACTTTGTTCCTTTTAGCTGGCTCTTTACTAAATTGTTATACTCTCAACATATAACCCTTTGACCAGAGTTAACACCCACTCACCATGGAAAATAAGTTGCTCATCTAGCACCAAAACAAGAACCTAGTCGGCTGTGGTTCTCTAAGGGCCTAGGGAAGAGGCTGCAGGAGAAGACTTCCTCTCTCCATAGGCCTTCTTTCTACTGTTTCTATTTTCCATCTTCTGGCCAACTCCAACCAATCAAATGTGAGAACAAGTATCACCTTTCCCCACCACCTCCCTTGTGATTCATACCTCTCACCCATGTGTTTACTGCTCATTATATCTTTCAGCTCCCTTCTCAATTGTTTAACCAGGATTTTATGTTTGTCATCACAGGGATAGACTGGGTTCTCACTAGAAGTTTTTTTGTTTTTTAAATATATTTTTTATTGTTGATAGTATTACAGATATCTCCCATTTTCCCCCACTCCCACCTCTTTTAAACCCTTTCCTCCCAGCCCCTACCCTATTGCCCATGTCCATGGGCTATGCATATCCTCCTATATAATAAAAGGCTAATATGCAAATTTCCCTTCAACCGGGAGTTCCACCAGAGTTCGACCAGGGGGCAGGCTGGCCCTGCCCCTTATCGGCCCCCCCACCCCAATCGGGGGTGGGGTCGGCCTGCCAATCTCCCACGTCCCCTTCCCCCAGCCGGCCGGGCCCCAATTGGCCCCGATCTGGGCAGACCAGCCGGACCCCACCCATGCATGAATTTGTGTACTGGGCCTCCAGTAGGTATATAAGTTCTTTCCTTTATCTCTTCTCATCCCCCCAACCCCACATCAAAGTATATCAGTCTGTTCTATACCTCCATGCTTCCGGTCTTATTTTGTTGGTCAATTAATTTTGTTCATTAGTTCCAGAAATAAGTGAGATCATGTGATATTTGTTTTAGAAGTTCTTAAGGAAAGGGCTTTCTCTATACTACCCACCATCTGCACAGTCTCTTTGTATTATGAAAACACTAGAGACCCAGTGCACAAATTCATGCACGGGTGGGACCAGCCAGGGGGAGGGGCCACAGGAGGTTGGCTGGCTGGCCTGCCCCAGATTGGGATGGGGGGGCAGGTCGGGGGTGGGGCCATCCAGGGGGAGGGTCTATTGGTGGTTGGCCAGCTGGCTCTGTCCCGTGGTTGAACTCCAGTGGAACTCCTGGTTGAGGGGACAATTTGCATATTAGCATTTTATTATATAGGATAGCAAGTAGTATCAATAGTTAATTGAAAACTGAATATTCAGTACACTCATTTCTGCTTCTACATCATGTTACCACACTATTTAGAAACCAGAGTATAATTGAGGTATAATTTTATTTAATCTAGACTTTTTGTATAAAGGTGAACTTAGTTAAACATTTATTTTACATGCATAAAGGTGAAGTTAGACAAATGTTTATATTTATTTATTGTCTTTTATGCACTAAATAATTTTAAGTGAATAGGATTTATAAATTATAACTAAAGGCCCGATGCATGAAATTTATGCATGGGAGGGGGTGATCTTCAACCCGGCCTGCACCCTCTCCAATCTGGGACCCCTCGGGGGATGTCTGGCTGCTGGTTTAGGCCTGATCCCCGGAGGATTGGGCCTAAACCGGCAGCCAGACATCCCTCTCACAATCTGGGACTGCTGGCTCTTAACCGCTCGCCTGCCTGCCAGCCTGATCACACCTTAACTGCTCCCCTGCCGGCCCGATTGCCCTCAACTGCCCTCCCCTGCTAGCCCGATCACCCGCAACTGCCCTCTTCTGTCGGCATGATCTTGCCCCCAACTGCCCTCCCTGCTGGCCTGGTTGCCTCCAACTGCCCTCCCCTGCAGACCTGTTTGCCTCCAACTGCCCTCCCCGGCCGGCCATCTTGTGGTGGTCATTTTTGGTGGCCATCTTGTGACAACATGAGGGTGGCCATCTTATGGCAGCCATCTTATGGCGGCCATCTTGTGATGACGTGTGGGTGTTGCATGAGGGCGTGAGGACCACCTAGGCTTTTATTAGTATAGATTATGATATATTATCATCTGGTTACCAGTCTACACCTAGCTGAAGACCTTACATGTCAAATTTTAAAGTTTTACAGAAATGGCGGTAATGCAAGTATTGATGTTAGTAGGTCAGGTTAAAGGAGATATATTCCATTAGACTGTTATGAAATATGTCAGAAATTCAAGGAAAAATGTTATCAAGGTGAAATGAACAAATTAGAAGTTAGTACCTTCCTGATTAGAGATAAATTAGGGAAGGATTTATCTGTTTGCTACAGAAAAGTGGGAACAAAAAAACAATCCTGAAAATGTGAAAAATCATTTTCCAATCTGGTTAGCCTAAGAAGATATATTAAAGTAGAAAAGTTTTTTACTTTTTGTTTTTATTTATTCTGATCACAGGCAAAATTCTAAGGATGAACTCTGAGAAATATGAAAGGAAATTCTAAGTCAGAATGTTTTCTCATCTCAAGGCATAGCATTGGGAACTTTGTCAAAAAGACAGACACATTCTGAGCCCATTCTTTGACTGAGGGGCAAAAACATCCATATGGTAAATATGCAGGATCTGGTTGTTTAGATGCCCTTCTTCCCTACCCTTATTCTAGTCTTGATAAATCTCTATTTTTTCTCTGATCATGCTGTATCATAACTACTTGTTTACCAGCTCAGCTCTCTATCTTCATATTCCCAGAATCTAGCACAATGCTTTCTATAAAGTGGATTCTCAAATTATTCTTAAAAAAATGAACAAATAAGCAAAGGAACAAAGATACTCAAGAGAAAAAGGAAGTCAAATAAAAAGAGAAAATTTCGTAGAATCTTAAAACATTTTTTGTAATAACTCAAAAATGTTCTTTTGTGCCCCTTTTTCTTATCTATTTTTTTCTTCCACATATCTTTCTTTGTTTACTTTATCCTTCAGAATTCCCTTTATTGCCATTTGGCCTAATTTCTATCCCTTACATCACACCCAATCAATCCTCTTTTTTTATTTTACTAGTCTAGCTACTACTCCCCTGTTAGCCACCTCTGACCCCCAACACCCACCCTATGGACTTCTTATGGCCAGGGAAATAGACATAAACCTTATTCATTCCTTAGATCAGCAAACATATTGAAAACTACACGGAGTCAGGCACTAAACAAGGTGCTGGAACCTCAAAGAGGAACAGGAATTCCTGCGCTCAAGAAAGACAAATTTAGGTAGAGGGAAGATAGACAAGTAAACAACTTTGTAAAAATGTGTTACAACAGGGATGAATACTGAGTGCTATGGATTTGAAAAATACTTTTTGTTAGAGAGATGGGAGTATCCAACTCCAGCTGTGTGTGTGTGTGTGTGTGTGTGTGTGTGTGTGTGTGTGTAAAGAAGGTGATAGGTGATAGTCATGTGAGTCTTGAAAAATGAATGGAAGTTTACGAGGCAGGAGTGAGATGAGAGTGGTTTTGCAAAGTGAGAGATGGAAGGCTTTTCCAGGTAAAGTAAACAGCATAATACAGAAAACTTAGCTGCTTTTTCACATGGCCTCTTTCTTCATTTATTTCTGCTCTCCGTCCCCTCCCATCTTACCTAACTTACTCCTCCCCCCCCAACTCCAGAAGGCACAGGGGCTAAATAGTTCCTAGAGGGAGGCAGTCGTACTATTAAAGTGAATTAGTCTGAAATGTTTTTAAATAATATATGAGACATTTTGGTGGCTGTACTCTGTAAACTGATGTAGAAAAATGTCTGTTCAGTGAGTATTTATTGAACACCTGGCATTTGGGAATTGGTGATAAAAGAGACATAGTCTCTGTGCCTGTAGTGGTTGCATTCTAGAAGGGAACACAGATAGTAGACAAATAGTTTTAAGATGACAAGTCCTAATGTGGAAGTATAGAGGGTGAAGTGGGAGAAAAAACAGGGTATCCATATATTATCAGAGTGTAGAGAGTGAGAGGGAAGGTGACATGACATATTCTAGAGATCTGAGTGAGGGATAGATTATGTAGAGTCTTGCAGACCAGGGTTACTCAAAGTGCAGTGCTGGTTTAAAACTATTTGTAACTATTTGTGATGGTCCACATGAGATAAAGAGCAAATGTTTAGAAACTCATTGCATTTTGACGTTACCACAATATCTGAGCACATGGTCAGTGTGGTTTGCATCTTAAGGTCTATGTAGAGTCTCCTCTAATGGTGCCTTGTGATAATAGAAAAGCATTCTGGAATAAATACCTAGATTAAGAAGCTTATAGTTTACCACACTTCTTCCTTCACAAGAAAGTCTCATGATGAGAGAAATGGCAGCTGAACTAGATGGTGTGCTCAGTGACATAGTAAAAATTGTGAGCTATGTTCATGCTAATGTGTTAAATTCTATATTATTCTCTTTATTATGTGATGATGTGAAGGATATGAAGGCCGATCATAAGCAACTGTTTTGCATGTAGAGATTGAATGATTATAGAAGGAAAAGGTTCTGTTGAGAAAGTTTGAACACAACAGAAACTCAGTCTGTCTGCAAGATAAGAAATTTGTTTTATCTCAACATTTTAAACCTATAAATTGGACAGTACAGATTTGTTTATGTATCTGACATGTTTGATATTTTCAATGATCTAAGTACATCTATGCAAGGAAGAAATGCAAAATATGTCTCAATAACAGATAAAACTGAAGGGAAAAATTGAGAGAAGCTTGGAAGAGCAGTTTCTATAGATTGTTATGACATGTTCCATGATTTAACAAAAAGTATCAGTGGGATAATTGATGATCTGGTATTGCACATCTGTGACTGCCTTGCAAAGTTGATTGAATATTTGGATTTTTACTTTGTATCAAAAGAAGATGCATGCATAAAAAAGTAGTGGATCCAGAATTCTTTTAAATTTTTGAAAGTTGATATAAATTTAACGATGAATTTACATGATAAATTATAATTGTTTACTGATAAAGGATTAAAGATGGATTTTCAACATAGACCATTATTTGCTTCACTTTAGGCAAAAATGAAAGACAAATATCTTGAGCTTACTGTAATTCATTTTCTTTCTTTCCTGTCAATATACCCCTGTGAGACTGATTTTTCTTTTATGCATGTTAATAAAACAATATATAGATGTATGCTATCCCCTGAGAGTAGCATTATCATCAATCCAACCTAGATAAGTTAACAAGCATAAAACAAGCTCAACTATTGATATACACAGTGTTCATTCCAAGTGTGTATAATGCAATTTAATACAGGGAATTTCTATTTTATTTATATTTTTTGTTAGTTGTGATTGTGAATAACAACAATTATGAGCATAATCAGCAATTCTCCATTTTAATCTCATAATGCACACTTTCAATAAATAGTGTATATAGTTTCCTCAATGTTTCCTATTAGGTTTGTTCTGTTTAGATTTATTGAAATGTAATTTAGGCCTGCTGTTTTTCTGTCTTCTAAAATTTATTTTTTAAAAGTTCATTTTATTATACTTTAAAAACATAAAATTTTAAATATCTAATCTGTTGATTTACAAGGATTGGAGACTAAAAATTAGTCTGTCTCTTCTATGAAACTAGATAAGAAAATGGGTATGTTACCACAGATAGTTTGAGAAACACTTCTGTAGGCAAGTTTGGGATTTTGAACATTGTCCCAAGGGCAGGAAGAACCCTTTGAATATATAATGATAGCTGTTATTTTCATTATTTAGGATGCTATGTGAACATTCACAATTAGGCAGCTTGGGAGACCCTCGCTGTTGGCCTTCGTAGGTGCTTGGAACAGCTAATCCCAAATCCTGTAGCTGCTTGGTTTAAAATACTACAAGCGTCTCCTCTACAAGCACTTGTGACGTCGTACAACTCTGAGTGCTAAAAAGGCACCAACCAGATCCCAGAAACGTTGTGTAAAATGTTAGTAACTGTCATTTATGTGAGGGGTGTCCTCCTATGCTAAGTTATTCTTAGCAAAATTGTGATTATATGATTATGTATAATTACTAAACATGTGAAAGGTTAATTTGGCTTTGTTTTATTTAGAATAATAGAATTTTGGAGCTAAAAAGGGGTTGTCATATTTACTTTTATCTCTGATGGAGAAAATTGAGGCTCAGAGAGGTTTTAATAGAAAGAACTGATGAAGAGTTTGGGTCTTAAAGGCAGAGGTTGGAGTTAAGCCACCACAAATCAAGGACCACCTGAGCCTACCAGAAACTGTATAAGGCAAGAAAGGATGCTCCCCTAGCAGCTGCAGACCATGACCTTGATTTCTGATTTCTAGCTTCCAGAACTGTGAGAGGATAAATTTCTGTTGTTTAAGCCATTTTGTGGTAATTTGTTATGGCAGTCCTACTAACTAATACATGTACTGACGTGGTGTCATGGATACGTTTCTTGGTATGTGAATTTCCAAATGAGTTAAATTAATGTCTTTTCCAGGATTATGAGGTTTGGGTCTTGGAATCCAAAGGTTAAAATTCAAAGTTCAACTGTGCCACTAACTTATTGTTGACCTTAGACAGGTCACTTAATTTCTCTATGCGTTGGTTTCTTCATCTGTGATAGTTTGATGATAATAATCATAGTATTTAATTTATAGAGCTATCATGATGATCAAATAAAATAATCCATAAAACCTTTAAACTGAAACCCTGGGCTTAAAAGCTGGTAGGTGCTTTTTATGTGTTATATATTTTCATGACTATGTTGAGGATGGTAGCATGGTAATGGTGATGGGGAAGATCCTTTGACCTGTCCACTTGGCAGTAGAAATCTGGAATGTTCTCTGTCGGTCTGGTGATATTTTACCTCCATGCTAGTCATTCCACTAAGCTATTCATTCACTTGTGCACCTTTGTGGATTGACCTTCACATATGGATCCCTTTATCAAATGCTCACATCGTTAAGAAAGATGAAATCCTACTCCCCATCACACCCATAGTTTCTTAACAAGGTGGTAGCCTCACAAGTTTGCCGTGTGACTCACCTAGTACAGGACAATTGCCAGGGGTTAGAAAGGGAAGCACAGCATTGTGAACATACTGTTGGAATTTGTTACTGAGACATATTTGAAAACAAGTCTTCAGTCTTTAAATTGTAGTGTCCTTTGCCAATATAGTCAACAAATATATCTATGCAATTACTAAAGTATATTGCTCTGAGGGCTGCTCAAGGCAGGGTATGGAACGACATTCTAAGAATTTGAATAAGAGGGAGAAGAAAATTTATTTTAGCTTTTTAAAAACATATAAACACTGAGCCCCAAACTGACTGCCTTGAGTGTGCTGCCATGACTGAGATGCAAGCTTGCTCTTACAGAGCTAGTGGAAACAGTGGAAAATATTTTTCTGGCCCAGAATCCTGACCCACAGGAGGAAAAAGTCTGTCATGGAAGTAGAAAGAAAATTTTCAGAGAACAGTAACATGTAACTACGTTATAAATCAAGATGATCAAAAATTCAATAATAAGACAAAATGATGATGATGACAACAACACAATAATAATAAAATTGAATACTTTGGCTGTTAGGGGACATGGTCCTAACCTACCTGGGCTCCTGAGTGGCTGAGCTGAGCTGAGCACAGGGTGCCCTTTGCCCGGGAGTCCTGTGGGAGAACTTGAAGAACATGATCTCTCTGGAGAGCACATATTGCATATGGACCTGCCAGATACTGGAATATGCAGAATTTTGGCAATATCTCCTTCCATGGCTCCAATTGCTTACCTGAGCTACCCCCAAACTTGATTTTAGGAAGATCTCTCCCTTGGCTTCAATTACTGGCTTCAGTCTATTTGACTTTGTTATTTGGGTATCTGGTAGATCCATCAAACTCAAAACGCTCTGTCCAGAGTGGCAGGGCAGAGGGAACAAGAATGGTGTCCTCTGAGTGAGGAACACCTCTGAAGGGTAAATGGCAAAGGTTAAGGGGAATCTGTACACCAGTAAGTAGCACACTTGATTAGAAAGGGTAATAATGGAAAAGATCCCTTTTGCACTACTCTCCTGACAAAATGTGTGCATCTTTAGGGGCAGTGATATTGAGGGGGAGAATTTTGAATTGAATTTAAACTGGAAATTACCTGACAAAAATAGAAGTAATTAAATCAGCCTGGAATTCAGGCTGGTGTGCTCAGTGGTTGAGCGTCAACCTATGAACCAGGAGGTCCTGGTTTGATTCCTGGTCAGGACACATATCCAGTGGGGGGTGTGCAGGAGGCAGCTGATTGATGGTTCTCTCCTTGATGTTTCTCCCTCTCTCTTCTCTGAAATCAAGAAAAATACTTCCAGGGGGAAAAAAGAGATAGCTATAGTGGAGTGGTTAAGACAATCAACTCTGAAGTCATACCACCTATGTTTTAAATCTGGCTTCACGACTATCAGTTATGATTCTATTTAACCTCTCTGTGCCTCACTTCTTCATCTGTACTATGGGTATCTCATAGGGTATTAAGAGAATCAGTGAAGTGAGTTAATGCCCTAAGAATAATTCTGACACATTGTACTCAATATTCAGCACCCTTCACCAGTGCACTCAATATAAGTAGTTATTCTTTCATCAGGAAAAAGATGAGGTCCTAAGAGAAATGTGAGGTGTAGAAGCAAAGTTACATTTTTTCCACACCTGAATTTTGTCAATTAAAATAACATGTCTACAGAAGAACACCATATACTACTACAGTCAAGCTAAAGAGGAAAATAATTTGCTGTGTGGATAAAGGAAGTAGAAAAGCAAAATGTTGAAAAATATACCTGTGATGCTGGTAAAATAGTTGTCAGTCACATTGATACATTTTGCTGTGGGAGAGGGAGGAAATGGCAGGAAATGGGAAAAGAATGTTTGTGCTTTATCCTAAGTTGGAGGCGTTTTGAGGCACATTCTTGTGTACAATCAATAACAACCTGAAGTACTGAGATAAATAACAAGTGAAAATAAGTTGTCAATTTCTATTCCTTGCTAAAAAATTATGTTATAAAACTGCTGCAAATTTTACACAGGAGGTTTTACTCAGAAACTTGGATCTCCATCAAAAACCTTATAAAAACAACAAAAACAACAAAAACAATCTTATTCTGAGCATTCCAGTAACTGTTTGTGTATGTACTTAGCTATACTGTAAGCAGTTGGTTTGTATGCGATGGTTAAAAAGACCAAAGATAAAAGGTTTATTTTTGTGTGTCTATGAAGTACTTGGTTTGTCTGAGATGGTTGAAAAGACCAAAGATAAAAGGTTTATTTTTTTCCTTTTTTGTCTATTTTTTTGGTTCATTTTATGTATGTGTGAAACAATGTTGTCCAACAATAAACCAGAATTTTATTTTGCTCAGTTGTTCTGACAAAAGAATTATTTGTTGAACCCATTTTGAATATATAGTAGTGATCTAGAGATAGAAGAGGCAGACTTTTGCCATATCTTAGCAATAGATAGAGTGTTCTGTAGAAGTTAATGAGGATATTTTGTATGCCTTGGAGGGTTATGCCCTCTTGATCAATAACTTCATACTTTCACTCTAGTAAATTCTAAGATATAATAGCTACCATTTATTGATCGCTTACTATTGCCAGACACTTACTGGATACATTTTTATACATTATTCTTGTATTGAATAAATACTGACACCTACAATGTGCCAGGCACTGTTGTAAGTATTAAAAATAAAGAGATGAAGTCGTTGTCGGTGTGGCTCAACTGTTTGGAGTATTGTCCTGTGTACTGAAGGGTCTCAGGTTCGATTCACAGTCGGGGCACACACCCAGATTGTGGGTTCGATCAATTGTCGGGGTGTAGGTGGGAAGCAGGTAATTGATGTTTCTCTCTCCTCTCCCTTCCTCTCTGTCTCTAATCAATAAAAACATATCCTCAGGTGAGGATTTAAAGAGAAACAAAGAAAAAAAAAGAAGAAGTGAATAAAACTTGTGAAAAATGGAGTGGGGAGACATACTAAGAAGTAAGGAAATCTATACTATTAAAAAGGGTAATATGCTAATTAGACTGGGTCGACTGGACATCTTCTGGTCGTCCAGTCCTCTTCCCAGACAAAGCCACGGTGGCAGAGGCCAAGGCAGAGGTGGTTAGGGGTGATCAGGCTGGCAGGGGAGCAGTTAGGGAGGTCAGGCCAGCAGGGGAGGGCAGTTAGGGGCGATCAGGTAGGCAGGCAGGTGAGTGGTTAGGAGCCAGTGGTCCAAGATTGTGAATGGGATGTCCGAGGGGTCCCGGATTGGAGGGGGTGCAGGCCAGGCTGAGGGACTCCCCTTGCCCCGTGCATAAATTTGATGCACTTGGCCTCTAGTATATAATAAATATAGGAAAGAAAGGAGATAGGAAATGTTGTGTATATATATATGGGGGGCTACAATTTTAAATAGGGTCATTTCCTGCCCTGATGCCAGACAGATGTGTCCCAAATAGCCTCACCCTGGTGCTGGAGCTCAGAGGAAGCAGGGCCTTGTAAGTTCAGTTCATGGTGCTGGCCTTTTAAGAGGAACAGCTGGCCTCTGTGTCACTGAGCTCCAACCTGCACTGGTTTTTACAGCCTGTAATTACAGGGACTTCTTTTCCCAGCTCTGGGACCCTGGGATGAGGGTCTGGTGTGGGTGTCACTGGGACCTCTTGCTCCTCCGGGCAGCCTCCGCAGAGAAAATCTCCCTCTCAATTAAAAAAGTGGCACCTGTGGGTGCCAGACCAGCCTGTTCTGCGCCTTCGCACCTCCTACCAGTCTCAGTGTGCTTCCTCCCTTACATCTCTAGTTGTAGGACTTTCATTCATCCAGCTTTCTGGCAGTTCTGGATGATGGTGGTTCTGTGTTTTAGTTTTAATTTTGATGTGGTTGTGGGAAGCGGCGAGTACAGGTGTTTACCTATGCCACCATCTTCTAATTGTTCTCACAAATATCTTTTGAGAAAATGAATAAATCAGGAGAACAAGGCTTAAGTGCTGCTCTAAATTAATTACTTGTGTGATTTTGAACAAATTATGTGACTTATCTGTGTGCTGGTTTGCAAACTAAGAACTTTGTGAGCTTTCCTACTATGTGATTATGTACTATGGCCAGACTCCCACATCCATTCATTACTTAGCACTGTGAATGTTGAGAGTCAGTCCTCACAGGGAAAGAATAAGAATGACCGGAACACCCCCTGCACCATTCACACATTGATTTATCTGCTCACTCAGCAGCTCTATCTTTCTGTTTGTATTCTCAGTTGCAGCCTTTGGCCAAGACAGTAGAACTAGAGATAGATGCTGGCCCTAGCTGGATGCCAGACTTGAGTTATTCTTCCTATCAGAGGATTTGATGATATGTGTGTAGAGACACTCTGGCCCAGCTCACATTGAACCTGGGTCCCTACTAGCCTCTAAGACACTAACATAAAATCCTTGTTATTGAGCCACACATTTGGGAAACCTGGTATGGACTTTCTGTCTAGAAACTACATGTCCATCAAAATGAAGATTCTAATGTCAGTAGCTAAGCACTAGCAAGATTTGTGTGATGAGTCAGGAAAGAATTTGAATTATTGTGTCTTGAGGCCTGACTATAATAAATTTCCTTTCAGGTGTGGGCTAGGTGTAGCCTTAGAAAAAGACAATTATTTTTGATGATAGCAGAGGCAGAATCAAATAAAAATCTTCCTTTGAAAATGGAATTTTTAATGACTTCTATATTTACCATTTCTAGAGTTAAGTTTACAGGATGAAGGGAGATATCAGATATAAGTAAAACTGGTTTCTGGATATTACTGAGAATATACTGGCCTTTAGCTTTTCTGGGGAGGGTTACTTTGACTTTTAATGTTAGACAAAGCTCTGTATTATAATAGAAGACCTTAAGCAAGGCCAGAAGCTGGCAGATGGGCTGGGTCCATGTGAACACTTCATTCTGTTCAGTTGAACACTGAGTACTGCAGCTCCTGACAAGAGCAGCCAGTGCTCACTCTGCTTGTCTATTGGCAGTTAAAAATAAGGCTGCATGGTGGGATAAGTTTTTAAACCTATGACTCATGGCTTTTGGAGCCTGATAACATTTGATAATCCAGTAAATCAGTCCTGTGCTCAGAACACCATATATATACTAGTGGCCCATTGCACGAAGATTCGAGCAATAGGCCTTCCTTCCCCTGGCTGCCAGCACCGGCTTTCCTCCGGCACCCGGGACCCAGGCCTTTGGTCTGGCCGTAGCAGCGAGGCTTGGCTTCTCTGTTCTGGCTGCTCCCAGCCCCTCCTTTTTTATTTTTATTTTTCCAGCTCCTTGAGCAGAGGCCAGGGCTGGCTGGAAGCCTGGATTGCCCCCGGTGACCCAGGCCTCCAGCCCCTCCTTGAGTGGAGTCCAGGGCCGGAGGGTCGCCGGGAGCAACCCAAGCCTCCTGCTCGCTCCAGCTCCGTGACTGCCACCATCTTCAGTCGTCTTCAGTCTTTGCTCCGCGCCTGCATATGCATATTAACCGCCATCTTTGTTGGTTTAATTTGCATAGTCATTCTGATTGGCTGGTGGGTGTAGCAGAGTGGCAGAGTGACAGAGTGATGGTTAATTTGCATGTTTCTCTTTTTTTATATAGGATTAACCAATAAGGCTCACTAACTAACAGTGTTATTGTGTTGTTGTTTTTTTGTTGTTGTTGAGGTATAATTGACATATAACATTAGTTTTAGGTATATCAGTGCTAGTTAGTTACCTATATTCACATTTTCAGTTCTCTTTCCCTTGCCTTTTCCTATGGAATGGTTTCGATTACCATTATTTTGCACTATGCTAACTACATCACAAGGGGAATGACAGAAACAGGCCAACCCTGATGTAGCACAGTTAAATGTGACAGCAACAGGAAGAACTAGCATTTGTATACTGCATGGCACTTTTTGAAGAGTACTTGAGCCTTGGTGGCCCTGTGGTAGATAGGTTTTATTGTGATGCTAATCTGATAACAGGTGCTGGGTGGTTGTATCAGGCTCAGGAAAGAGGTGGTACAGAGACTTGACCCAGAGCTCGTGACCAAGTTCCAAGCTTGCTTCTTTTTGCCATGTTGCCTTTAGAACTGTGTTTGAAGCAACACTTCTCTTATTTTCTTAGAGAGTTTCAGTTGAGTTTTGTGAGTAGTTCAAAGTGTATGGAGGCTATAAAGAATGTTGATTGTAACCTATCCTACTCCCATGTCCCAAATGGGCATCTCTTTTACCTTCTATTGTCAACAAGTGAAGATGAGTGTGCCTTGGAAGGAAAGTCACCTTTGTTAGGTAAATTTTCTTCTCCCACTTACCAGAGACATACAGAAAGAAACTGAGTAGTCTGGCATGAGGCCAAGAGCTGGAGGAGTAGCTTTCTCCCAGAGAGAAGTGATGGAAGAGGCCATTGTTCCTTTTCTGGGCCCTTGCCCCACAGATCTGGCAATCAAACATCATATATGAGTCTCTATCAATCTGGCTAACATTGTCCCCCCTGTTCTTATGATTCCCTGAGACCCTGCCTCACCAACTTACAGGACCAACCCAAACTGTTTTCAGTGGCTTTTCCATACAAACAGCCTGTCTTGATTCATGATTTGACCTTTCCTAAAATCTCTCAAACAAGCAGCATCTGGCCTTGGCATGCCCCATACCTCTCACTAAGAGGCCCCAGGCCTGGCACAAGCAGCAACCTGCCTTGGTTTGCAGCTTGTCCTCACCTGGGCATCAATAGGCCTAGCACAAGTAGCAGCCATCTGCAGATTCCTTTGTAGCTCATGTTGGGTGACCTTGGGCAGGGTACAGGGGATGCTGATTTGGCTTCCACCTTTTGGGAGGCCCCAGAGCCAGCACACCCAGTGGAAATCATAAGACCATGTGGAAGCACTACCCTACCTCCTCCATAAGAAACACACTCAAGGTTGGACTCAGCACACCAGAGCCCTGTTAAAGTAAGTCCAGTTCTGTGGGGTCAGCCCCTGCCCAGCTGATTCTCCACGGTGCTTGCAGCTGGTCCCCACAGCCAATAGCCTGGGAGTAAATCCCTCCCAACAGCAATCAAGACTCAAGTACAACAGGAGTGTGTACACAGCTCATGCAGGGGGTGCACCAGAAGTGCCCAGCTCAGGTGATTGGTCAGGCTGTGCCAAAGGACACTACAGAACACCTACTACATTAGGCCACTCTACCAAGTCTGGGAGATGTAGCAGCTCTACCTAATTCATAGAACAAATGCAGGGGGAAGTCAAAATGAGGAGACAAATAAATGTGTCCCAAAGAACAGAACAAAACTCCAGGAAGACAACTAAACAAAATGAGACAAGCCATCTATTAGATGCAGAGTTCAAAATACAGGTTAGAAAGATGCTCAATGATCTTAAAAGTAGAGTAGATGAACTTAGTGAGAACTTCAATATCATAAGAAAGGACATGAAACTTGACCAGTGTGGCTCAGTAATTAAGTGTTGACCCATGAACCAGGAGGTCATGGTTCGATTCCCAGTCAGGGCACATGTCTGAGGTACAGGTTTGATCCCTGGTAAGGGGTTTGCAAGAGACAGCCAATCAATGATACTCTCTCATCATTGATATATATAATCTCCCTTCCTTTAGGAAATCAATAAAAACACATTTTTTTAAAAGGACATGGAGCCCTGACCAGTGTGGCTCAGTTGGTTGGAGCATCATCCTGTGCACCAAAAGGTTGCCAGTTAGATTCCTGATCAGGGTACATACCTAGGTTGCAGGCTCATTCTCCAGTTGAGGTGTGTATGGGAAGCAACTGACCAATGTTTCTCACATGGATGTTTTTCTCTCGCCCCCTTCCTTTCTCTCTAAACTCAATAAAACATACCATTGGGTCATGGTCTATTTCTTAGAAGTACTCACTGCTAATATAGTGATACTTCAAACTCTAGTCTTCTTTCTCTCTTTGTCTGCTACTATTTAATTTTAAGAAGTCCATTCATCTGTCAGGTTTAATAGTATTCAGTGGGAGAAAGAGGGTGGAATATGCTTATTCTATCTTAGTAAGAATTAGAAAATCATGTCATTCTTTAATTTTTGAAAGCTTTTAGGTCTTATTTGTTTAAATATTTCCTATAATACTGTATGCTTCCATTTTCTCTAGTCTTTTATTCCATATCTATAAGTAGCTGTGTGTTGGGTCTTCTAATTCTAATATTCATATTTTGTTCATGTTTTCCCTTTTCTATTATTTTTGCCAAATTTTCCATAATATTCTCAGATATTTTTGTTCACTAATTTTAGTTCCATTTTATCTTCTGTTTATTATAGCAATAGGTTTTATCAATATTGTTTTTCAATATATTTTTATTTTTAGAAGTTCTATTTGCTTTCTTTTGCAATCTGCTCAATCTTTTCTCAACAATACTGTTATTTTCTATCCTCTAAAATAACTCTGATTATTTAAATATATTTTATACTTTTAACCATGTTTATTGAGTAATAAAATTATGATTCTGAGTTCATGAGAATTCATACCAATTCTCATTTTCTCTGTGTGTTCCTGTCTTTCATGTTATTTTATTTTAATGCAATTTATTATTACTAGAGGCCCGGTGCACAAATTCGTGCATGGGTGGGGTCCCTCGGCGTGGCCTGTGGGGATTGGGCCAAAACCAGCAGTCCAATGCCGCCTGCTGCTCCTGCCTGCTGCTTCCGCTTATCCTGGCCCACTGCGCCTGCTGCCGCCTCATGCTGAGTCAGTCCTGATCTGGAGAGGCTCACGCCTCAGCAGCGACACTTGCCAGCCATGAGCCCTGCATCTGGCAACGGTCCAGAAGGGGATAGAAGTGGGGCAGGGATGCCATCAGCCCTCCAGGCAGAAGGTGGGACACCCTTGCTGGGGCCTGGGATCCGGATCCTTTCCGCTGATGTTTGCACCCATTGTTGGGAGCCACCTGGCAGTCACTTTTATATTGGTTCTTCCTTGTGGAGTGTCTAGGGAGGGGAAGCGGCTGTGGTGCCTGAGGCCGACTTCCAGGAGACTGGTGGCACTGTCAGGATCATGCCAGCGGTGTTGGTCCATAGGTGCCTGGCCCGTTCTTCAGAGATTGGAACTGCAGGGCTACTGAGGGAATGAGTGGCTGCCAGGTTGGAGGGTCACTGGGGTGGTTTGGTCAGCTGATTGGCACTCCTGCTGTGGGAGAGCACTGACCACCAGGGGGAAGCTCCTGCGTTGAGCGTCTGCCCCCTGGTGGTCAGTGCATGTCATAGCAACCAGTCGACTGGTCATTCGGTTATTCGGTTGCTTAGGCTTTTATATATATAGATTATTTTATTGTATTCTTATTATCATCAGAAAATTTCCTCTTTTATTCCAGAGATTGTGGACAGTCCCTGAATAGGACTTTTATATTTGCTTCTTCAGAAGATTCTGGGGATTTTATGCTACTTTCTGATTTTAGAATTTCTATACCAGTGAGGAGTATGATTTTGGATCTTGTATCTGCAAGTGGCAAGTAGAAAGGCTTGAGATTCAACATTTATTATAGGTGTTTCCCACCTATGGTCACATGTAGCTGGCAAGCATTTTTGTCACTTCTTAGGCCAATGTTGCAAAAATTTTAAAGTTTCTTAATTTGGGTAATATAATTCTTCAAAGATTCCTCTTTTTATTAGAGGAATCAGTAACATCTTCACATCTTCTGGCTTTGGCCATAAATTCATTGTTTCTAGTTCTTGTGTGGACATTAGAATCCTACCCTATTGTCTTAGTGTCCCTATTGAATCTGAAACCCTATGTCCTACTCTCTCCTAATCATTGCATCAGCCACTCCTTTCTTCACCAATCTCCAACTAGCTCTTTATCCCCTTAGCACCTGAGGATTTTCTTTCTTTATTTTTTTAAAATTCAAAACTCATATATGAATAAAAAATTCTTGAACATTTTATTTAGCTTTGATATGTATTTATGGTAGAAGGGGAGCTGGTCAGGATCATAGAGTCTACCATTTTCAATGAACTCTTTATTATGTGGTTAGTAATTATATTATTTTCATGTGAATATTGAGCAAACCACCACAAATTTAGTGGATTAAGACAACAAAAAATTATTATCTTATAGTTTTGTAAAAATTTATTATCTTATAGTTTTGGAGTCTAAAGTGGACCTCACTGGGCTAAAATCACGGTATTGGCAAGGCTGTGTTTCTTCTGGAGGCTGCAGGGAAGAATCCTTTTCCTTGTAATTTTTAGCTTCTAAGTGCTGCTCCTATACCTTGGCTCTTAGCCTTCCTATATTCCTCTATCTTCATAGGCGGGACAAATTCTTCTCTTATTAAACTACTCTCAACTTCTCTCTGCCTCCATCTTCCACATTTGATAACCTCTGTGACTAGACTGGACACACCCAGGAAATCCAGGATAATCTCTCTATTTTAAGGTCACCTCACTAGCAGTCTTAAGTCTATTTGCAACCTTAAATCTCTCTTGCCACTTAAAATAACGTTCACAAATTGTAGGGATTAGGACATGGACATGTATTTTTTTTGGGGGGGGGCGGGTCAGGGAAGAGGAGGAAGACATTATTATTCCCACCATAATGATTGCAAGCAAAAATTTTCACATTGTCTAAAGAAAGTTCGAGTGTATGTTGATTTTACACATAAGACAATCACAACATGAAGGGATGTGATAAAGGTACCAATATGGTTGTAAAGTTTTTGTATTTCAATTGAAGTGGTGGTAACATATGGGATTCCAGTAGATGGTGAAAAGTTAAGTAATTTATTGTTTTCCCTAGAACACCATTTTTATTTTATTTTTGTAGCTAGAGAAATCTAAATTTAGTTTATTTTTATTGCATTATTTTGGGTGACACTGGTTCACAAATCCATATGGGTTTCCATGTAAAACTCAATAAAACATCATCTGCACACTGCATCATGTGCCCCTTGCCCCAAGCAAAGTTTTTTTCCATCCTCATTTCCCACTCCCCTTTGCCCACCTCCACCTACCCCCAGCCCCATTTCCCTCTGGCTATCACCACACTGTTGTGATATATCTATTATATAGAAAGGGCGAATATCACTATTCGCCCTTTCTATATAATAGAAGTGTCAACCAAATTCACGATCGACAATGACAGATTGAAACACACGCATGTGATTGGTGCAAGTGAGAGCTTTATATCCAGGGGTCTCTTTACCTTTTTTCATCCAGCTCCTAACCCCTCTCCCCTCTGACAGCTAGCAGTCTTAGAACACTAGTTTAAAAGTTATATAAAAAGATATAGTTAAAAGATGTATAGATAAAATGAAATACTAAAAATACTGGCATTTAGTGGGTAGAGACCAGGGGTGCCATTAATCATCCTACATGGCACAGGACAGTCCTAATAAAGAACTACCCAAGTTAAAAATATCAATAACTCTAAGGTTGAAAACCCCTCCCAGGTGAAGAACCTCTGCCCTAACTAATACAATGATTAACCTGTAGTATGGTTTTCCAAAGCTTTGCATTTTACTTTTATAGAAACAACTCTCTATGTACTCATATTTTAATGGTTTCCATATCTATATATATAAAAGGCTAATATGCTAAGTGTCCCTCCCACTGTCTGACTGGTTGCTATGAAACACACTGACCACCAGGGGGCAGATGCTCAATGCAGGAATTGCCATGATGTGCACTTGGCATTTACAGAGAAATGGCAGCGTGGACCTGGCACCGACAAAGCAACATTCAGCTTTCCCCAAGTGGGACACAGGCCCTGCCACCACTCGAAGTGACAGCACACCAAAAGGCAGCCAACACTGCCAAGATCCCATGGCACAAAATGTGGCCCAAATGTGGGAATGGTGGCTGTGGCTGCCAGATAATGCCGTCACGTAGCAATGCCCGGCTTCCTCTCCCTAGCAACGACTAGCCTCCTTGCAGTTTCTTCAGCCCAGGAACACGACTTGCTTTATAGGCAGCTGAAAACATTTCACACTTTAACCAAATGTCTGTGAAGCGTTTTCCCGTGCCTCATCTCATTTGATCCTCACAAGAGTCCTGGAGTAGGTAGATAGGAGACTCTGTGGAATCCTATTTTATTTTCATTAGCCAGAAAACGGAGATTTAGAAAGTTTAGAAACTTGACCTGACTGAAAAGAAGTAAGAAATGGTGGACATTGAAAATGACTTCAGGTTTTCTCATGCGCAGAATATAGTCAAACACTGCTGCAGTTAAATATTTTACCCTTTGTTCTCCCTGCATGATCTATAATAATAATCTGCTTTGTGTTGCTATTTACTGCTGTGTTGCTGACAATTACCTGAAAGAGAAGTTGGGCTGCTTCACTGAGCTGGAAAAGTTTTACATCAGAAAGCAGGTCTAATCAAGCAAGTTTATTCTATATCTATAAAAGGCTAAGTTGACTTGCGCATGCACGATACATATAAAGCTCTTGCTGGCACCAATCACATGCGTGTGTTTTAATCTGTCATTGTCGATCGTGAATTTGGTTGACACTTCTATTATAGAGAAAGGGTGAATAGCGATATTAAAATATTTCTTCTAATTCATTTCCTTTCAATGT
Source organism: Myotis lucifugus (assembly GCF_000147115.1). Taxonomy (NCBI): domain Eukaryota; kingdom Metazoa; phylum Chordata; class Mammalia; order Chiroptera; family Vespertilionidae; genus Myotis; species Myotis lucifugus. Next base: position 195,563 of record NW_005871078.1, read on the forward strand.
GCATGAATCTGTGCACTGGGCCACTAGTATCATATTATTACAGTAGCAGGTTAAGCTGAATAATTTTGGGTACAAAATACCACTCTTCTAGAGGGAGCAAAAGTGTGTGTGTGTGCGGGGGGGGGGGTGATACTAATGACAAGCTTACAAACCACCAGATTTCAGCATGTCATATGTGAGAGTCAGAGAGATTGAGGGTACCCCAGATTCTATGATTTGGTAGAGTAAAAGTAGGTTAGAAGAACTTTTACATGTAAATATGGATGTATCAGTATATGTACTTTTCTATCTCATTTTATCTTCCAATAGAGTTTTAGGTTATGGGATTATTTAAAATGTATTTTATGGAACGTTTGTAGATTCTTATTGCAATTCAATATTTTAGATGTAATCCTAAAGATCTTTAATTCCCTGATGAATATTGTTCTTTGAATTAATTCAATTCAATTATATTATTTTTATTTTGTATAGCTTTGCAAATGTAGGAAGATTCATACAACAATACTTTAATATGTAAGTATTGAAATATTTCTCAAAGTTCACAAAATTAGAAATAGAATTAAATGGAACAGTTGATATGGAGAGATAATTAAAAATTAACTTGGAAAAGCTTCTAGATCCTGTTTTTTCCCCTTAAAAATTCCAAGGGCAAAGTCAAAAATGTCCCACTCATCTCATTATAGTATACTATAGTACACTTTGCTCTGCAGGAGCCTCAGACCCTAACCAGGAGGTATTCTGGTAACCAACTCTGTAGGATCCTGTTGGAGAACTCAGAATCTACCTGTATGGATGGAAAGTTAAGAAACTCAGTTGAACTTGTATAGATTAACATTTTAATCGCTTTGAAACATAACATTTTCAATATGGGAGTTGAATATCATTATTCAAATTCACCTCAAAATTTTAGGGCTGTGTTGAAAGTATTATATGCCATCGACCTTGAATATACTTTTGCCTGCTGAGAATTAGATCTTAAATGATCTCACTGTTATGGTTCTGGCATGTATGGTGAAATGATGGGTAGAGAGCATTCATGAATATGATCAACAGTGGGGGGGCGCTTTTCTCTCTTTTCCACGTTCAGGTTTCTCTCTCCAGTCCATCCATATTTTTCTATGTCTGCCTATCATCTATCTATCTATCTATCTATCTATCTATCTATCTATCTATCTATCTATCATCTATCATCTATCATATATTATCTATTCCTTTTCTGGTGGGCAGACATACTGTCCCTGCTGCCCTTGCCTACTGCCAGGTGCTTGTCCTGAAGAACTACTAGAGCCCTGGTCTCCCTGCTGCGTGGCGAGGGGGCGCGCGAGGTCCCGGAGCTGTCCAGCAGTTCCTGGCTAAGTTCTTCCTGGTTCTCTCCGCACCTGGGAAGCTCTCCAGCGCCCCGCCCCTGGCACGGATCCTCCCCTCCAGGGCTCCCAGGGCTTCCTAGGCTTGCCACCCGTCTCCGCCAGTCTCCCTCTAGCGTGCGTTGGCAGCCCTCCTCTGCACGCCCCTGAGAGGGAGTCCTCTCTGCAGCGCCCCGGGCTGCTCGGGAGCCCCGCGCAAGATCCTTCGTGGGCTTTTCTTTCCTTTGCCTACAGGGCGGGCGAGTGTCTCTCCTAGTCTTGCCCGCTGTGCTGTTGGTCCTTTCTCTCTGTCTTTCAAGACAAGCGCCCGAAATCAAGGGGTAAGAGGAAAGACCACCCATCAACTTAGCACCTTGCATGTAGATCTTTCCATCCCGAGAGGAGGCTGGCTTTGCCCAGGTCAGCCAGGGAGTAAGGGAGGAGGGTGGGAGCTGCAGCCACTCTGGGGCTGGCTAGATGGGTCTTGGAAACCTAGGAGCCGGGTGCGGGAGAGGGACGCACAGCGCCGGGCCTCGCCCTCGGCGGTCCCTCCCTCCTCCTCCTCTCCCCGCCTCCGAGGTCCCGCCCCGCCCTCCCCAGAGGAGCTGTCTCTCCGCCGAGCGTCTTCTGTGCTCTCTCCATTGTCTCTGTCTTTACAACAGGTTTGGGCGCTGGGAAGACGGGCGGGTGCGGGGCTGCCCCATCCTAGGCTTTTTGGGGGGCCGCCTCCCTCCTTCCGGGTGTGCGTGCCTTCTGCTGCCTTTATTCCGGCTCAGGAGCTAATTTCCCCGCAAAGCAGCCTCCGGGCAAGTCTCCCCCTGCTCTGGGCCCCCTCCCAGCCGGCCCGCTGCCTGGGCGCTGCGTGTGGGAACGGTGTGAGCTTGGAGGGTCCAAGTTCTTCACGTGCCAGGGGGTCCTCCCTTTTCTGTTTTAGGCAACCAAACCGTACTAATCCTACTAATCTGTAAATCCGAGGCAGCGGCTGGAGAGACAAACGCTATTTTCCCGCTTGATTCCAAGGACTGCTTCAATTTTTATTTTTATTTTTATTAAGAGGGGGACGATGGACTGAGCAGATCCACGCCATGGAGTCTCGGGTCTTACTGAGAACCTTCTGTTTGATCCTGGGTCTCGGAGCAGGTGAGTGGCCCCAGCGCTGGGCGGCGGAGGGAAGGGTTGGCCCCAGTTGACTGGGGACAGACGCCTGGCTTTTCCTCCGCCCCAAGTAGGTCTGGAGTGGGAAGCCTGGCAGAGGGGGCGGCTGTGGATTTGGGTTTTCTCTGTGCTTGTCTTGGAGACGGAAGGGCAGGTCACACCCCTAGTCCAGGGTCTAGGGGCCCCAGGGGAACTTTGCACCCAGAGGGGTTTGAAGTAGGTCAGGGAAATGGGACGGGGTGCGCCGCTATTTAAAGCGTGGCTGCTGGTCTCAGGTAAGGCTCTCCGCGCGGCCAGGAGGGAGCCGCCTCTCCCCAGTTCCCAATGTTTTCCAGACGCGGTTCTTTGCTGCCCTGGAGGAAGAGGCATGCATTTTGATGGAGCTTTCTCTTTCTTTCCTCCTCCCACTCCCACTGCCACCAGTTTGGGGGCTTGGTGTGGACCCTTCCCTGCAGATTGACGTCTTAACAGAGTTAGAACTTGGGGAGTCCACGACCGGAGTGCGCCAGGTCCCCGGGCTGCATAATGGGACGAAAGCCTTTCTCTTTCAAGGTATGAAGAGCTTGCTGAATCCTTGTGCAGGTTTAGTTCAGATAAGCCCGGGAGTGGCCTGACCACTCCTCTGTGCCGCCTCATGGGCGATAGGATCTGAGCTGAGATGTGGAGGGGTCAGTGTGAAATACACACACCTTCCATCTCTTTTTAAATGGCTTGGTTTTTCTCGCCTCCCGCCCCCCCCCCCCTTACTTTGTACTCTTGCCAGTTCTAATGGATAGTGCCTTAATTACTGTACAGAAACTCCAATGGCAGATGGTAGATTTTAGAGTCTGGGGAACAATGAATTATAACACAAATGCCTCATTTGGGTAAAATTGATTTAGGTAGGAAGGAGGATAGCTTAATCGTAGTTAAGACACTGCTCTCTGAAAGTTTCAGGTACAATGGTACCTGGTTGGGAGGAATTTCTTCATGTGGGTAGCTTTCTGGAGACACGAATACCTCCCAGTAGCTTTATCTATTGTGCATCACAAACAATATATCTGGGACAAGATTCCTCATTGGAAGATCATGATTTTTCCTTCTTCACCAATGACAAGAGACAGGGAATACTATTTCTTAACAATTACTTGGAAAATATTTCAAATGTGTGCTAATTCAAAAGTATACCGGCATCACCATTACTTGTATACTTAGGATTTTAAAACTTTTTTTTTGAAGTTACGAGGCATTGGCACACGTGTCTACATTTAAACTCTATTTAATTGTGTTGTATAGTCAGAAGCAAATTCCAATGCATCAAGCCTCGGACTTTGATTTACTGAAGCTTTAGACCATTGCTGGATTTGTGGAAAGATGCTGTAATAAGAGTTTCTAAAAGGTGGCTAACCACATTCAGAAAGATTAGTTTCAGATGGTGAAGGAGAGATGAAGGCAAAGGAGAAATGGAGTTTGGTGTAACATATCTGGTGGGCTGACTAAAGTGTCTTCTCCCTTCCTCACTCCACCTAGATTTTTTCTTTTGTGATTTTGGTGCCATGACTTCAAAAGAAGTGTAACTCATAATTCCTAAAGAGTTAGATATGCAAAATAAAACCACTTCAGCAAATCTGCCACCAAGAAATAGGCATAAAAAAACCCCCGTGTTTCCGTGGTGGTGCTATTGCCTGATACAGCCAGTAAGTGTCACCATGGACAGTAACACCAAAGCTTATAGTTGAAGGAGGAGGAAATTGACATGTGTTGCATTTATTTAAAACAAGTTTACTTATAAGAAATAAAAATGTATTTTTTTTCATTAGGGTGAGCGCACTAAATGTTTCTGTGACAAATATAATAAAATTATATTTTACTTATTTATTTTTATTACTTAAAGGTCTGTTTTTGGGTTGGGGGTATATTTAGTCATTTAAGAATAATGACTAAATCTAATAAAGGAAATAAAACCAGACTGTTAGAAAAATTCAGAGTAAAATAGAAGTGTCATTAGGGTTAAGCTTCTTTTCCTTTTCCTTTCTTTCTTTTTTTTTATGACTGCTTTTAAATTCTTGTGAACACAATAGAAAGTTATTTCAGGACTGCTTATTTGTGTAACTGGGGAGTTTACAGAAGCTAAAGCTCCTATTAAAAAGAGGTGTTTAAGTGCCTTAAATTTTTCAAAGGTCCTTTAAAATTTATCAGCGGTTCTCAACCTGTGGGTCGCGACCCCTTTGGCAGTCGAACGACCCTTTCACAGGGGTCGCCTAAGACCATCCTGCATATCAGATATTTATATTATGATTCATAACAGTAGCAACATTACAGTTATGAAGTAGCAACGAAAATAATTTTATGGTTGGGTCACAACATGAGGAACTGTATTTAAAGGGCCAGAAGGTTGAGAACCACTGCTTTAAATTATATTAGTGTTCTTCATACTTTCTTCTGAAGAGAGTCTGAGCTGTCACAAATACAAACCTCCAGGACTGGGCATTTTATGTCCTCATGCTAGACAATTAGACAATTTCTAAGAAACAGTTTCAAGGGATCAATGTCTTTTCATGATTCATTTATTTATTTATTTATTTTTAATTAATCATGATTCATTTTTTAAAGGAATGTTTACTATTCATTTTTATTTAGATTGCCAGCTCTTCAAGTTTGGCATTATATCGCAAATACATAAATCTCATGAAATATATGTTCTTTTAATTGTTCATAGTAACTATATACAGTGCACATTGATGAATTGGCTATTTTTGTTTCCTTGTTGGTACCAAGTCCAATATTTAGAGCAGCAATTTTCAACCTTTTTCTTTTCATGGCACACATAAGCTAATTACTAAAATTCTGCACCACACCAAAAATATATTCTTTGCTGACCTGATAAAAAGAGTAGGTACAATTTTGATTCATTCACACCAGATGGTTATTTTTGTGTTGGCTGTTGTCTTTAATTTTTTTTTTTTTTATAATTTGACAGTCTAAGGAAAAAGAGGTGAGTACCCCAGACTAAAAAGTTAGGTATGGTTTAAAAATTTTTGTGGCACACCAGTGTGCTCTGTGGCACACCATTTGAAAATTTCTGCTTTAGAGTAAATGCCTAACAAATACTGTGTATGAGATTTGAAGAGGTAAAATTTCATTTCCTGCCAAATGATGAACTTTATTTCATATAGCCAATCAATCAGCAAGTATTTGCTGCCTGCCATGTTCTCAGTAGGCATGTATTCCTGATGTACTGATTATATTCTACTGATTTCTTTTATTCTGAGATTTAGATTCTGAAATAGACAGCAGGTAGACCTTTGGCCTTACTCCATAGTTACTTTGGAAACATTTTTTTTCCTGTTATTAGAATGTGGAAACTATTTTTAAGAAATCAGTTTTGACTCCCTCCTACTGCTTCACTGGGATTCTGTGGATTTTAGAGAGACAAAAGCTTTCAGACTCTGAAGATTTTACGGATTCAATTTATAGTCAATTGCGAGTGCTGCAGATCTTTTTGTATAGTGTGTAAATGGCATAGCAAGAATAGTAACAAATTACAAAACCTGTGAGATGTCCTCAGATTTCAAATAAACCTATCAGATAAGTTACTTTGAGTTATCAGATATGTTTTAAATAGGTGAAACAGATTTTGAGCCATCAAATTTTTCCTGCAGTGGTGTAACTGTTTTCTTTTGTTCTTAGCTTTAAAATAATTTCAATGTATAGTTTCCCAGTGATTTTTGCTCATTAAATATTGCTTCTCCTTCTGCCTACTTCATTATTCTCTTTAGCAATTTTTAAGATTCTTGCAATTCAGTACTTTTTGTTTGTTTTCTGTTAATTCTCACCTGAGGATATTTTTTCCATTTATTTTTAGAAAGAGTGGAATGAAGGGAGGGAGGGGAAGAGAGAGAGAGAGAGAAGGGAGAGAGGAGAGAGAGGGAAACATTGATGTGAGAGAGACACATCCATTGGTTGCCTTCCACACGCACCCCCACCAGTGCAGGGATTGAACCTGTGACCCTTAGGGGCATGGGCCAATGCTCTAACCCAGTGATGGCGAACCTTTTGAGCTCGGCGTGTCAGCATTTTGAAAAACCCTAACTTAACTCTGGTGCCGTGTCACATATAGAAATTTTTTGATATTTGCAACCATAGTAAAACAAAGACTTATACTTTTGATATTTATTTTATATATTTAAATGCCATTTAACAAAGAAAAATCAACTAAAAAAATGAGTTCGCGTGTCACCTCTGACACGCATGTCATAGGTTCGCCATCACTGCTCTAACCACTTATCCACACTGGCTAGGACTGTAATTCAGTACTTTTTGAAACTATAAATAATTTTTGTAACTTGTTGTGCAATATGAATCTACTATTACTTGATAGTTTTACTTTATTATATATGCATTCAAAGGAAAATATGTTCACAAGTCAACTCTTATGCCAATATATGAAAACAAGAGTGAAATTGGGCATTTGGTGGTGGGCCATTGACAAAGGTAACTGCATTAAGGAAAGTGAGTGACAATATTTGTCTTCAGTATGATGGTTAGTGAGCCCATATGAATTTAGGGATAATACTTATTGTCCCCAATATAATAAAATAACACAATAACTAAGAGACAGACTCAGAAACCAGACTGACCCAAGTGGAATCTCATTTCCTGTTTTACTATGGTGAAATTACTTAATTTCTCTGAGTTTTTATCCTCAATTATAAAATTAATGTTGTTATGTTGATTAAAGGAGACCTGTTCATTCATCCAAATAAATTTTGTTGTATAATTACTATTCTTCTACGTGTTAGGCATATAACAAATGAAGAAGTGAGAACTTTGTTTTCATAGTGGCTTGAGATAGTCATTACACAAACAAGCACACAGATAATTTAATCATCATTAAGAAAAATGATATGAAGTAAAATAAAAGTAAAAATGATATGAAGTCCCATAAAAGGGTGTAATGGGACTCTACATTTCCATGTAGGGAGTCACAGGATCCAGTCTTTGAAGAAGAGTAATTTAGGCAGATAGCTGAAGGATAAATAAAAGTAATCTGGAAAGGGGATCTGTGGAGATTCAGAGAGGAAGAGTAACAAAGGCAATGAAATAGCATGAGCAGAAATTCTGGAATAAGCATGGCGCATTTGAGAAAAAGGAAGAAATCAAGAGTAGTGGAAACATATGGGTTGTGATATGAAATGAAGCAAATGAAGAAATCAGGGACCAGGTTACATGCTAGGTCATCTTTATATAGAGTAATAAAAATTGTCATTATACAGAGATATATTAGGGTGGGCAGAATAATGGTCCCTCAAATATGTGCACATCCTAATCCTAGAAACTGGAGAAATGTCATGTTACATGTCAGTGTGGAATTAAGGTTGCTCATAGGATTAAGGTTGCTAACCAGCTGACCTTAGGATAAGGAAACTATCCAGGAATATCTGGGTAGGTATCAGGTAACCACAAAGATCCTTTAAACCTGGAAGAGGAGATAGAAGAGGGATGCAATGAGAGAATGACCACACCCGCCATTGCTGGCTTTGAAGATAAAAGTGGGCCATAGGCCACAGAATGTGGGCAGTCTGAGAAGCTGGAAAAGGCAAGAAGATGGATTTCCCCTTAGAGTGTCCGGAAGGAACACAGCACTGCTGAACACCTTGATTTTAGCCCAGTGAGATTCACTTTAAACTTCCGATCTCCAGAACTGTGAGAGAAGTGTGTATTGATTCAAGCCACTAAGTTTGTGGTGATTTGTTATAGGAATAATAGGAAGCCAGTACAGATTTTGATACATGGAAATGGGGGCAGCTGTAAGAAATACCTAAAAATGTGGAAGTGGCTTGGAGTTTGGACATTTGGCATAGGCTAGAACATGATAGAAAAAGCCTATATTTTATGAAATAGATTCTTAATAGAAAAATGTGGATATTGGTGAAGACTCAGAAGAAAATGAACAGTATGGTAGAGAAAAAACGAAGTCACCTTAGCAGTGGTTCTCAACCTTCCTAATGCCGCGACCCTTTAATACAGTTCCTCATGTTGTGGTGACCCCCAACCATAAAATTATTTTCGTTGCTACTTAATAACTAATTTTGCTACTGTTATGAATCATAATGTAAATACCTGATATGCTATATGTGTTTTCTGATGGTCGCGACCCACAGGTTGAGAACCGCTGCCTTAGAGAATACCTAAATTATCATGAACAGACTATTGGTAGAAATATGAACATTAAAGGCACTGCCAGTGAAGGCTCAGATAGTCATGAGGAACATGTTATTGGAAGGGAATCCTTGTTAGATAATGGCAGAAAACTTAGCTGAATTGTGTCTTGAGGTTATGTGGAAAGCAAACTTGTAAACAATGAATTTAGATATTTAGCTGAACTGATATATATGCAGAGTTTTGAAGGTTTTTTTTTTCTGCTCATAGTAAAATGCGCGAGGAAAGAGATAAATTGGGGGAAGAAATGTTAAGGAACCAGACTTGATATTTGAGAAATTCTCAGCCTATCCAGATTGAAAAGATGCTAAAGTTAGAAGACTCACTGTCAGGAGAGCCTGCCCTAGAGAGGAAGCTAATGGTGTAGGTGGAAATCCTTTTGCTAGTACCTCAGAAATAAGGTCAAAATATTTAGTCACATAGAGGGCTCTTTTAAGAAATTGAACCTGCGGCTCATGGATTACCTCAAATATCTCAGCAGAAGCCAGTAATAGAGATGGATTTATCCAGGAATTGTCTGTAGAAGAGCCTCTTTTTTTCTTTCTTTTCTTTTTAGTGAATTTATTGGGTGGCACTGGTTAACAAAAGTATACAGGTTTCAAGTGCACAATTCTACAACACATCATTTGTACACTGTATTGTACGTTCACCAGCCCAAGTCAAGTCTTTGTCCATCACCATTTATGCCCCCTGTGCCCTCATCCACCTCTCCCCACATCCCCCCTTCCCCTGGCAGTCACCACACTATCGTCTGTGTCCATGAGTTTTTTTCTCTCTTTTTTGCTCAGTCCCTCCCCCTGGTCCCCGACAGTTGTCATCTGTTCTCTACCTATGAGTCATGTTAGTTCATTTTGTTGATTAGATTCCACATATTAGTGAGATCATATGGCACTTGTCTTTCTCTGGTTTATTTCATTTAGCACAATGCTCTCCAGATCCATGCTGTCGCAAAGGGTAAGACTTCCTTCTTTTTTATGGCTGAGTAGTATTCCATTTGGTAAATGTACCACAGCTTTTTTAAAAAAATATATTTTATTGATTTTTTACAGAGAGGAAGGGAGAGAGAGAGTTAGAAACATCGATGAGAGAGAAACATCAATCAGCTGCCTCCTGCACACCCCCCACTGGGGGATGTGCCCGAAACCCAGGTACATGCCCTTGAGCTGTCGCAAAGGGTAAGACTTCCTTCTTTTTTATGGCTGAATAGTGTTCCATTTGGTAAATGTACCACAGCTTTTTTATCCACTCATTTACTGATGGACACTTGGGCTGCTTCCAAATCTTGGCTATTGTAAATAACACTGCAATGAACATGGAGGTGCATATATTCTTTCTGATTGGTGTTTTGGCTTTCTTTGGATCAATTCCCAGAAGTGGAATTGCTGAGTTATAAGGCAGTTCCAGTTTTAATTTTTTGAAGTAACCCCATACTGCTTTCCACAGTCGCTGCACCCATCTACATTCTCTCCAACAGTGCACGAGCTTGCCCTTTTCTCCACATCCTCATCAGCACTTGTTTGTTGATTTATTGATGGTAGTCATTCTGACAGAGAGGCTCTTTTCTAGTGGAGGAAATCTCCATGACACACGTGGGAGACCCACAAGGTTCTCGAGAATATTATATCAGCAAAACACTCCTGGCTCTTCCTGAAAGGGGAAATGAGGGGATATAATAAAAAAAGGTTGTTAGATTCCAACAATTTTATGAGCAAAAAACAGGCTGATTTACGTACTCAACTGCAAGCATGTGCCACCTGTACTAAAAAATAACACTGAATCAGAGGGCAGAACTGAGAATCCAGAAGGCAGAGCCAAGAGCCCAGAAGGTGGAGACAAGAATCACAGAAGATTATTCCTGGACTTTGAACACCAAATGCAGTTTTCCTGGCTGGTTTTTCAAATTCGCATGGGTCCAGTGTCTAATTTTCTAACTTCTATTTTTTCCCTTTTTGGACCGGCAATGTCTATACCTTCCCCTATTTTTTTCCCCCCATTCTTTTTGGGGGGAAGATACCTTTTTTCTTTTTTTTTTTAAAAATATATTTTATTGATTTTTTTACAGAGAGGAAGGGAGAGAGATAGAGATTGGGAACCCTCAATGAGAGAGAAACTTGGTTCAGCTGCCTCCCACACCCCCCCCCCCCCCCCACCGGGGATATGTCCGCAACCAAGGTACATGCCCTTGACCAGAATTGAACCTGGGACCCTTCAGTCCGCAGGCTGACACTCTATCCACTGAGCCAAACCGGCTAGGGAAGATAACTTGTTTCTTGAGTTTCACAGAGAGGAATTGTGCCTCAGAAGGGATTATACCCAAAGCCTTATTTATACCCAATTTAGATGATGAAATTTGGGCCTTTTGAATTGATAAGAACTCAGAGACCAGATTTAAACTTTGAGTTGATATCTAATGGGTTGAGACTTCTGGGGACTTGGATAGAGTGAATGTATTTTGCATGTGGGGTGGAAGTGAATCTTTGGGGTAAAGGACAGACAGGTAGGCTGAATAATGGTCCTCCAACTGTCCACGTACTGAATCCTCAGAACCTATAAATATGTTGTGTGGCAAGGGAGGGATGAAGGTTGTAGAAATAATTGAGTTTGTTATCAGCTGACTTTAAAATATGGAGATTGTCCTGGATTATCTGGATGGGGCCCATGTAATTACAGGGACCTTTAAATATGGAGGAGGGAGGCAGAAGAGTCAGTGTCAGTGTGATACAATGTGGTACAATGAGAAAGACTAGACTGGTCATTCTGACTTTGAAATTGGAAGGTGGTCATGAGCCAAGGAATGTAGGCAGCCTCTAGAAGCTATAAAAAGCAAGAAAATAGGTTTTACCCTAGTACCTCCAGAAGGGACGTAGCCTTACAGTCATCTAGATTTTAGCCTAATGAGATTAATTTTAAACTTCTGACCTCCAGTACTGCAAGATAATAAATTTATGTTGATTTAGCCATTAAGTTTGTGGTGATTTTTTATAGCAGCAATAGGTAACTAGTATATATGTTAAACATTGACATTCATTTGTTTGTAACTGAATTAAACTTTTTTTTCAGTCCTCCACAACTATTCATGAGAGTGTATTTGTAGAGTGGTTAGAAATTTGAACTACTGAATTAAAGTTTTCCTAGTCATTTGGGGCTTACAATGGTTTCTTCCACGTAAAGTCAGAATCTTCATACTAAATTCTGAGTCTTTAAGGGATTCCTGTCATCATTTAACTATGAGCTCATGCTGAGAACAAAGAGAGTATAATCAACTGCTGGGTCTTTTTATTGAATTCTTATTTCAAAAATATAACCCCCCTCCCAAAGGTTAATCCAGAGGTGAGGTGGAAGGGGAAAAATTAGAAAGCATGAATATTTTGGAAGTAGAATGGATAGCACTTAACTTGATGTTTGGCACCCAGTGAGTGTGGTAGTCATAATTACGGACAGAGGCAAGCATAACTAGAAGTCTCCTGTCAAAGTGCCAGGGCCCTGGTTGGGTAGCTCAGTTGGTTGGAGTGTTGTCCCAATTCTCCAAGGTTGTGGGTTCAATCTCTGGTTGGAGCACTTACAAGAAGCAACCAATGAAAGCATAAATAAGTGGAACAACAAATTGATGTCTCTCTCTCTCTCTCTCTCTCTCTCTCTCTCTCTCTCTCTCTCTCTCAAATTAATATAGTTTTTTAAAAACGTGCCAGGGATCTCTGCAGGATGCCAACTAGGCTTGATTTGGGAGGAGCTGGAGCAATATTGACGGGCTCTGGCAAGTAGACAACTTTGTAAGTCATGGCTGAGGTGCACCCTGGATAGCAGCTGAAATGAAGGACCCCTGCCTTTCTTTGGCTTTATCTCTCCCTCTGCCCCCACCTCAGCTCATTCTCCTCATGCTGGTCCCAGAACTCATTCTTGCAGACATCTATTCTCTTTCCCATTCTCATTATTATTTGTTCATAATTTAATACCTGCTAACTGATAACTTAGGTATTAGACATTAAGGCATTATGGTGTGATATTTCCTGTTGATTTTACTTCAACTTATAAAGTATTTGTTACACTACTTCTGTGTGTAAGGATGGGACCCAAAGTGTAATGGAAGAAGGAAGATATCTACATAAATTATTACAGGGGTAAAAAAGTACCCAAAATTTGGGATTTTATCTTAAGAGTGAAACTAGAAAATATGAAAATTAAATGTTCTAGTCTATAGATGACAAAATGTAGATAATTATCTTGAGCTAATTATAAGAAGAAATAGGGTAAAATCAAGTGCTGGGTATTCTTGTTTGTTTTTGCAAAAATACCTGAGAACTCTGTCTTAACCCTTCCATGTGAAATCATTGTTTTGAGATATGCATAATTCTTATACAATTTTTAATTTTTCATGTTTAAAATTTACGTACCTGCATTAGATCATCATAAGTTAGAGTCTTTGTGTTTCATTTGAGCACTTCTCTTATAATGATTTTATTGGCTTCATGAGAATGTTCGTCTTTTGCTGGGATTCAGTTTAAAATTTACATTGAAGAGATAGATGCCAGTCTATGTAGAAACTCATTTTATAAGCAAACAGTTTGTTAGTGGATATATTTTTAATGGTAGCTTTTGCTTCACTGTATAAACTCATATTCATTGAAACTCGAGTATTGACCACTAATTAAAAAGAATTAGGGAGAGAGATGCTGGGAAAAATGATGGAGCACGACTCTTCCCTTTCTCATTTGGCCAGCTTCCAGGATCTGGGCACTTGGCCAGATATACTTTGGGTTGTTCTTGATGGCACCTCTGCTAACAGTCTTCATTCTGGGGAAGGTATGGGGAACCCTGGCGACCTTGGGTCTCTCCCTACAGAGGGAAGAGTTAGAATGAGGACAGTAAACCATTGCTCGAAAGGTCACTCTCTACAGATGTAGACAAAGGGAAATAAGTGATGGAGGTAATTCTAAGTTTATATTGATGTGCAGTAATAGGAGTGTGGACCTCAGAATGAGACATCTTGGGTTCAGATCTTGTCTCCTTTGTTCACTAGTTGTGTGAACTTGATGTTGTTACTGATCCCCCCTTCAACTGAGAAAACAACAGTACTGCTTCTTAGGATTGATGTGTAGATTACATGAATAAAACTGTGCCTAACATTTACTAAACATTTACTATATTTTAAATATTGTTTTTATTTTGGAATTAGCACCAGGTCATGCCCACTTGCATTTTTTTAGGGGCTCCCAGGCAGTAATGGTGGATTTTTTTTGAGAAGCAAAGGGAAGGTAACTTTCATGTGACAAGGGGAGGACAGGTGAGGGTAAACTGGAGCAGGGGAGAAACTGGCCCTGAAGCATCTTCTGTTCTATTTTTGTGTTTTGGTTTTGGGGAGAAGGGGATATTCGGATTTGGGTAGAGAAGGATGAGAATGAGTGGCCAATTCGGAGAGGAAGGAGTATAATCTGCCCTTCTATCACAGTTTCAGAATTGGGGAGGAGCAGAGAGAAAAGCAACAACAGGAAATTCGGAGTGTAGCTCCTCTGTAGCCGCCCAACACATTACTTTTCAAGCATATTAAAATTTACCTTAGATTTTGAGTATATGTTACGGGGAGAAATGTTAGATATTTTAAGAAACAAACAACACAGTTGATGTACCTGTCAGAGTGATCTTGGAATTCTTGGCAAGGTACTGGTGTGGTCTGTTGGTGGGAGCTGGTGGTGGAGGGTAGGATTTTTGGGAACCTTGCATGGCGGTTAAGGGACAGTGCAATGTTGACAGAACCGTTGGGTGGTCCTGTGAGCCCTTTCTGAATTGGACTCACTTTCCCTACATTTCCTGCCACTTCTTTGGCTCCTTTTCTTGAGTGTCTTGCTGACATTATTGTTTATTTCTGCAGTCCAATGTTCCTCTGTTAATTTTTATGCAAGTGGCACCTGGGCCTCTGGTTTTTAAGTGATTTGCTGTCTTGCCCTCCTTCTGAGACTGTCAGTTCTCTAGGGAAAGGATCATGCTCTGTATTTCTCCTGACAACTACCAGCTCCCTGCCAGGTACCTTCTCTGGGTTCTTCTGGTTCTTTTTCCAGATGAGCTTTTACATGTCATTCAGGACTTAGCTAAGATAACACTTTGACTACAAATCTTTCCTTTGGTGGAATTATTGTTACTTTCTCTTTGCTCTCTTAGCATCCTCTATTAAAACAACCACCTCACTGTATCATTGGTATCCTATATAATAAAAGGCTAATATGCAAATTGATCGAACTGCAGAACGACTGGTCATTATGATGCACACTGACCACCAGGGGGCAGACACTAAATGCAGGAGCTGTCCCCTGGTGGTCACTGTGCTCCCACAGAGGGAGGGCTGCTCAGCCAGAAGCTGGGCTCAAGGCTGGCAAGCGCAGCTCTAGTGGCAGGAAAGTTGGCAGCAGCACTAAAGATGTCTGACTGCCAGTGGGACATCCCCCAAGGGCTCTCAGACTGCGAGAGGGCGCAGGCCAGGCTGAGGGACTCCCCCACCCCTGAGTGCATGAATTACATTAACCGGGCCTCTAGTTTTTATATAAAAACTCTGACAGCTTTTATTTTTCTTGCTGCTACTTCTCTGGTCCAAGCCATCACCATCCTTCATCTGGATTACTGCCCTAGCCTCCTGTGTGGTCTTCCTGCTTATATTCTTGCTTCCTCATAGTGGAATATATATTTTTTAAAATATATTTTATTGATTTCAGAGAGGAAGGGAGAGGGAGAGAGAGATGGAAACATCAATGATGAGAGAGAAGAAATTGAGCCCACAACCTGGGCACATGCCCTGACCAGGAATTTAACCATGACCTCCTGATTCATAGGTCAAAGCTCAACCACTGAGCCATGCTGGCCGGCCCATGGAGTCGGAGTCTATTTCTAATATAGTTGCCAGAACCCTTTTAAAATCATATACCAGAACCCTTTTAAAATACATATCGATATCGAGTTACTGCCTTGTCCCAAACATTCAGTGATTGCCTATTTCACTCAAAATAAAACTTCTTTTTATGCCTGTGTGAACGCTCGCACTGTCACCACAGTATTTTTTCTGGTCTAATCTGTCCTCTCTCTCTTGCTCACTTTGTTTTAACTCCACTGGTGTCTTTGCTATTCCTCAAATAGACAAGGCCCTTTCCTGCCTCAGGGCTTTTGCACTGTTTGCTCTTCCTGGAACGCTCCTCCTTCAGATATCTGCATTTTCCTCCTTCCTTCCTTTAAATGTTTACTCGTATATCAATTTTTTCTTGAAGGCTACTCTGACCACTGAGTAAATTTCAACTGTCTTCCACCCCACAAGTATTTTTGATACCCCTTTTTCTTATCTGTTAGTTTCTATGATATTTATCATCTAACATGCTTATGGCTAAATTCATATTTAGCATATAAATTCACTTATTTATTATTTGAATTGTTTATTATCTGTCTCCCCTGCTAGAAAGTAAGCTCCCTAAGGGCAAGGGTTTTTGGAATGTTTTCTTCACTGATATGTAACACAAGTTTCTAGCAGTAGTAGAACTTCATAAATATTTGTCACGTGAATATACTTGTCTTGCTGACTAGATCGGGACTCTGAGGCCTGGGACTCTGCCTTGATCATTCCTGTGACTCCTGGCCTATCATGGTGGCACACATGGAATGCTTTAGTAAGCCATCAGGGAGTGGATATTTGTGGCACTGAATTGAGTCCATTTATTCGTGGCAAATCTGACTTTGGTTTGGTGAAATTATTATGTTTTATATTTATATAACTTTAACAAAGGCAGAAGAGCTCTTTTACATCAAAACACTTCCTTTTTTTCTCTAGTCATGAGAAGAAGTAGGAGGATTGAGAGGCACGGGGGAAAGGTAGTTCTGTTTAACTCAGTGCTCTGAGTTATTCTAAGAGGGCTCTTCTCCTCCCGAGATGAAGTGGCCCCCCGAGGAAACAGCAGCATGTAGAACCTGGACATCTGGAATGCTTGTCGACAGTGAGAGTTTAAAGTTTTGTGAGTTCAATACTCATATTCATATGAAAGTACTGAGAAACATTCCAAGGGCAAATAAAGATTAATGTGGATTATTTATGCTATGGCACTTCTCCACAACGCAAATAAATGAAATGAACAGGAGTGGATCCAGAGGACAGAGACCGGAGAAGTGGAAAGTTTTCAAAACCATGTCAGATAAGGGAAGGTTGTTAGAGCTTGGAATTTTTAGCCTGGAGAATAAAAGACATCAGAGATGTGACCATTATTATTTTTTAATATTGGGAGGACAATCACGTGCAGGGGAACTTAGATTTATTTTGTGTTGTTCTAGAGCAGTGATTCCCAAATGTCAGCCTGGCCATCAGTGGTTTATTGTTTATTAAAAAAAATTCTTTTTTCGGTCAGTGGTTTATTAACTGCCTTTTTAAAAACTGCCTTCTTAAAAACACTCCCTGGCCCTTCTAAACTAACTAAAGCAGAATTTCTTGGGGTGAGTCCTAGGAATCTATATTTTGAAGTTTTTTCTTGAAATTCTAATGTCCAGCTGTTTGTAAACCATTGTCTAGAACTCAGCTGTCCAATAGCTACTAGCAATTTGTGGCTACCGAATACTTGAAATGTGACTAGTACAAATGGAGATGCAATGAAAGAATAAAAAATACATATGGAGCTCCAAAGACAGTATAAAAATGTAAAATATCTATATTTTTATGTTGATTATATGTTGAAATAATATTTTGGATATACTTAGTCTGATAGATATATTATTAAAATTAAAATTACCTGCTTCTTTTACGTTTTTAATGTGGCTGGTAGAAACTTAAAATTACTTATGTGACTCATCTTTGTGGCTCTCCTACTTTTACTGGACAGCAAAACTAGGATCTATACAGAAAGTTAGGAAGAGGCAAATCAATGTAAGAAAAACATTTTCAACAAATAAAGTTTTTCAAAATTAAGTGGCTTACTTTATTTTTTTGGAAACACTGCTTTATTTATTTTTTGTTCATCCTCACTCAAGGATATTTTTCCATTGATTTTTAGAAAGAATGGAAGGGAGGGGGGAAGGAGACAGAGAAACATTGATGTGAGAGTTGCCAATTGAAGTATGTGCCCTTGACTGGAATGAAACCTGGAACCCTTCAGTCTGCAGGCCGATGCTCTACCCTTTGAGCCAAACTGGCTAGGGCTTAAGTGGTTTGCTTTAAGGAATATCCATACTGAGTTTGTCCATCCATCCATCCATCCATCCATCCATCCATCCATCCATCCATCCAATAGACATGTTTCTAATAATATTCAAATAGAGATAAAATGATCTTGTTTTAGGGAAATTGTTTCAGTGGGTTGGGGATGGGAATGAGACTGAATGATTCCTAAGGTCACTCTAGTTCCAACTGAAAGTAAATTATTGTCTTCTCATTTAATTAAATTTTTCTTTTTATCATAACCTTTGTTGTCAGAGCATCTTCTTTTTCATCTATCTTAATATTCTTTTCAAAACAGTTTTTTTCAAAGCATCTTGGAATGCCCTAGTACTGCTGTGCTATGCATTGTGTATCACTTTAAAAAATACTCATTCTTAATGGTAGTGATCCACTTTATTTCTTCCATACACTGCTGTTTTAGTGTTTAATCTATTTTTCTTGTCTGTTTAAGTGGCAAATCCCGTAGGCAAGCACTATGTCTGACTGTGTTCTTGCAGTCTAACACACTGTACTGATGGACCATTAAGTGTCCCAGATAGAGTGCCAAACAGATAAGTATTTCAGAGTGGAACGTATTTTTAGAATTTATTCAAATTTCCAGGAGTAATTGGTAGCTGAACATCCTTACTACGAGATGTGTGTGTTGACATGTACTTGTAACTGAGCAGAGTTTTTCCTGGAGACTGACAGATTGTTAAAAGGAAAATAAAAAGGCTTATAAACATGGTTGCTTTTTTCTACCAGTGAGATGCAGGGCTCCTAGGAACTGAATGTTGAACCTGGATGTTTCCCGAGAGCCTCTCACGTTTTTTGGAGGAGGACATGTTGTTTACTGATACACTTTGGTGTATTCTTACTATATTTCAACAAATTGATAATTACATTTGATCCTTAAACAATGTTGGAAGTGCCCCCCCCCCCATAGTAAAAAAAATTTGCATATAACTTTTGACTCCCTCATCACTCTCTGTGGACCCTCATCCCTTGGTATTTGCAGGGGATTGGTTCCAAGACACCTGGGGCTATCAAAGTCTTTGAATGCTCAAGTCCCTAATATAAAAATGGTGTAGAACAATGCGTACAGTCAATCAGGCCTCCACATCTGAAAAGTCCCAAACTTGAATATGAAAACGTCATGGCTGTATATTTATTGAAAAAAAATCAGTGTGTAAGTGGACCTCCATAGTTCAAACCTATGTTGTTTAAGGGTGAATTGTATGCTATAAACATAGATTAATTTAAAGTGTTTGAGTACTCCAGAGAGGAAGCTTATATTATGACTAGAGGCCTGGTGCAAGAAATCATGCACTGGGTGGGGGGTCCCTCAGCCAGGCCTGCACCCTCTTGCAGTCTGGGAGCCTTCCCGAGGGAGTCCCCCCATGGCTTAGGCCCGCAGCGGGCCTAAGCCATCAGTCGGACATCCTTAGCACTGCCTTGGAGGCAGGAGAGGCTCCCGCCACCGCTGCTGCGCTCACCAGCCATGAGCCTGGCTCAAGGCTTCTGGCTGAGCAGTGCTCCCACTGTGGGAGCACACTGACCACCGGGAAGGCAGCTCCTGTATTGAGTGTCTGCCCCCTGGTGGTCAGTGTGCATGATAATGACTGGTCATTCCGCCATTTGGTTGATTTGCATATTAGCCTTTTATTTTATAGGATATCATTCATGTTTTTTCCTGAGACTGGTTTTCAAAAGTTTTGTTGAAATGTAATTATTAGGGTTATTGCTTTTGTTCACATTTTCTATCCCCTGATGTTCAGAGTGAATTTATATAGCATACCTAATAGATAATTGAATTCAAGCATCTTAGAAAAGCACTGTGACTCTAAGCTTTGTGTTTTTGCCTTTCAATTGAAAACAGGGATTTTTCACTATAGGGGAAGAAACATCATACCCCAAATAAAAGGGATAAATGCTTTAAAATGTGTAAAGGAGGGATTGTTGAATCCAAATTTAACTCCAAAGAATCCAAACTTGGGCTTGTCTAGGCTTTTAGTTCCCTTAATGTCTTTTTATTATTCTGCAAGAAAACTCATAGAAATGACTTTACCAAATTCCTTTAACTTAAAATTCAAGGGTCAGAAATAATTAGACTTAGTATTTCTAAATCAAATCTGGGTTGCCTTTACCATATTCCTTACCAAATTCTTTCTGAAATTTGTCACTAATTTCCACGTTAAAAAATAATCGTGAAGAGATAGGATAGGATGTTGTTTAAGTTATGTTTTCTATAAGACTATTATGGGTTAAAATCAAGAATTATTTGAAGTTGAAATGAACTGGATATAAGAACTTGAGTTGGAATATGAAGTTACAGTGTGGGATTTTACAAGAGATGAGACCTGTAAAGGGAAAGAAAAGAACCAAGAATGGATGTGTATTTATTTCCATTAACCTTGAAAAGACTAAGACCCTGATGCAGAGGTCAATTACTAAAAAAATTGCTACAACATTTTTTCATTATCCTTATCATAGATGCTTCTCTACAACAAAGCATCTCATAGTACATTTTCATCCCTTTGCTGAGGTGGCTGCAATTTTTAATAATTGGGTTGCATTTCCAGTGAAAATAGTATAATTTAAATTGTTTTTTGATAACAGAGTTCCAAATTAGAATATGTTTCAGAGACTAATGGGGAAAAAAATGAATGTTCCCTCTGTGCACCATTGACCAGGCAGGAAACTGTCGAGTGGGGAGAACCTACCTATTTGGTGGATGATTATTTTTTGGTCAGCAAATTAATAAAGCCAGGGCAAAGTGGGAAAAGGCCAGTGAGGGAAGGGCCCAAACTTTCTGGGACTGATGTTAATTACACAGGCATCAGACAACGCAGGGTTTTAAGCAAACACTATCCTAGCTGCCTCTTGAAGAAACTAGGGGGAATGTTTATGCTGTTGTCATGTGTGTGTAACAAAGCTTTTCTCTCGTGGGAAAAACACAGAGCAGAGGTGCGAATGCAGAACTACCTCATTTTAAACTTTCTGTAGTTCTTGTATAGGCGGGTAACAAGTGTGTACTACTGGCAGATATTGGAGAATTCATTTCCTTTCCACACTATCTTAATAGAAGAAGTAGGCAAGGAAAATATAACTTGTCAACATTTTTTTCAACAGTATATGCTGAGATATGATTCCACAGAAGAGAATTTCCAAATCATTAAAATGAGATATAGAATTTCAGGGAAAAGCCACCCCATTAAGACAAAAAAAAAGCAAATCCATTGCTCTGTTGATATTGATAGACAGTGAATACATTGATATTTTAATGAATTAAATGGAGAGGACTCATTGTTAAATCTATAAAAATAAGCGGGAAGACAATGGGAAATACGACATAAATGTTCCAAGTTCTTGCTGCAGAGAGGCTTGCTTTTAATTTGGGAAAGTAAAATGGAACCTATTTACAAACGAAAGATAAATGTTTTTCAAGGACAAAACCTGTCCTTGTGGCATTGTAGGTATTGAGGAAGAACGAGATACGGCCTCAGATGCCACAAAACAGATTCAGTTGTCAGCCTGTGATGCATGAAAAGACCGGGTACTGCTGGCTCTGGAACAGGGCCTCGCTGGTGCAGATTGCTGCCAACATTTGGAACTGAAATAGGCCATTTTGCGCATGGCGCATCATCCCTCTGTAGGAGGAATGGGGTTTATAATAAATGTTAGTCAGCCACTATTTCCTCCTACAGATAGACCCATTATGCCTTTTTTTTTTGCATTTTGATTTTGAAAGCACTCCCATCTTTGAAGCTATAGTTTGTGTCTGTCTATAGCTATAGCTGTAAATAAACAAATTACTGGCAAAAAACTGAAAATGACAGCAAAGCCATAAGCAGGCTGCTAAAAAAGATTGAAAAAAGATAATACTTGACTTCATCTATATTATTCTGTTTAGTATGACCAGGTACTAGCAGTGGTTGCTTATGTGGTTTTTGTATGTACAAATCTTGTTATTGACATGCAGTCAAGAGCAAAGAATCCAAATTTGGTCTTGTCTGAAGTTTTAGTTCATTTCATGTTTCACTTTTATTCTGACAGAAAACATACAGAAATGCCTTTACCAAATCTCTTACTAAATTCTTCCTGAAGTGCACCATTAATATTTATATATGACTGTGAATTCCTCACTCCTCTCGATTTATTGTGGTGGGTGGTGGTGGATGAGTTTGGAAGACTGACTCAATTGGATATCGTTTACTGTTTCCAGGATAGCATTGTGCGAACCAGGTGGGTCCAGGTATTTCTACTATAAACAATAGTGTTTAGGAATCTCTTGTTGATTCTTTGAATAAAATAGAAGTGTTGAGAAAGTACTTGATGAATGCAATAAGGATACTATTCTAGCCTAATTTTATTTATAATTATATAAATATGTAATACAGTGGGGCCTTGACTTACGAGTGTCCCGACTAACGAGTTTTTTGAGATACCAGCTGTCTCTCGGCCGATTTTTTGCATTGAGTTGATAGAGTAATTTGAGTTAACGAGCTACTTAACGAGCTCAGTCTCCGAACGAATTAAACTCGTAAGTTAAGGCCCCACTGTATAATGTAGATATTTTAATTATACTATATGTAAGATAATTAGACTACCATATCCTGATAACCCCAAGAGCCAAATCACATTTGTCTGTTTAATCTTAGTCCCTTCATCTGGATTCACCCCTTTCCTCCTAAATTGCACTTTATTCTTACTGATCTCTCTGGCTCTCTCTTCGTGGATGTTCACTTTATTGTCATGTTGCCAAAAGTCTAGAGAGCTCCTGTGGGAGTAGGCTGCACTTAATGGTATTGCCAAAGCTTTGCTGCAAGTCCCTGTCATTTCAAATTATTTATTCATTTATTAAATGGAGACCTTTGTTGAACAGAACTATTTAATTTTGATAAAGTTCAATTTATAATTTTTTAAATGATTTGTGCATTTTGTGTCTTGTACAAGAAATCTTATATCCGTTTAATTTTAAAAACCTCCTAATTTTTGAGTTCCTTTTTTCTAACGTGTAAATTCAGCTGAGAGAAACAGATCTAAATCATCTTGAAAAATGTAAAGCAAACCGTCACAAAAAGCATTGCTTACATGGGTCAGGCAAGTAACATAAATGAATTCACTGAACCAGGTATGAGATGATAAGGAGTGAAACTCAAGCTTACTGGAGACGGATGGGCCAGTGGGAGGTTGTGACCCCTGCCTTAAAGAGTTGTTGAAATGGATTCTTATTAAATTATTTCTGTCTAGTGACCGCTGCTTAAAGCATGCACTTTTTTTCTGGTGAGAAGGAGTAATCAGTCTGTTGATTTTTAAAAAAAAGCCCAGTTTCTCAGATAGTCTGTCCCTTCAGCTTTTTTCTAAAATGATGATGGCTCATGAGGAGAAGGGTATATAGCTTTGGCAACTTTATACCTAAAGGAGAAGTATCCTTTGGTTCCTCTCTCTGTAGAGTGTGTGTGTGTGTGTGTGTGTGTGTGTGTGTGCATTTTCTATGTGCGTGCATTTTCTATGTGCATCTCTGCTACTCTCTGGGCTGCTCTCCTGTGCCCACCTGTAGCTACTTGTTCTATTGGCAATTGTGGCTCCAGTCTTTGCTGCTGTCATTTGCACACTGGCTCTATGTTAGCTCGGTCAGAGCCCACTGGCATCGGGTGACTGCCTAATCTTAGTCCTGCTGGTACTATGGAGCCTCCTGAGGTCTGGCTCTAACTTCCCCTTGATTCTAGCCTGGCTAGCCTGCCCCTCTGCATTGCTCTCTGTAAGGCCACCTCACTGCTTCGCTGGTATGCTCTCTGGCAGGGTCCCTAACCAGACCTTGGGAAAAACAAATGTCAGGGCATCCCTCCTCCCTGCCCCACTGCACTTCTTAGTTCACTTTGATGTAGCTATGACCCAAGCTGATACAGTGCAGCCTCCAAAGCCATTACTTTCCCAAGTTCAAAGTGCAATGGGCAAGAGCCCTCTGCTCTCTTTGATGCACTTCCTTATTTATTGCAACTCCCTCTCTCCAGGCCAAAGTCCCCAAAGAGGAAAATCCTCTTTGCTCTTTTTCAAATTTTCTTCACCAGCCTTTGTAGTCTTGTAAAGTGTGTTTATTAATTTTAGTTTTTTTAATTAATAGAAATCTTCTCCCCTCTGCTCCCTTGCTGTCATTGGTGGGGAATATTTAGTATACCACTAGGAAACTCTATGAGCCACATTCAGCAAGCTTGGCTGTTGAGAACTTGAGAAATGTATAGAATCTTCTGTGGAGATAGGAGCAGGCTTGGGAATCTATAGTCCTTCTGCAAAATCTTATTTTTGAATTAAAGACATTGAATATTACTTAGGCTTTTTCTTTGCATTTCTCCTGTACTGAGCCACTATCTTCCTCCCAGGCAGAAGGTACTTAGGCTAGCTAAGGGGAATGCATTTCAAAAGGCACATAATTAATTTATAAAATACTATCCCTGTTACACATAGGAAAATAGAAATAAGTCCACTGTGTTAAATCTACTGTATTAGTCTCAGTGGAGTTAAACAGTAAATAGCAATAGGATATATGATCACAGTATTCAAGGAACATGCACCTTAGTTTGGAAGATAGGGTTCATAGAAGTAAAATGCAGATGTAAATAAGACAATAATCTAATACACTGACTTCTTAAGATAATAATCTAATACACTGACTTCATAAGAATGAAGATTCACATTGTCCATTCTTTACCCTGTCTGCATTCTTACTATGCCAGCGATCTTGGCCTGGGGTGAGTTACTGCCCTGCCAATGGTAATAATGGTGACAGTGGTGACTATATAGCTGAGTCCCTAACCCATGACTGTTGTTCTCTTTCTCTCCTGGCTTGTCAGCCTTGGAGCTATTAGAAGCATAGGATGTTATATAATGGCCTGAGTTCCAGCATCGGCATTGTACATATGGGGGAGCACTTTGCCTGGTGATAATCAGCTTCTTTTTCTTCTTTTCCCACAAGATATTCTAAGATTAAAAAGCTGCCTTCAAAAAGCCTGTGGCTGACACTGGCTTCAGAACATTATTGTTTGTGAAGTGTCAGAATGCCATGACAGATAGCAGGATTGTTTTTAATTCTGGAAAGTGGTATAACTGAAAACCCCTAAGTGACATTTGTATGTGTCATACCTACAGAGGTCAAATGGAAAATGAAAGATCATTTGGACAACTTAAACATTATTGGCCTGAAGAAAACTAGGACAAATATGTTACAGGTTTTATTTTGCATTGATCATCTTAAGTGGGTTCCATTGCTTACAATGCGATGTCATAATGCTTTGGCATATTGTCTGAAAGGAGAGAGTGTGGAAGAAAAATTAGATTTTTTTTTCACCTGGAAACTGGGCTACTCAACTGTTGCAGCAACTTAAAATGCAAGAGATTGCAGCAGGAACAATATTGACATGACAGATGATAATGGTTCTAGAGGAGTTGTGCTGATCAATATTGCTCAGTGAGCCATAAACTGAGAACTCTCTTACAGAGGTTGATATGATTAGACCACAGTGGCACTAAAGAAGCCATTCCCATCTCTGGTATTGAGAATCTTCATAAAAACAGAATGTCCACCACGTAGATGCCAACACCGTAGGCTGCCTGGCAATACTGGAACTTTTCCTTAAGATAAATGCATCGTTAACTATGATGGTTCCAAAGAAACTGTTGTGGTCTTTGGGGGTCAATAATCTCTGAATATATACTGAACCACAGATGCTATGTGAGCAATTTACAGACATCTGGCCTATAAGTTGTCTCTTAAATGGCCTTAAACCATGTACATGGCCAAGTCGGTGACTTTAAGGGATCCACCCCAATCATTAGTCCATATGGTTATTAGTGCTCTTTGAGGAAATGTCCCAAGTCCACTTATGCTATGTTAACATTTTATACATCAAGGATAAGTACTGCCCTAGCATGGAGCTTGAGTCATTTTCTAATCTAAAGTCTTGAATTTTAAAAGCTTTCAGGATTAAACCCTTGATGTAGAGACTAACCAAGGCAGCCAAAGAAAAAGTGCAGTTTGGCTTAAAAACTTCCCCTGGAAATGGAGGCAAATTGAATTTTGAATACTTCCTATTAAATGAAGTGAATACTTGCTACTAAACTAATGATGTACTTACAATTTTGAACTGAATTTTAAAATTGAGACATATTTGTGCTCATCTTCAAAAATATTTTTTAGGTTCTAATTTGTATATAGTGCACTACACAGATACTAAGTGTAATATGATGAGTTTGATAAATACATATACCTATGTATCTCAGATCTTATCACCCCAGGTACTCCAACATTTCTCATATAAAAACAGTTCCAAGCTTCGTTTGCCTCTTTCCCGGTGATCTCTGCTATTTCCCCTGGCCACCCCCACCTTTGAGGAAACTCTGATTTTTGTAACCATCACTTGGTTTGGCTTGTTTTAAGTGCTTCGTATAAATGGGACAACATGTAGTTTCTTGTGTCTAGATTCCTTTGTTCAGCATAATGGTTTTAAAATTCATCCATGTTTGTACGTCTGAAATTTGCCCCTTTTTATTTCTGAGTAATACTTTATTGTATAAATGTATCATACCTTATTTTTCCATTCTTTGGGTTGTTTTCCATTTTTGGCTACTATAATTAAAGCTGCTATGGAAATTTCTGTACAGGTCATTTTTGTACATATGCTTCTATTTTTCATAGTAAATAAGTAGGAGGGGGATTGCTGGCTCAGAGAGTAGGTGTACTTTTAACTTAACAAGACACTATTAAACTGTTTCCTAAGCATTTTTATCATTTGTGTGTCCACCAGGAATGTCTGAGTGTTTCAGCTGCTCCACGCTTCCTCTTACCTTTGGTGTTGTCTGGGTGTTATTGATTTTCAGCTAGCCTAATCCTATATAATAAAAGGCTAATCTGCAAATCAACCAAACAGCAGAACGACCGGTCGCTATGATGTGTACTGACCACCTGGGGGCAGACTCTCAACGCAGGAGCTGCCTTCTGGTGGTCAGTGCATGGGGAGCAGTCCTAAGCTGGCAGGCGGACATCCCTTGAGGAGTCCTGGACTGTGAGAGGGCGCAGGCTGGGCTGAGGGATGCCCCCCATTCCACCCCACCCCCCAGTGCACAAATGTCATGCACTGGGCCTCTAGTGAGTAGATAGTAATATCTCCTCTGGCTTTAATTTGCATTTTCATGAGGATGAATAATACTAAGTATCTTTTCATATGCTTATTTGCCATTCATATATCTTCTTTTGTGAAGTTTCTGTTCAGTTTGTTTACTTACATTTTATTGATTTTAAAAAATTGAGGTTTTTGGAGTCCTTTACATATTCTTATTATAAATTCTTGATCAGACGCACACACACACACATACAGTTTCTCTCATCTGTAGTTTATTTTATTAATGAAGTCTTTTGATAAGTGGAACTTTTAGTTTCCTAGGGCTGTAAATCTGCTGTAACAAATTGCCACATACTTTGGGGCCTAAAACGTTTATTCTCTGAGACATTTATTCTCTCACAGTTCTGAGGGCCAGAAGTCCCAAATCCTGGTATTGGCAAGGCTCTCCTCTCAACTGCTGGTAACTCATGGCAATCCTTGGTGTTCCTTGGCTTGTAACTGCAACTTTCCAAAATCTGCCTTTGTCTTCATATGGCCTTCCCCTTTGTGTGCGTGTCTGTGTTTTTGTGTCTTCATATGTTCACATGGTCTTCTTATAAGGATATTAACCATTGGATTTGGAGCCCACCCTAATCTATTCTAATCCAGTGTGATTTAATTTTAGCTAATTCCAAATAAGGTCACATTTTGAAGTTCTTGTGGACATGAATTTTGGGGGGACACTGTGCAACCCATCGAATTGCCTATTTTGTTTTTAAATGAAATGTTTTGGTGAACAGAAGTATTTAATTTTGATGTAATCCAATTTATCTTGTATTATTTTTTGGCTTATGCTTTCTGTGCTCTGTTTAATAAATCATTGCTTATACCTCCTTCTCAAAGATATTCTTCTGTGCTTTCTTCTAGAAGTTTTATAGATTTTACTTTTTATAGTTTTCACATGAGGTCTATGATGCATATTGAATTTATTTTTATTGTAGGAGATGACATTAAAATTATATATTTTAATATGGACATTCAATTTTTTTCAGCATGATTTATTGAAAACATGATCTTTTCCTCATTGAATTGCCTTGGTACTTTTGTCAACATCTATTGAATATATAAATATGCCTTTGTTTCCAGACTCTGAACTTTTCTGATTCCACATTGTCCCATAAGTCTTATAGTAAATCTTGACATCAGGTAGTGTAAGTCTTCCAACTTCTTTCCTCCCATCTCCCTTCCTTCTCTCCCTCCGTTCCTTCCTTTTTAGAATCTGGCTATTATAGGCCCTTTGCATTCTAATGGATTTTGTTGTCTTCAAAAAATGCTGAGGTGTGTTTATTTTTATTTTTTTTCTGATAGACAGTCACTTTATTGGAGGGTTGACATTATTCTGTGAAGGCTTGCCCTTAGGTCTTGTTAAGATTGCCATTACACTAGAACTAGAGTGGTTTCACTCCTAAGGCATAGGTTTTCTGGGCTTGAATGCTCTTGGGTTCAGAGAGGTCTCTCCACTTTAGATGCTCATAACCCAGTGGCTCTCAGCACTGTGTGACCTGCAGAATCTCTAGGAGCTGCTCTCTGCCAATGTATGGAGTCTCATTCACTGACTACACAGCTCAGTAACTGGCCAAACTTGGACATTCACAGGGTTCGTGGGATTCCCTATGTGGAGTCCTAGAGCTATTCCTCTGCACACCTCTCGCTCTCCTACCTCTGTGTCCTCTGCTCACCTCTCGCTCTTCTACCTCTGTGCCCTCTGCATACCTCTCACTCTTCTACTTCTGTGCCCTCTGCACACCTCTCGCTCTTCTACCTCTGTGCCCTCTGCACACCTCTCACTCTTCTACCTCTGTGCCCTCTGCACACATCTCACTCTCCTACCTCTGTGCCCTCTGCATACCTCTCACTCTTCTACTTCTGTGCCCTCTGCACGCCTCTCGCTCTCCTACCTCTGTGCCCTCTGCACACCTCTCGCTCTTCTGCTGCTTTGTCTCCATCTACTCTCTGGGCCTCAGTTACTAAACTGCACCCAGGCAGGAAGCAGAGGTTCTCTCAAGGATCTTAGCCCTATGCTCTCTGCTGTTTAATAACTTAAAGTATTTGTTTCTCTATTTTGTCTAATTTTATAGTTTTATATAATAGAGGGTAAGTCTGATGACTGTTGCTACATTATGGTTAGTACAGCAAGTCTTATCTTTTTGGAAAAAAATGTAAATAGTATTACCAATTAATTAGATTCTTAAAGATATCTAATATTTAAAATCTGATTTAAAAAATATATATTTCATTGATTTTTTACAGAGAGGAAGGGAGAGGGATAAAGAGATAGAAACATCAATGAGAGAGAAACATCGATCAGCTGCCTCCTGTACACCTCCTACTGGGGATGTGCCCGTAACCAAGGTACATGCCCTTGACCGGAATCGAACCTGGGACCTTTCAGTCTGTAGGCCAATGCTCTATCCACTGAGCCAAACCAATTAGGGCTAAAAATCTGATTTCTAGAAAGTTGAGACAGGTACATGATCTAGAAGTAAGTAATGTGAAAAGGACCATGGGGTATGCTCAAGGAAGTTCAGTTACTTCTGGCAGTCAGGGAGATTGTAGTAATTTTGAAATGTCATACTATAAAGCCTGACAATTTCTGTTCCCTTCTCCCATTGTACTTTCAGTTAATAGGTTTCTGAGGCATTGCCCAGTACATGTGTTCACTGGTCTATTTGTTTTAAATTGTTGAATTTTAATAAAATTATTATGGTTTTCCCTCAATAGGTCATTATGCCAACTGAAAACCACTACTTCAGAATATTAAAAATATCCACCTTAGGGGTCTGACTGCTCCTAGTGTTTTGCAAAACTGCTATCTTCTCAAATTCAGACATGTAAACAACTACCTTAGAAAGGCAGTTTCAGCATTTTATAAGATATCTCTTTCCCATGAGTTTGACCTGTTCCTGCCTTAGAAAGAAAAGGGAGAAAATGAATGGCTACATTTCCTGTAGCACCTTTGACTTGCTCATAGTGCAATTTGTTTTAAGCTAGAGATCTATAAAAAAAGGGGGTTGAACTTTCCGTTGGTCAGGGAGCCTCTATGTTTCATTACTTTCTAGGGTTTGTTAAGAGCGGACACAGTATGTATTATGTCATCTAGAAAGAAAAACAAAGAGCCTTGCTTAGGACAGTACATTTCATCATTAAAGCAGTAGATATTCATTTTGCAGCTACTGTGGGCCCGTTTTGATGTATGGAGAGACATTAACTACTTAAAAGAAAGGCCAGCCCTGGCCGGTGTGGCTCAGTTGGTTGAACTTCGTCCCCTGCACCGAGAGGTCGCCTGTTCGATTCCTGGTCAGGATTGCAGGCTTGATCCCCAATTGCAAGTGGCAGCTGATTGATGTTTCTCTCCCTTTCCCTTCCTCTCGCTCTAAAATTTTTTTTTTTAATTAAAAAATAAAAAGGAAAAGTCACTATTGGAAGTGACTGGGATGGTTTAATCAGTAGTTCACAACCATGTATATTATATAAGCCTTTTCCAAAGGGGGCAAAATTCTTGGTACCTAAATTATTTGTATTATATTGTTTCTTAAATTTATCTAAACAAAAAACAAAATTTAAATTCCTGTGCTAATAACACTTGCTCTACTTTTAAATCAAGGCAAATTTACAATTTACAAGCAAAACTGTAGCTACAAATTAATAACATTAGTTTAATATGTTGGATAATGTTGTGCTGAAAAACAAAATTATTGTTTACAACCTAAGTATGATAATGACTAGTGGGAAGTAATTCTTTTAAGCCCAATTCATGTACTGATGGCTGACTCAATTCTCCTGTCACTTTACTATGAATACTGCCAAACTTTTCTTCTTAGGGTAGTATTTGGTGATGTCACTTGGGCATCTGTTGGCCTAACAATCATCATTTATGTGTTATTTACACATATCTTTTCTCATTTGTCTGCGACAATTATACTAGTACATGCACTTATAAACAAATGCAATTATAAACAAAAACATGAAGGCAAGCACTGAAATTTCATGGCAGTCCTCTGGAAGATGGTTCTCCAGATATTCAAGAGTGTATTAATACTAATCTTAAAAAATACTATCATAGTAAGTCAAAGGTGATGCAGTCCTTATGGTTGATACATGGACTGTTAGGAATGCATTTACATGCAGTTTAATAAATAATCTTGTAGAATAATTTAAAGAGGCAAAGATTGGATGCAGGGAAACCAGGAGACTATTGCAACAGTTCAGGAGGAGGGTACCAAGAACTTTAAACTAGCCTTAGCCAGTTTGGCTCAGTGATGAGAAGGGTTCAGGGTTTGATTTCGGTCGAGGGCAGGTACCTCAGTTGCAGGCTCCCTCTCTGTTTCTCCCCCTCCCTTCCACTCTCTCTAAAAATCAATGGAAAAATATCCTCGGGTGAGGATTTTTTTTTAAAAGAACTGGAATCAGATTGGAAGTGTTGGGCATGGAAAAAGAAAGACAATGAGTGGTGACTTATCACTAGCTCCATCCAATACTCCAGTTTAGTTGAAAGATTTTATTTGTTCATTCAGTCATTCATTTCTTCACTGTCTGTTCATCTCTGGGGAGGTTGTCTTCTATGGGAACTAAAAATATGATTTTTGTCATCTGTCATTTCCTCATGGGTTTGTTGAGTGAGATAAAAATGTAAAATCTTGCCCTGGCCGGTTTGGCTCAGTGGATAGAGCATTGGCCTGCGGACTGAAGGGTCCCTGGTTCGGTTCAGGTCAAGAGCATATGCCTGGGTTGCAGGCTCATTCCCCAGTGCAGTGTGTGTAGTAGGCAGCCGATCAACGATTCTCTCTCATCACTGATGTTTCTCTCTCTCTCTCCCTCTCCCTTCCTCTCTGAAATCAATAAAAATATATATATTTTTAAAAAGTGAAATCTTTGTGCATAGTTGGTTCTCAATAAATGAGGGCTATTGCTAATCCATTCACATTTATTGAGTTTTAAATTATGCCAGAAAGTGGACTAAGTTGGGATAGATAAGACCTGAGTATCGTTTTCAAGGAGCTCACAGTTTAGCGAGGGACACCGCTGTGCAGTCATGTGAGTAAACCCTGCAGCATGGTGAGCTCAGCAGTGCTTAGCTCCGCAGCACTCAGTGGACCGACTCTCTGAGGAATAAATCACCACCTCCCCCAACTCCAGGGGGGCTTCAGGACTGCCTCCTGGACGGAGCCGGGTGCTTGATTGAGCTGGAACTCAGAGAGCACTTATGTGCTTGTTGACAGTCCTGCGAGGTAAGGAAGGACATCCCAGGTAGAGAGAGGTACAGCGTGTGCAGAGAGATGGGGAGTTCGAGCTTGGTGCTTGGTGGTGTGCAAGTGGTTTGGTGCGGATCGAATACAGAGCACACATGGGGCGTGGCCCAGGATGAGTTTGAAAGAGCAGTGGCCAGAAGACAACACCGAGTTCTGAGAATTAGAATGGAAACTCACCTGTGGCGTCTCTCTTGCAAGTGTGTGCCATCGGACATGGGAGGAGCTGAGAAAACGTGGGCGAAGTAACGCGGCTCGCCGAGCTGCCAGAAAAGCAATCCAAAGCTGTGTCCCCAGATGGCAGGCAAATAGTGTTATCAAGGGTGAGGAGAGCAGAATTATTATGGCCTTTTCCAGTAGACTCATTATAGAACCTTTTCTTTGTGTCATAGCCTTGACAGCAACTGATGGAATGATGGTCCTCAAGTGAAAATTTCCCCGAGTAAAATGTGTTAAACGTTTGAAAGAAAATTCTAATAGTGGAAAGAGCTTTGAGTTAAATTATTGCAAGGACACATTTCATATTAGTATTTCTGCATAGAACGGAAAGGCCTTTTTGGACAGCATTTTGTTTTAATATTATTCAAATATTGATATGATGCTGAGGATATGCAGGATTTTCCTGGTTTTATGTACTAATGCTTGTGTTCTTAATCGATAGGTTTGAAGAGAAATCTTATGGATGCTTGTTGTAAACAATTCCTTTTTTTATGACTTGTGTTGCATGTCATCCGGATATAATAGGTCATCTCCGTTCTCTTTTAGTACAATTTTCTTTTCCATTACTATCATCATTGTAAGGAACACGAAAACGTAAACATAGACTGGCTTTTCTATTAATGATTCTAGGGCCTTAATCTTCTTTAACATTTTAGTTTGTGGTTACCAAGGTTGCCAAAGGGGCACATAAATATTCTGTACCCTTTTATGTAATGATGTTTACTTTGAATTTATATTAGTTCACACAAACACTCCATCCAGAGAAAATTTTCACGAAGATCATAATGAGAAGAACCCATTGTGGCCCTCGAGTCAAAAAGTTTGCCCACCCCTGTTCTAGGGCCTTAATCTTCTTTAACATTTTAGGTTGTGGTTACCAAGGTTGTCAAAGGGGCACATAAATATTCTGCAGGAGCGTCATGAGGACAATGCTGGAGAATAATCCTTCGCAGATGGTGTACAGGAATAAGAGAAAATTTTCACAAAGATCATAATGAGAACAGGAAGTGGTGTAATGTAAACCCTCACTCACATGGCACAGATGGAAGTGTACGTGGGGAGGTGTGGGAGATGCACACAATTAACCCCCTCATCACGTGCCATCTCGCAGTCATCAGGTCCTCCTCCTCCTCAGATGTTGAAGCTGTGCTCAGACCAGCAGAAGAAGATTTCAGAGTTCCGCACATTCCCACTTAGCTGGTGAACTCATTTACAGTTATGGCTATTAAAAGCTGATGATGTGCCTGCTGAGATGACTGTGCACATCCATATCTATTAGAGAAGTGTTCTGTTCTTCCTGGGACTTTTCTGTCTCATAAGGTAACAAAAGTATGAGTATTTTAGTTCTGCTCGAAGAGCTGTAGGCAGGTCCTGTTATCTGGCATTGAGGCTTGCCCATTTATCTGTTTACCTTTATTCATGTATTCACACACACACCAATTTATTCACATATATCAATGTGGGTTCTTTGAATATCAAAGTGTGTGTGTGTGAGTGTATGTGTGTGTGTGAAAGAGAGATAGATATTAATTGGATACTTATTGTATGCCAAGCATGTTCTAAGTGGTAATAGATTAATCCTGACAATGATCCTATAAACTATTATTATTCCCTTTTTACAGGTGGTAGCCAAGGTAACCAAG
The DNA here is from genome assembly GCF_000147115.1 of Myotis lucifugus. Classification (NCBI taxonomy): domain Eukaryota; kingdom Metazoa; phylum Chordata; class Mammalia; order Chiroptera; family Vespertilionidae; genus Myotis; species Myotis lucifugus. The sequence goes on from NW_005871078.1 coordinate 229,679, forward strand.
GCCCAGAGAGGTTAAATAACTTGCTTACCCTATAAAATGATAGAAATGACATGGAAACCCAGTATACGATTACTCCAGAGTACACACACTTATTCAAAAATGATTATCCAAATGTAGATATATTTGTGAAATGAAGGATCAGTATTTAGAATTTGTATATCACCCATGTAACCCAGATTGACACTACTTACAAAAAACACTTTTCACGATTGTCCCTCGTGAGTAGTTGTTGCTATTTTTTCAATTTGATCAACAATATAAGTGCTTTCACTGACCTTTCGATGTATCTATCCTGTCGACAATTTCAGACATCCCCTTTGTACTTTGGGGTACACAGTGATACCAAATTCTGGTGCTGTATTTCTCAGTGGGTTTTATTATCTTTAATAAAGGAAATTTTCATGCTGCATCTTCTAAATGTTAAAGACAGGTAGAAGGGTTTGAAAATGAGCCCCTCAGGCTTCAGTCTCTAGATACATTTTAAAAATGAGAGAGATAAGCTCTGTGGATTGTGATTTGCTCCTGTTGTTCTCAGAGAGTCTGGGCTTCTGTCAGGTGCAATCGCATCACTGCAATCAAGGAGCCACCTGTGCCATTTCACAAAGGCCATCTTGCTCTGGGGGCTCACGTCTTCAGGGAACTTATTCACACTGATTTGTACTTCCACTTTAGGATGATTTTAGGATTTATAATAAGACTGGCACAATATGAGTCCTTAATGCCGTATAGAAATGTGGAACTGATTTAATGAGAACAATTTAATCCATATTTCAGTTCTGCGAGGAACAATGCTGGTACCAAAAGTGGGACAGAAGAGTCAGGGCCTTAGCAATCAGAAAACCAAAATGTAGGGCTGAGTGCTTCAAAAATATTTGAAAAAGTATCTGGAAAGTATGAATCCACTTGTTGAGAAAAATGCTTTAAATTATTCTTTAATAGTGTTTGGCTTCACAGGTAGCTGTTCAGATACTCAGCTCTGGCGACAATGAGATGAGACGATGCCGGAAAGTGCTCAGTATCGCGTCTGGCTCATAGCGAGCAGCCACTAAACGCTAGCTGTTGTTTGCTTGTCCAGCAGCTGCGAGTAGAGGTTAAGAGCACAGTCTCCACAGTGGACTACCTGGCCTCAAATCTGGCATTAACAGTTATCAGCTAGAAAACCCAAGCAGTGGTTCTCAACCAGGGGCAGTTTTGTCCCTCAGGGCACACTTGGTAATCTATGGAGGCATTTTTGGTGGTTATGATTGGGGTTGGGGTCCTACTGGAGGCCAAGGATGCTGCTAAGCATCACACAGTATTTAGGACAGCATCCCCACAACAAAGAATTACCTATCCTAGTTGTGAATAGTGCTGAGGTTGAGGAACCCTGACTTAGAACAATTAACTAATAGTGCCCACTTCACTAATAGAAAAAAAAAGCCCTTAGAAAGGTGCCTCAAATAATAAGCACCCAGTAAATGTTGGCTCTTGTTATTCATTCAAGAAATATTTGCAGAGGGCTCGCTGTGTGTCAGGTCCCGTCCTAGAAGCTTCCTGTAACCATAGAAGCAAAACAGGCCTGGTCCCCACCCTTGAGGAGCTTGCTGTTTCTGACTGTAGGGGTCGTTGTAGAGGCAGCAGCATGTCGTTGGGGCCACCTCATGCTCTGTATGCCTCCCCTCCTTTAAGTATAAGATGTTTCTTCTCATTAAAAAAAAATCTCTCTTTTAAACTTAGAAGAATCCACCAAAAGAATAAAAATATTAGTGCCATCACACCTGAACTTCAGCATCACAAACCTCTCACATTGATCTATGTGCAGACACTGCCAGTACTTCCAAGCATATGCTGAGAATGGGGAGGCCTCTTTCACCAGTGGCATTCCAGTTAGAGAGTCCTCTCCCCCCCGCCACTGGCTGTGAGCATCCAGGTGTCTCACCATCAGTGTGGGGACCCCTGAGTTTTAGCTATACCTTCCTCCCTTCATTTTTTCAGAGTTGCCAGGAGCATCTCAGGCTCCTGCTCTTGCTCCTGTGACCTACCATGGCTCAGGGAAGGCCAGTCCCTATTCCCTTTACAAATGCCATGTAGGGAGGAGACATTCTTGACGTCCTAAGTTGGAAGTTTGTGGTTTCACCTGGAGGCCAAGCTGAAGGGTGATCTGTGTCAGCACTTTTAGGCTTGGGAGCAGAGGCCTTGCATGCCAACCACTTCCAGTTCTTGAGCCAGTTCTGGCAGGACTGGGACCCCACTCGAATAGTGTGGGCTACAGCCGGTGGAATTCACGGAGCTGATGACCGGTACCTGTTGTTCCTAAGAAGAGCCCTGTGCTGCTACATGCCTCCTGAGTCATAGCTTTTCCTTACGCCCCACTCTGCTGGTCCGGGTCATAAAACTGGGCTTCTGCTTTGGTTTCATCGGAGCCCTGCAGTTCTCTGAGTGACAGTGCCTCTGAACAGGCTGATTACAGAACAATTATCTGTCCCCAAACACCTGTCTAGATTCTTTCCACTTCCCACCCCCTCCTCCTCTCTACCTTGGGCTCTTGCAGTATAACTACTGGTAAGTCCATGAGAGCATCATGCTTCTGCACTCCTCCCTGCTTTGTACATTCTGTTTCCTCTGCCTGTATTTCCCAACTTAAGCCGAGTCTGAGTTCCCCTTTACCTCATTGACTATTAGATATTGAACTGCTGGCCCTTCTTCAGCATCTAGTCTACAGATTACTCAATTGTCCCATACTTCTATCTCATCTTGGCTCCCAGAAGTCTCCCTTGCTTATTGAGGTACCAGGTATTTCTACTGGATTCATAAACCAGAATACTCTACTAAGGGCCCAACTGTCACGTATAATATTGCTTCTGTGTAAAAATGCAGGCCAAAGTCTTGAAAACTGATCAACCAATGGTGTTTTAAAACAGCCAAATTTATAAATTGTAGACTGACCATAGCAAAAGTTATATGCATGTGTGTATGTATACATGCACACACATGTATTGATATATTTATATCTTCTGCATTTATTTATGTACTTTATGAAATGAGGGAAGAATGAACAAGAATTTCTTAAAAATAAGAAATCAGAAGAAAAACAAAATTAGAGTATATTCTTATTGAGTGAATATGAAATTGTATGGATAAGGGAGAGAGGGCATGCAAATGAGGAAATATGTGAATGAAGCATTGGATGTTGGTGTTTGAATAGGAAACATGTTGATGTTTGGGCCTCCTTTCCTAAATTCAAAATGGAAATATATCTTTCACATATCTATATGTACTTCAGAGCCATGTCTAAATGTGATACTAAGGTAGAAATATCCATTTTATCTTCCAAATGCTAGATAGAAAACACTTTTGTGGATGTGGACGAAATGTGTGAATTAAAATAACATTCAAATAGGAAATTCTGGAATGAAGAAAAACAGCTTGTTTTAAACTGCACTCAGAAACTATGGTTTCGATAGAGTTTTAAACCCTACCAATTTTCCTCGCCTGGACTAATGAGATAGTTGGACCTAGTAATTAGTATGGGCTGTGCCTTCCGGGACCTGTCCACGAACCTTTGTGCAGGATAAATTGTGTGTGTGTGTGTGTGTGTGTGTGTGTGTGTGTGTGAGAGAGAGAGGTATTGCCTAGAGCTATGTAGCAAGTCCAGGGTTATAAACCGTGCTTCAGTGGACAATTAGGAGGGATGGGAGTGACTTATTGTTACACAACCAAGGTAGGTATGTTGTTTTCTCCTCCAAACCTTGAAAAGGAAAATCAATTTAACTCTATTCAACAAATATTATTGAACTCCTCTCATCTTGGGCTGTTATTGTTGGTAACTATTGGGATAGAATAGAAGTATTATGTACAGTTCTTGCCCTCAAGGAGATTAAAATCAGTCTTTCTGAAGATATAAGACTGTCATATAAAGCAATTAGACAAGAAACAAATATATAAGGTGGCACAAAGTGCTACACTGAAAAATAATGGAGTTTCATAGTAAATAATCAGAGCTGTGGAATAACATTAAAGGAAAATAAGTGTGGAGAAGATGGGATGTGACATGTTAAGTCCTGATTGCAGTGTAATTCCGGGTTATTTTAATGCCCAGTTCTCTGTTTTATAGAGTGTAACATATAGTGAAGAAATTATAAGTAGACCACTGTATAGACTTTTTGCCTGAATTGTTTTTAAAAATCTAATCTTACACAGGAGAAAAGGACATTAATATGTGTCCTGAACATTTTTTGTAGATTAATTCACAACTACCCCCAAAACTAATAGTAGAGCTAAGAGAAGACAAGCCTAATGCTTGGTCATTGAATTAAAAATTATTTTTTCTGCTCTAGATGGTTTTGCTCAGTGGATAGAGCATCAGCCTGAGGACTGAAGGGTCAAGGGGCCTGGTTCCATTCCAGTCAAGGGCACATGCCTGGGTTGCAGGCTCCATCCCCAGTAGGAGGCATGCAGAAGGCAGCCAATCAATGATTCTCTCATCATTGATGTTTCTATCTCTCTCTCTCTCCCCCTCTCCCTTTCTCTCTGAAATCAATAAAAATATATTAAAAATTATTTTTTCTGACATTCCAGAAATTTATAAAATTTCTAAGAAGATTGTCAACCCACATTGCAATCATCTGAAGGGGAAATTTCGAACCTTACCATCTGTTATTCCTTTTTCTAAGAACACACTCATCTCAGAATGCTACAAAAGACCACTTCTTTTCATAAATTTAGTATTTCCCATGTCGATTTGTCAGTTCATATTCCAAGGGGAAAGTAGAGAGTCTTTGGTCTTAATATGTAGCAATATAAAACACTATGTTGTAAATTTTGTATGTATTATAGTTTAGTTCATTGGGATTACCCTTCCTTCCTTCCTTCCTTCCTTCCTTCCTTCCTTCCTTCCTTCCTTCCTTCCTTCCTTCCTTCCTTCCTTCCTCACCCAAGGACTTTTTTCCATTGATTTTAGAGAGTATATGAAGGAGGTAGGAGAGGGAGAGAGAGAAAGAGAGAAACATCAATTGGTTGCCTTCTGCACACACCCTGACCAGGACAGGGATTGAACTCGAACCCTAGGTACTTGCCCTTAGCTGGAAATGGAACTCAGGACCCTTCAGTCTACAGGTCTATGCTCTAACCACTGAGCAAACAAGCCAGGACTTCATGCCATCTTATAAATCAAAATATTAAAATAGATGGCAATGCAAAGGAATATTTAAAGGCAAAATAATTCTGTAACCTTACTTATTTGAGCTAACAATCATACACTATTATGAAAAGGCATAGAAGTAGGTGGCAAAGTCACCACCAATAAACAAGACAATTGGCCTCACTTATTGTTTTCTACATGGACTGTGCTCAAAAGAAGTACAAAACTGGCCCCTTCCCTGGGAAAGCTTATCACAGAATGACTCAAAATACACATATCCATGGCAGAGATGAAAGCAAGTTAACAGGCTGGATTTGCCTCCTTTCTTTTCTGCTTTCACAGCATCTAGACTTGCTCTCACTAAGCCTCTTATCATATTGTTTTGGTCTTCCTTTCTAGATTTTAACATAACTAACTAATGGAATAAAAATTGCTATCTATTTAGGGTAAATTATATCTGTATTTGTTTCTTCCAGGGGTCAGTTAACTATGGCCCTGCAGGCCAGATTTAAGGCCTAGTTTTGTATGATCCCTTGAGCTGAGAATGGTTTTTACATTTTACAATGATTGTAAAGAAAATAACATGAAAAAGAATATCTAACAGAGATGTATGTGACCTGCAAAGCCTAAAATATTTACTCTCTAGCTTATACAGAAAATTTTGCTGATTTTTGTTTTAAAGAATGATACCCCTCCCCCCCACCCCCCACCAACATCTCAATGAGTCACAGGAAACTTTTGGAGATGTAGTACTTAGGAATATGCTAAGCTCCTGTAGCAAAGAGACCCAAAATGCAGTGTTCAAATAAGAAAGAAATTTATCACTCAACTAACAATCTAGAGGTAGGCAGGTGGTTCCAGGGCTGATGAGTAGAATTGCCATGAAATCATTTGAGGCTCCATAATGCCCTTGTCCACACTGAAGAACTTGGCTACCACAATATCCCTATTCCGCTCTGAGGGAAAGGAGAGTGGAGAGTAATCCATTTCCCTTTTAGTAATGAAGTCTGGATTGTAGCACATGTCACTTCTATTCACATCTTGCTGGCCAGAATTTAAGTCACTTGGCCACTTTAGCTGGAAAGGACTAGGGAATGTAGTTTCTAACTGAACAGCCATGTGGTCAGGTGGAAGTAGGAAGTTTTGTTACTGAACAGAAAAAGAGAATTGTTGCTATAGGAGGACAATTAGTAGTCCTCTAGGGTGAGGTAGACAGTTAGTAGTATTGCATTATTCCTGATATTTATTGTTGAATGCTCAGCAAGTAGCAAGTTCTCAGTATACCTTTGTTGAATTGATTTAAGTCAGCAGGGAACTGGAGACAGTCCTTAGCCCAGGAATGGGCATTGAGGGAAGAGGCAAGCTTGGTGGGATTAGTGTAAGGCTCCTGGGAACAGATAAATCAGTAGTGGAGATTGTAGAGCTTCTAGTCAGGTGAAGACCAGGGATAAGCTTAGATAGGAAGTGAATCTTATGTGCATTATCCAGGGGTGGTATCAGAACCTCAACAAAGCAGATGCGTATGCAGAGCAGAGGTTAGAGTTCTAGGCTGGGTAACTGAAGCAATAGCTCAACTTTGTAGATTGGGCCAACATAGCGGGGCTGGGAAATGATTTATTTTAGAGTCTGCACAAATTACCAGAGCTCTTTTTTTATTGAATTTCTGAGCAACGAGACTTAATTCTGAGCCCCACTTTCGATTTTCTGTCATCATTATTATACCTGGCTCAGAAACCAAGGGGAGGCAGATACGGAGCCCAGAGAAACAAGGGCAGGGGTTGATATAGGGCTTGTGTCTGAAACTCTGGATTGAGAACTGATTATATGTGCCTTGTGTCCTTTGATACTTTATAACCGTAATGCTGTTTTCTTTCTTTCTTTTTTTTCTCTTTTTTAAAAAATATATTTTATTGATTTTTTTTACAGAGAGGAAGGGAGAGGGATAGAGAGTTTGAAGCATCGATGAGAGAGAAACATCGATCAGCTGCCTCCTGCACACCTCCCACTGGGGATGTGCCCGCAACCAAGGTACATGCCCTTGACCGGAATCGAACCTGGGACCCTCCAGTCCACAGACCGACGCTCTATCCACTGAGCCAAACCGGTTAGGGCTGTTTTCTTTCTTGCAGTGAAAATAATAATAGTTAAAAAATAGCACAATTTTGATAGGGTGATTAATCATGATAATTGATATTTGGTGTTTTATTATTCTAAAATAATTTGATTTTATTATCATTAAAGAAGGATAAAAAAGCAGAACAAACTCCCAAAATTGATGTCTCAGGTCAAATTGGCCTATTAGGTAGAAGATGAAATTGTGAATTTCAGCACTTCAGCTCTGCATAATTGATGGGCACTACATTCTGTCTCTTTGGCTATTCAGCAAAGATTCTGCTAGAATCTGTTTGTGCATGAGGTTGCAGAATTTGTAACCATCACATTTTATAGATGTAAAACATATTATAGATCTCTATTGCTTTTTCTTATCAATTAATAAGTATAATCAAACAATAAATATATATAATAGAAATCTCACCTTGATACTATTATGTTTTCTCCTTTTTAAACAAATAATTCTACTGTAGCTGAGCCCCAAACACTAGCACATATGTGGATAAAAGGATAGTCAGCTTTTTGAATGAACACATTTTTTTCTTCTTCTACTTCTTAGGGACAGTATGAATATTTGATTAGACCTCAAGGAAAATATAGGAATGACTTGTGATTCAGTTTTCACTTAAAAATCAGTATGTATATATCTCTCTTGCATTTATAGTTACTCTCTTAATAGCTTTATAAAGAGTAATTATATATGTTTTTAAGATTTAGCTAGGTTCTAGATGTGGGATAATTTACAAGAAGGAAAAACACCTACTTCACACATTTATACACTTAATATGAAGGTGAGTAATTGGATAGTTTAAGCAATAGCTCATATACCAATAACTGGTATTAGTATACAAAGGTACAGCTAAGCCTTTTGATCTACTGTTAAGGCTAAGCCAGTGAAAACTTATTTTTTTTATTTTTATAATAAATGTAAACATTTTATTTACTCGAGGTTTTATTAGCTTTAGTTAAGGCAGAAGCATATTTCATAAAGTATGATAGTTCATGAATTTAATTTTTCTTATGTATTTAAAACATTTGCACATAATAGCTGACAAAGTGTATGCTCTCATTTAGGTTCAATTTGATATAATATTTTGTTTGGATTGGTTTAAATAAAGGTCCAGCAAATTACTGATTCTTTTAAAATAATTTATTTAAAATTTTATTTATTTATTTAAGTTAAAATTATTGAGGTGATATTGGTTAATAAGATTATATAAGTTTAAATTTTTAAAAATTTCAATTACAGTTGGTACACAATACTATATTAGTTTCAGGTATATAACAATATTACTGATTCTTAAGACTGTTACTTATGTTCAAATGCTATTGAGACTGCCATATATAGATAACGAGCCATTATCAACAGAGGAATACATTCAGTCTATTAAAGTTGTGGTAGGCATCAACATTGTCATCATCATCATTATCATCAATTCATCATCATTCCTGTTATTTGCTTAACATTTCTGCTGATTTGATCTTAGTCTTGAGCAGAATTGCAGTTGGAAGAAGAGATGATAAAGAGGATACTGTTTTCGCTCATTTATCCTCTTGATTTTACTGGTAACAAAACAACTGGTAATTTCACTAGTGGGATTCTGAGGAACTGCTTCACAGGAGCCCAAAGCATTAATCTGATTATAAACTCAAGTGCCAAGTTTAATTTTAATCTACAGCGAGGGTTATAACAGTGAGCTAAACCAGAATACTCATATTGGTTGATCTCTACTGCTCTCTCTGAAGGAAAATGTACCCTGGAAGCAAATTGTTATCAGAAAGTTATTTGTTAGCATGGAATCAAAATAAACAAAATGGATGATCTTAATACGTTGTATTATAACTGTTATATATAAAATTTTAATGCTTTAATTTTAAGCTCCAAATTATAGCGACATTTTGTTTGTAGTCCTAGATCCTGACGACATTTTGTTCTACATTATTAATGGAAATTCCAACAAATGAGTCATAAATGGTTTGCTTAAAGTCAACCATGTAGTTGCTAAATCCAGGAGTAGAACCTACTTTTGTTTTTGTTTTATTGAATAGATGGTTGATGCTTATGTTTCTGATTTTATTACTGTATGTAAGTTTTTATGTGGCTTCATATTCACAATATTAAGACAAAAATATTTTTGTAAATAGTACATGAAGATATATATATATATATATATATATATATATATATATATGCTCAGCGAGAGAGACATTTTTGAGATTGTTTAGGGGTTTAATGAGGATAGTAAAATGTAGTAGGGAAATTTCCATGTTGACTTTCCAATAGTATATCCTTGCAGTCCTTAACCTAGTATTGAAAGGGCATACAGAGGTCTAAAGGGTATGTGGCATCATTAGATGCAGGTTTGCTCCATTAAGAAGTTGTGGATTGCTGATACATTTTGCCCAATAACTTTTTAAGAAGAATTATTTGAAAACAATTTTTTAAAAAAGCTTTTGGTTTTGAAACGTAGTGCAATAGTTTAGAGTATCTAGCTGAGAGATTACATGATATAAATAGTTCTGTAGATTTGAAAAGCCTAAATTGCTCTGGCGATCAAGATAAATGTATTTATTTATCTTCAGAATATATTTTTATAAAGTTAACTTAAAATGAGTTAACTTAAAAGTTAACTTTATCTACTCTTCAGAGTGTGCATCACCATTATGTTGGTAGGGCATTATCTATATACTAGAGGCCCAGTGCATAAATTTGTTCACAGGTGGGGTCCTGCTGGCCTGGCCCCAATTGGAGATGGCGGGAAGTTGGCCAGCTGGCCCGCCCTGATCAGGAAGGGGCTGCAAGCAATGGGCAGGTGGGCTCCACCTCCGATTGGGGTTAGGGGGCTAATTGGGGGTGGGGCCGGCCATGGGGAGGGGCTGTGGGTGGTGGGCTGGCCATCCCCACCCCCGAATTGGGTGGGGGTGTCATTCGGGGGCTACCAGCCTGGAGGAGGGGCCATGGGTGGTTGGCTGGCCGGCCCTGCCCCTCATTGAAGTGGGGGTGATCAGGGGCAGGGCCATCCAGGGGGAGGGGCTGTGGGCTGATCAGGGTGGTGGGAGCTCATAGGGGGTGGGACTGACTGGGGGGAAGGGCTGCGGAAGGTTGGCTGGCTGTACCCACCCCCTATTGAGGTGGGGGTGCGATCAGGGGCAGGGCCAACCAGGAGGAGGGGCTGCCGGCTGATCAGGGTGGTGGGGCCCATTGGGGGTGGGGGTGGCTGGAGTGAGGGGCTGCAGGAGGTTGGCCAACCAGCCCCGCCCCTATTGGGCCCCCATCAACCTGGGGGTGGGGCCAGATGTGGGGAGGGGCTGTGAGCCTGTTGTGGTGGGGTGGGCCAATCATGGGCAGGGCTGGCCAGGGAGCAAGGGGTCTTTTGGCCTGCAGGCCCTGCCCTTGATGGGGTGGGATAGTTCAATCAAGGGCAGCCAGCAGGGGGGTGGGGCCGCAAGGTTGGCCGGCTGGCCCCAGTCCCTGATCAGGCTGTTTTGCTGGCCACAGTGGGTGTCATAGCAATCGATGTTATGGTGTTATGGTCGCTGGCTTTTTATATATATAGATATTATCTCTATATGTAAAAGTTCAGTGACCAAAATGGTGGAATGACCAGAACAACTGGAATGACCGGTGGCTATCATGCACACTGCGGCAGCTAACCAGCCTGATCTGAGCCCTGAGAGGCCCCCAACACCTCAATTGGGGGCAAGGCTGGCCGGCCAACTGCCCACTGTCCCTCCCCCCTGCTGGCGGGTGGGCCAGCTGGACCCCACCTGTGCATGAATCCGTGCACTGGGCCTCTAGTTGTGTAATAATAGGAAACACATTGGCCTCAGTTGGGATCCTGGCTCTACCATTTGAATTTGGTGGGTTCATTCCTATCTCCTATCATAATTGCTTTGATAGTTCTGTTGGAGGAGGTCATTGAGAGGACATGGCTGCTAGTTGACTCTTGAGCTGAATACAGGCAACTGGAGGCTTCTCACCGCCTTCACTGTCCTAGGAAGGCATGTTCTCGCCACCATTCCCACAGTAGAAGCCGGTTTCAAAGACACAACTTTGAGAGAACAATGTGTTGTTGAGACCATCTTGACTGAATATGTGACTGAAACCAGTTAATGGTTGTATATAAACTTTTAAGATTCTTGTGGGCACGGACAGAGTTCTACTTGTCTTTCAGCCTCCAAGACAAGTCTCATATGTAAATTCCCTTGCATATTAAATCGGCTGCCTACCAATCTGGAGTGGCCTGCCTATTTATTCAGTCTCTCTTTGCCCTTATGTCCTGGGGCCAGTTTCAAATTTCACCTGGGAGTCTCCGAGGTTTCCAACCAAGTTCCCCATATAGTCAGTTCATAAAAGTGACCTCTGATTTTGAATCACTTACAGTGATAATCTCAAGTGTCTTGGCTTCCCTGTGCCTTTCTCCCCTCACTGGTAATTTCTATTTAGATGGACCAAATAATCCTATTTATTCCATGTGCTGTGAAGCTTAAATGAGATTGTTTATGTTTAAGGACTTTGCAAACCGCATATGCAGCATTAATAAAATTTTAATGGTTTTTAAGATTGTTACTATTATTTTGCCTTGAAAGTTTGCACTCTAAAGACATGGATATATTGAAGGGAGAGTAAGAGCAATGGACAATAACTATAACAATAGTTCTAATTTGGTATATTTATAACCTGAATTTAGAAGACAACAACCTTTCATAGTCAGAGACTGAAACAAATTTGGTGAGTGGAAACATTCTCAATCAAATGCACCATGCCTGGGATTAGACTGTTTTTATAATTGAATTTGAACATGGTACTTTTATTAGTCTGGTTATGTGGGAGGAAATCAATTGAGGTTTCTACACCCTGCAGATGGGATAGAGACCTGTCAGTGGGCAGAGGCTTATTTAATTCATGATGGCAATTGTAGTGATGCAGTTTAAGTGCAAAAGAAAATTCTTACCAATTTCTTTGGTACTGAAAGATGAACAAATCCCTTCTCTTTACTTTTACTACTAATGCACTTCAACTGCTTTTAAAAGCTCCACTCTGACTCCCTTTTTCAGTAAACACCCATATTTGCTATCACATACATAATTGCATTGAGCTACAGTCTATCAGCCTATTTCATTTTTATTATTTTTGTCAAACCAGAGGATATTTTTTCCAGTGATTTTTTTGGAGATAGTGGAAGGGAGGGGGAGAGACAGAGAAAGAGAAAGAGAGAGAGAGAAATCCATGTGAGAGAGACATATGATTGGTTGCCTCTCATACGCTCTTGACCCAAATGGAACCATCGACCCCTCTGTCTGTGGGCTGATGCTCTAATCACTGAGCAACACTGGCCAGGGCTATTAGCCTATTTTAGAATTACCAGTATTCTCTCTCTTCCTCTTCCTCCCCCCTCCCCCCTCTCCTCTTTCTCCTCTTATATGGGTCATTCATAACATGTTGTTTAAATGTCTAGAAATTCTTACTACATCCCTACATGAACTCATCACTCCATCCTGGTAGTCCCATGACTAAAAAGGAATATTTGATCTAATTGCTTTTGAGCTTCATTATATATTAACAAGTGCTTTAAAATGCCACTAGTTGTTTTCTCAGTGGGATTTTTAGTCTCTGCACACAATAAAAATGGAAAATGTTGAGACAAACTTTTAACGTCAAGCAGTTCTCCAATTAGAAGGATCCAATGCAGCATGGGCATGTTGCTAAGTTTTCCTGTAGGTCTTCGTAGTAGCATTTACAGGCTCTTTTTCTCAGCCCGCTTTTCTCTGAAGTGGCAATTTTGTCAGCCTTTTTCAGTTCTTCTTTAAAAAGAAATACAGTTTACATTGATTTTTGTCCATAAAAGAATGATCATTTGTAGTTATCTAGAAACAGAGAGTAGTAGGCAGGATTTTATCTTAAGAATAATTTGATTGCCAAAACATTTTATGTCCATTTTCAAATGTGTAAACTGATATTTTGTGACTGAGTTTGGAATAGCGAGACTGAAAGTGAGCTCAGAATATTGCCACAATGGTATTATGGCTTTTGGTAGTCTTAGTGGGTTCCATAGTCTCACTGCATGTAAGAGTAACACTAATCAGTATCGTAGTCCTAATTGCCAACACATGGTGTTTACATGCTGCCCGAGCTAGCGTAATCTCTGTAGCTGGCATTGGGACCTCAGAGTGTGTTCTGATAACCTCTATGCTTTATTTTCTATGCTTGTTCCTAACAGGAGGCCTTGTTGAGAAATTGCATAATACATACCCGAATTAAATGATTAATTCTGAAAACTGAAATGAAGTAAAGTTCATTCTCACATGGTCATTTCCTTGACTTGATTTTCTGGTGAGGAACAGAATCAGGTTGTATAGTAATAACCACAGGAACCCAGAAGTCCCTCTGAACATTATATAATCCTCGAGATGAAAATAGAAGGCAGGAGTGCTAATTTTACAAATTGGAAGCAGAAACGCAAATGGGGAAAGTGACCTTTCTTAAAATCACTTCTAAGCTAGTGACTTACGGAACTAAAAATGTTATCTTATATAATTACTTTTTCCTGAATCGTTTTCTGTGGTCTTGCTCTCGTCTTTGCCTTTCTCTCTGTGAGTGGCAGTAGAGCACTGATAAAGAATGCCATGGTCGGAGGTGGTGCAGTTTAGAGGAAATAATACTGGGCCAGAAATGGTCACCCCCGTTATACCTGTAGCATGCTGCGTGCCTTTGGGTGAATCCCAGGAGTGTTCCTTGGCTCATGGAGAAAGGAAACAGGAATTGTGGCCCCATCCAGTTTCCAGGGCTTTGCGAGAACAGCATGGAATGTGGGTTTAAAACCACTACATTGATTATGGCAGATATTGCAGGTCATTGTTAAATATTGGAATTGTGAATATCGGAACGGAGGAAGTTTCTTTTTCCTAAAACTTTGAGCAAATACCCTGGGCCTGACTTCATTGCCCTGGACAGGTGCCCATTCCTGCTTGGAATACTGTGGACATGAGTAAGTGATGCGCTGATTGCTGATTGGTCCGGGTACTTTCAGCTTGGAGGAAGTTATAGGTTAAGAGTGGGGAGGGTGAATACGTGTTCTTTATATATATATATATATTTTTAACCAAGAGGCTAAATTGATGATGGTGACAGAAGCAACGACAGGTGTCCATTCCATAGGCACAGGAGGTCGCGCCAGCCAAGCCCAGCTTTCCTCTCCCGTCCGTCCGCGATGGCTGCTAGTCACTGTTTTAGACATGGCATGCCCTTCCACAACACTCTGCTTTTTCACAAGCCAGTCCTATGACCGGAATGCTTTTCCCTCTCCTTGGTAGCTGGTGCATCCATGATCAAATGCCATCTATTTTATGGGAGCCTTCCCTTTCAGCGGTTCTCAACCTGTGGGTCGCGACCCCTTTGGCGGTCGAACGACCCTTTCACAGGGGTCGCCTAAGACCATCCTGCATATCAGATATTTACATTACGATTCATAACAGTAGCAACATTACAGTTATGAAGTAGCAATGAAAATAATTTTATGGTTGGGTCACAACATGAGGAACTGTATTTAAAGGGCCAGAAGGTTGAGAACCACTGCTAGATGATGTTAGCTGCTTTTCCCTCCATGATCCCACAACACTTTGTGCCCCCTGTGTGACAGCATTTCCTTCATTGTATTGGGATTATCTGTTCCTTCCTCTAGTCTATGGGTATCATTTATTTTTTTATTCTTTTAAATTAAATCTTTATTGTTGAAAATATGTCTCCCTCCCCATTTACCCCTTATAGCCCACCCCCACCTCGCACCCCGGGCCTTCACCACCCTATTGTCTGTGTCCCTGGGTTATGCATATATGCATACAAGTTCTTGGTTGATTTCTTACCACCCACCCACCCCCCCTCCCCTGCCTTCCCTCTGAGATTCTATGGGTATCTTGAGGGCTTCTCCACATCTGCATAATCCCAGTGATGGGTACAGACCAGGCGATTACATCTTTATTCCTGAAATGTATAGGGCTAGAATGTTGGGCAGTTTTGGATTAATCCTATAATCCGTTTCATGAAGGTTGTGGTTCTCAGTGAGATTCCTGCTGCACTGCTCCCAAAGAATGCTCGGAAAGGCGCGAGAGAACTCTGAGTTGTCCCGTGACTGGGGGTTGGGTGCCACTGGCATTCCTGGGCTGGCACCCAGGCATGCTAAATGTTCTGCAGTTCATGGGACAGTTTAGCATGAGGAGGGATTGTTCTCTCCAAATGCCAGTGGTTCCTCCACTGAGAACTACTTAACTAGTCTACCTAGTCTAAAGCATGGAAAATAGGAGAATGATTTGATCACAAGAAAAACCAAAACAAAACAATTTCTGGCTCCATAAGTCCTTTGCACACACTGTGAATAGGAGAGCCTTATGCTCAGTTAGCAGATGGCTTAGATGTTTTTTTCCTGTCCACTGAGTCCATTTCTCTCCCTATGTGTTTCCCTATATCCTTTGGGTGGTAAGGCTGGAGTGCAAGGCTATGCCAGGTGGAAGTGCTGGGCACAGGTCTCTGCACTCCCTTGGCTAGGCTTTCTCTAAGCCAGAAGAGAGGCACATGGGAATTAAGTTCTATGACAGTCTTTCCACAAATATGGTAAGATAATTTGATCTTAATGTTTCATCCACTTCACAGAAGGCTGAGAGTGACTAATTACAATGATCTTTTAAACAATCTATTTAGAGAAAACCTTCTGGCTAAAGACATCACTGTGGAACATGGCACATAGATTTAAATCCAATTTTCTGTCATGAGGTGTCGGAAAAACTAAATGTCTTCATCGTGGTCTTTTAGGTCCCTGTCTAGAAAGTACATCTTCTTTGTTCACTGTTGACACTGATGTGGTGGTAGTGTCCAGGATATAGGAAGTGTACAAGGAGAAAACTTGAGAATGTACTTTCTTTTT
The DNA here is from genome assembly GCF_000147115.1 of Myotis lucifugus. Classification (NCBI taxonomy): domain Eukaryota; kingdom Metazoa; phylum Chordata; class Mammalia; order Chiroptera; family Vespertilionidae; genus Myotis; species Myotis lucifugus. Next base: position 245,828 of record NW_005871078.1, read on the forward strand.
CAAACTGGGTTCTTTGATTCTTTACCTCAACAGTGACATTTTGGAAAAGAGATTCCTGAAACACAAGCTGAGTAATTTGGTGGTTTACTGTCTGGTTATAAGTAGCCTAAAGTCTTGTTGAAAGAGTTTATCAGGGAAGTCAGAAACTTGGTATTTATCATTGTTTCTTGAAAGATGTTGCATCTAAAGGGCACTTTGTAAAACCAAATTCTAGTCGATTTAGTGTATGTTTCTCTTTCAGACACTCCCAGAAGTATAAAAGCATCCACTGCCACAGCGGACCAGTTCTTTCAGAAGCTGAGAAATAAACATGAGTTTACTATTTTGGTGACCCTAAAACAGACCCACCTAAATTCCGGAGTTATTCTCTCCATTCACCACTTGGATCACAGGTAAGTGTGGCTGCTGGGGTTTCCTGTGTTTTTATTACATCTGGTTAAATGAGCACATGAAAGAGAAGTAAACAAAAGCAAGACATGCTATATCCAAGATTGGCATAAACAGCTAGAATAATTGTGCTATATTATGCAAAATCACAAACAGAAGTCATGGAGATCTGCCCCAAAGCAGAAGGAGCTGCTTTTGATGTTGCTAAGAGCACACAGAAGTCACCATTCCTAAAACAAATTTAGCAGTCACTAAATTCCTCATGAGACACCTTCCTCAATGTCAAACGTACTTGTTATTTGTGATTACTTCTATTCAAAAACACTATTTTCTGTTTCTTTAGGAAATTGCCTGGGTTTTGAGTTTAATAGTCTTAGAATTTTAGCCCTGACAGGAAACTTTTTGTTCAATACAGTTGTGGATTGCAGCGGTTGAAGCTGTGTCCTTGAATGCGAGTTAAATCAGAATGCTGTCTAGTATTTCCCAGCCTCTCCCACGTGCAGAAGCATGAATAGGAGAGCAGGTGGGACTAATGGGTAGGAGCCAAAAGAAATTCATTCCTGTCACCTGGCATACACATAAATTGCTATTAAATAATACCAAGCAACTTAAAACGATTCATTCCTTCCTGAAAGAATAACTCCACTTCTGCCAATGAAACTTTCTTCACGTTCATCATTGTGAGTACCTGCACGACCCCTTACTATCTGTGGACCTTGGGCAAATCCCATCACCTCTCTGCACCTCACTTTTCTCATCTGTAAAATGAGGATAATAGTAGCTACTTTATAGGTTGCTGTGAAGATGAAAGAGTTTAAGTATGTAATGTGCTTTATGTATACGAAGGTGTTAATGATCCTTTTCAGGGGCAATCAGAAGTTTCTTGGTTTCTCTCATCAGAGACAAGGCCACCTTGGACTTTGCAAATCTTTACTAAACACTAAAGGGCAAACAGAAGCAAATGTATATGGAGAACATAATATAGCAAGAGGACAGGAAGAGCGGGGTTCCTAGTCACCCTCTCTCTGCTTACACTCAGGCTTTATGGAATCATGTAGTTGATAGTGACAGAGTCAGGACCCAAACCCACTTCTTCTGATTCTTGAGTCCAGTGTTTTTACACGTCCACTGTGACATCTCCTAACCTCCCGTCACCCTGACAGACCTTGTGTTATGGTTCATGTTGTTCTTTTTTCCCATTATTGTTGCTGAAGTTATTGTTCTTCCTTTGGTCTCAATCTCACCCATCTCTTTGTCTCGTCATTTCCTTTGTCATTTATTTATTCTCTGCTTTCTTTCACACAAAAAATTTAAGGTGGCTTATAGAGATATCTTTGGGGCAACAAGATGCAAATAAAATGAATTATGTAAACCAGGGCAAAGAAAACATTGAAACCTAGCTGGGTGATTAAGACAATGCAACCATTCTTGGTTCTGAGACCAGAGTCGTATTCCCCCAATGGCCTTCTATGGGCAAATGTAGTATCTTTAGAGGGACAAGTTCAGAGGGTTTCCTGTCGCTGGTGACATCACGCCACATGCACTTTGGAGAAAGCACATCTGTAGGGATGCCAGTGATGTGCATCTCCGAGTGGAGGTCTTTAAAATGGGACTTGGTTGTGTGTCTGAAAATCCTGTACAACCAGGTTTTCCTGCTTAACACGCCAGCAGTGCCTGCTGTATGAAACCCTGATAAAAGGACCATGTCCTTCAAGAAATACACCATGTAAATTGCTTTCCTCAATTTGGCTTTTGAGAATATCGAATTCAAGTTGGACTGCTGTGATAAGTATCCAAATGATAGGTGTGTTTTTTTGTGAGAGTTAATGTTGAAAAATGCCTGTCAAAATGAATATTGATCTGTTATCCTCTGACTGGCAGGGGTTAGGTGCAGGCCCAGGTCCCCATAGGTTCTTCCTAGCTCCTGGGGGAGCTCTTCTGCACGCCGCAGGAAGCTCATTTTGGGAGGTGGGTGAGTGAGGTCGTGGCGCTTCATCAGAGCCCGTTTTGCCTGCTTGGTAGGAAGCACAAGAACAAGAACTGGAGCTGTTCCTCTGTGAATTAGGCTTGGTGAGTTAGACCACAGAGTGCCTGCTGGAGAACACTGAGAGACATTCATATTATTAGCAGAGTTGATGTGCATCCGTTTCTCTGCTCTTCATGTCAGTCTCTGGCTCCAATCTTATCTCCATTTGGGCTGATTCGCAGCCTGCCCTGGAGCCAGATGAAGTCGGAGGGAGGCAGTAAGAAATAGACCCTGGGCAGTGCCTGCTCCGGCTCTGGCAGAGTTGGAGAAAGTGATATCATTCAGCAGGAGTATAAATGCCAGGCACAGTGGCCAGTCTGCTCACCATCTGCGTGTCTCCCGCCTCCTTTCTCTCTGCTCTACTCAGATCTTCACTGACCTTTCAGCTGAATGAATTTCTCCCCCCATTAGCCTCCAGTGCAGTTTTAAAAACTGAGCCACTCCTTTTGGCATTCTAACATGTGACACCTTCTATTGTTCTTTAATGTTTCACACATATACATATGTATTAATTGTATATGAGACATTAGAAATATTCACTGTTTTTGATCCCAATGGTAACAAATATTTACCGAGGATTAAACATTTTAAATTATAATAAAAAATTTGGCAATACATTTCAGGCTTCAAAATTTAAAAGGCACAACAAAGATAGAGCCTACCCCCACCCCTATACCTGACTACCTAGTTTTTTTCCCAGGGGCTGGGTGGGGGGGAATACCACTATTATCAGTAAAGATATTTTGAAAACAAGAAAAGCATAAAGTAGAAGTCAGCCAATCAGAGGTGTGCTGGAGAGGGCTCATACTGGCATATGAGTTGCAACTTTGTAAGCCACTTGATATTCCTGTGGTAGGTTGAAAGAAAACCATGTGTGATTACTATACTTTGGAAATCAACAAATGCTATAAAGCAGGGCTTTTTTTTTTGAAAATGCATTTTTATTGAGAAATGCTTTTTAAATAAGTGCTTTAAAAATTTTTCTCTTTGATCTTTTCCACACAAATGGATAAATGAACCAATACCTTAGACTTACTTCTCTAGAGCACAGAGAGCCAGCTGTTGCACTGTTACCAGCACCACTGCCCAAAGTCCTGGAATCTGGAGGTAACCACCATAACAACACTCTGAGGTGTAGCTGTCTAATCCTTTTCAAGGTGTACCTGGGTGTTTGTGTACAATGTTACATAGTTGGTAACAACTTTTGATTAGATTTGAAAGTTTTTTTTCAATGACTGCACATTAAACTTATAAACTTCATTTTTATCACGCTGTCATACACAGTTAGATGCTAAATATATATTTGGTGGATGAAGAAATGAGTGAAAGATCAAGAGAATGATCATCGTGCCTGGCCACTGTGGCTCTGTGGTTGAGCGTCAACCTATGAACCAGGAGGTCCCGGTCTGATACTTGCACATGCCCAGGTTGCAGGCTCAGTCCCCAGTGTGGGGTGTGCAGGAGGCAGCCAATCAATGACTCTCTCATCATTGATGTTTCTGTCTCTCTTTCTTCCTCTCACTTTCTCTCTGAAATAAATAAATATATATTTTAAAAAAGAGAGAGAAAGACCATCATGACTGCACCGGAAATTGTAAATGACCTCACAAAGTTTTCACCAGACTAGGGCAATGTTCCGGGAAATGTTCAGGTTGCTATATTGATGGAGGACACCTAATTTATCCTGAAATGTCATTAGCTCTTGCGTGAGGATTTCACTAACTGGTAGCTACTACCTCAAAACGGCTACAAGTCAAGTTCTCAGACTAATGAGCTATATAGCAACATCTCAAGCACTGTGTTAAAGCTGGAAACCTAATCACACAACTTTGTTGGTTTGGACATGTGAGACTAATGGGCACACTCTGGATTCTAGGATATCTGAAGTGAGCTCAGAGCAGGACAAAGAGTAGGAAAGGCAGACATCACAGCATCTCGGAATTGAAAGAGGGCGTAAGTCAAACCTAGGCACTGAAATACAGTTTCAAACAGTGACATGACGAAGCTACTGGAAACCTCATCAGCAGTGTCCTGGTGTTCTGTGAGCAAAGGCTCATTTGGCTTTCCATCTCGAGTTGCTGGTTTCAAATGGAGCTTTTCAAGTAGGGGCTAATATTAAAAATTAGACCACAAACTTCATGTGAGCACAGCACAAAAGCTTGTAGGCTCCTCAGTCATTCTGTGTATATTTAGCCAACAGCAGTATTATCTAAAAACAATAGATAGTAATACATGGCACTTTATGTCTGAAAGAATTAAGACATTCAGGCAGATCAAGAGAGCATCATTATAACTTTTCTGACTTTTGTATTTTGAAAGGGAAAAAATAAAAAGTAAAGAAAGAATTCTAAGATATTGGTTCTCTTACCCATTTATACAGGAAATACAGGAGAGATATATGAATGCAGTAATAGCTCATTGAAAAGCAAAATATATTTTAAGTAAAAATGAATGAGAATATTTCCCTAAATTTTAAAAGGACCCTATTCTCTTCCATGCTTTATAAAACGGTTGTTTCTTCAGGATAAATAAAATCATTTTGTCATCCTTTGGTGTAGATTGGTATAGTCACCTGGATTGTGTTCTGTAGTTTATAGTACTTATCTCTTATTTACAATAGTCTTGCGCTTTAGGTATATAAATTAGTTCTCATGGAGTTATTATTAGGAATTTTCCTGATAGCCAAATATTATTTATACTTCTAACTTTGAATGCTTTGCAAATAGCATACATGGACATAATTTGTGGCAATGACTTTGCAAGTAAATATAAAACTATCTTTAATTTGCAATCATCTATATTAATAAAGTTGAGGTGAAATAAATGAGATTTTTCTACTTTCTTAGTATTAATTATTATACATTCGGGATGAGTAAGAATGTATTTCTATATGAGGCTGATAAAATGTATCTTCGCATTTGTGAGTGCTTGTCATATATTAAGCCATTTTTCTTTCTTGACATTACTAAGTAAAAACTTGCTGGCAATATTTGCTTGGCTTAATGGTTCTGAACTAAAATGATCACTGTTTATTGTGAACAAAATTAACAGACTGACATAACAGCTACTATGTTCTTTACTTTTTGATTGTACTTAATAAATACCATTAAAGAGAATTGGGTTTATGAGTAAACATTTCAAACCTCAATTTCTATGTAATTAAAAAAATTTTACTTATAATTGATTCACTTTAAGTATGTTTTTATATCATTATTTATCATTAAGGAATTATAGCTTTAATGTGTATTTTAATGCCTCCATTATTATTAGGGAAGTTGCAATATATATTCTAATGTGGTTAAGCATAATATATCATTACCCAGGAGACATGGTGAGTTCATCAAAGAAACTGAATTAAACTTAAGACTCAGAAAGCAGATGTGATTTCTCATATTTCTTATATATACCAAATTTGTGTATAGATGGAGTGATGGAAGGAAGTACTTTAATATTATAGAGGTTATTTCATGGAACACACATCTTTTTTTGTTGTTGTTAATTCTCAGCTGAAGATATTTTTTACTTTGATTTTTAGAGAAAGTGGAAGGGAGGGAAGGAGGGAGGAAAAGAGAGAGGAGAAAAGAGAGAGAGAGAGAGAGAGAGAGAGAGAGAGAGAGAGAGAGAGAACATGGATGTGGGAGAGACAAATCAATTGATTGCCTCCCACACCCCAACCAGGGCCAAGGATCAAACCTGCAGCCCAGGTACATGCCCTTGACTGGGAATCAAACTCATGACCCCCCTTTTTTAAAAAAAATATGTTTTTATTGATTTTTAGAGAAAGAGGAAGGGAGAGGGATAGAGAGATAGAAACATCGATGAGGGAGAAACATCATCAATTGGCTGCCTCCTGCACACACCCCAACTGGTTACTGAGCCTGCAACCCAGGCATGTGCCCTGACCGGGAATCGAACCCACCACCTCTTGGTTCCTGGTTCCAATGCTCAACCACTGAGCCACGCTGGCCAGGTCAAACTCATGACCTTTTGATGTGTGGGCCTATGCTCTAAAGCAACACTTGCCAGGGTGCACTTCTCCCTTTTATGCTGGAGAAGCAAGGTATTCGTTTCTTTCCTATCAGCATTCCACTCTTTCTGCAGGGCCAGGAAATGAATCAGTTGGCTGCTGCAGTAGCAACCATGGACTAACCAACTCATATCCACTCCCATTGTACATTGTGGGTATTTACCTGCTTAGGCAATGATGCAGAGGACCAAGGGTATTTCTAGGCTTCCATGCCCAGTTATCAGGCCCCCAATATCATAGGCCATGACAAGACCCTCTGCCGCATCCATTCTGGAGCTCCTTTGCATCTACTTTCTTCACTCCAGACGACAGAATGCCAGTACCTTGGCTGTTGTGTAGGCAATTGTTACTGAGGCTCAAGCTCCCATATTTTAAGAAATCAACCTGGTATGTTCCTGCTCTAATATTTTTATGCTTCCTACTTCTGTGTTGCTGTGTTATTACTTTTCATGTGATAGTAAAAATTAATTACTCATTAGAAATAATTGGCTCACGTAGATACTAATGATCAGTTTGCAATTTTTAAAGGTTCTTTTCTTAGATTAAAAAAATATATATTTATTTATTGTCAGTATTACAGATGTCCCCCATCCCTCCCCTACCCCCCTCCAACCAATCCCCACCCCAGGCCTTTATCACACTATTGTCTGTGTCCATGGGCTATACATATGCTATCTATTAAAGAGGGAATATGTTAATTGACCCTCATGCCATTGCAAAGATGGCAGTGCCCACAGCCAATAAGGAGGGAATATGTTAATTGACTGCCCGCCTTCAAAGATGGCAGCGCCCACAGCCAATAAGGAAGGAATATGCTAATTGACTGCCCCACCCTCAAAGATGGCTGCACCCACAGCCAATAAGGAGGGGATATGCTAATTGACTGCCATGCCCTCAAAGATGGCAGCGCCCACAGCCACAAGATGGCCAGCAGAAGAGGGCAGTTGGGGGCGACTGGGTTGGCAGGGGAGCAGTTAGGCATCGGTCAGGCTGGCAGGGGAGTGGTTAGGGGATGATCAGGCTGGCAGGCGGGTGAGCTGTTGGGAGCCAGTGGTCCCAGATTGTGAGAGGGATGTCCGACTGCCAGTTTAATGGAATTGGGCCTAAACCAGCAGTTGGACATCCCCCGAGGGGTCCCAGATTGGAGAGGGTGCAGGCTGGGCTGAGGGACAACCCCTCCACCACCAGTGCATGAATTTCGTGCACCAGGCCTCTAGTATGTATATATGTTCTTTGGTTAATCTCTTCCTGTTCCCCCAACCCCCTCCCCTCTGAGATCTGTCAGTCTATTGCAGGCATCCATTGTTCATCAGTTTATTTTGTTCATTAGATTCCACATATAAGTGAGATTATGTGATATTTGTCTTTCTCTGACTGGCTTATTTCACTTATCATAATACTCCCCAGGTCCATCCATGCTATATCAAAGGGTAAGAGTTCCTTCTTTTTTACAGCTGCATAGTATTCCATTGTGTAAATGTACCAATATTTTCCTAAGTACCATTTCTTCACTTTGTAATGGAAAGTTTAAGAAATTTTCTTTGGTAAGTTCTTATTACTTTATTATGTCTCCTTTTACCAATTTTGAAGATGTTGGTATTTCTAAGTTTTAGGGCATAGCAACTTTCTCTGATTACCTTTAAGTCATAAACTTACCATCACTAAATGATTTAATACCTAATCCCATATACAGAACCTATACATGAATGAAGATTATTTTTAGTTATTAGCCTAGAATTCTTTTTTTAAAGAAAGATCGAACCTATAAAACGAATTGTTACAATATAAGTACTTTTTGCAATATAAGTACTTTTGGCAGGGATATTTAGTTTTTGTTCTTCTCCCCCTCATAATGAAGCCTTGTAATTAAACATGACACTGTTAGAGGTTCTACTTTCCTAAGAACATTTTTCCTTAAGAGGATTTTTATATTCTGAATGTTAGGGAAAGGAAAAAAGGCTATTTTTAAAGCATAAATACAGGTTCTCTTTAGTTGCTAGTATGATGTGCTTGCTAAAAACAGAGCCTAAACTTCTCTGACGTTTGAAAAACTGACATTTCTATCTTTATAAGAAACTTTAAGAGGAAGTAGTGTTTTGGCAAAGAAACAAATTAATATTTTTTATTATTTGTCAATATGGTAACTGTAAAATTTATTTGAAAATCCTTTTTGAAAGAGAAGATATTTTTGTGCATTTGTTCATTTATTCAGAAAACATTTAAGTCCTTCAGAATTGAGACACACATGGAAGTTAGAAAACAATTGCATTATAGTCGTAGAGTATGGTCTGCTTAGCAGCGGTTCTCAACCTGTGGGTCGTGACCCCTTTGGCAGTCGAACGACCCTTTGACAGAGGTCACCTAAGACCATCCTGCATATCAGATATTTACATTACGATTCATAACAGTAGCAACATTACAGTTATGAAGTAGCAACGAAAATAATTTTATGGTTGGGTCACAACATGAGGAATTGTATTTAAAGGGCCAGAAGGTTGAGAACCACTGGCTTATGGCCTTTCACCAACTGTCTTGTCATAGCTCTGATCAATCAATCAATCTATAAGTGATGGTTGGGTACATACTATTGCCCTTTCTTGGAGGTGGGTAGCTGTGCCTGATACATTGGGCACAGCAAGGGGTTGTAGCCAAAATTGGTTGAGTTGGGTTTAATTCAAACTTTATTAGTTCCTCAGATGATAACTCTGGGAAAGTCCTTTTCCCTTTTTGAACCCAAATTTCTCAAAGAAGACTATTAATACTCAATTTTGGGGGTTGTTTTGAGGTTGGTGTCATATTTTCTGTCTCTTCTCACTCCTTGCTGTGTTTTTTAAAGTAACATATCCAGTGCTTCTAATCATGTAGTTAATCCATATTCACTGTACAAAATTTGAAAACTATCCTATATAATAAAGAGATGCAAATTGACCCTCACACCCTCACAAGATGGCTGCCTATGACCAGGCTGGCAGGGGTGTTAGTGAGGGACGACCAAATGACTGAATATGCAGGCTGTGTGGGGCGACCAGGCTGGCAGGGGGGTGCAGTTAAGGGCGACCAGGCAGGCAGGCAGGTGAGTGATTAGGAGCCAGCAGTCCAGGATTGTGAGAGGGATGTCCAACTGAGGGTTTAGGCCCGACAGTCAGACATCCCTGAGGGGTCCCGGATTGGAGAGGGTGCAGGCTGCCCCAGGGGGACCCACCCCTCCTCCATTCATGAATTTTGTGCACTGGGCCTCTAGTGGAAATATAAAAGAAAAAACAATATCATAATCACTTTACCAGAATAACCACTATTAACATTTTATTTGTTTCTAATCTTTTAAGATTGCATAAAATTGGAGATTATGACATCATTCTAAATAGATATATTACATTTATTTTCCAAAATTATTAAAATAGATATTTCTGAAATGTGCATTGGTTTTATGATATTTATCATATTGATATTCTGTAATTTATTTTATTAACCTATTTTTGGAAATTTAGATTATTTCTCATTTTTCAGAATTATAATTAATGCAGCAGCACTGTGCACGGCATGAAGTATGTGCTTGATCTCTGATAGTTTCCTTAGGAAAAATTCCAGGAAATGCAATTTGTTGGGTAACTGGTTATAATAGGTTTTTTTTTTCTGCATTAAAAAAATACACATTGTCGAATTAGCCTCAAGAAAACTTGCACCAATGTAAAGTTCTACACACTAAGTATGCAGATGTGAGTTTTACTGTACCTTTGTTAAAAATGAGCATTATCTCATTAAATTTTTTTTCACTTTGAGTTGGCAAATAGTATGTTTCATTTCTTTGATTGCTAGTGAGATTGAACATTTAAAAATAACTTTGCTGTCCTATACATTCTTTTTATAAACATTACTTTTTTATTAGTAGTATTTTCTTAATAGTTTATGAGTTCTTCATATAATGGCTAACAACCTCATATGTGTCATAATTTTTTAACATGGCGTAATTATTTTTTTTCTGTTTGGTTTGATGCCCATTAATTTTACATTTTGTAGTTTTTGTATTCTCGAGATAAAATAATTTTACTTATCCTCATTTAGTCCTCACAACAAACCTATGAGATAACAACTAATATTATCCTCATTTCAGAGATGAGATAATTCAGGCACAGAGGTTAAAAAACTTGACTAAATTCTCATACTTATCAAGTAACAATTAGGCTTTTCACCCAAAGATTGACTCTAATGTTCTATCCTTAATTGTTTATGTCTGTCAGCTAATTATTCCAACTAATTTATTCCTTGAAGATTATTTGTTTAAAAATGGCTCTTCCTAGCCTGTTATTAGGTAGTCTTCCTTTTTTAGATATATTGTTTTCTGTTTATTTTAATCTAACTCTTGAACTCATCTAAAATTTATTTTAGTATAAGAAATGAGGCTCTAAACATTTCTCTCAAACAAGTAATTATTTCAACATCATTTATTTAACTCTTCTCCCTCCCTTCAACTAAAAGTCCTCTCTTTAGCATAAATGGGATCTTCTATTTATGTTAAAAATTATTTTTGGTTTCTCTCTCTTCTGTCTCATCAGTCTGTTAATTTTGGAACTAGTAATATACTTCAGTTTTTTTCATATTATAAATATAGCTTTTCATTTTCTTATTGATTTAAGTGAGCATCATTTATTAATATTAACTCCATCTCATCTATAGTTTTCTTTGCATTAAAGTGTTTGTGGTGATTTTTGATGTACTAAATTCTTTATTGATATGCAGTCAAAGCAATAATTTATATCTCTAAAGGCTGGGATTATGTTAATGAGGTAGTGAAGAAAGACTATGTTATTTTCTCCTCCCAAAAAGAATATAGAGAAGCCAATTAGAAAATGTAAGGGAAATAAGAAAATTTAAAATATCCTATGTGAGAAATGTATCATCTAATATACAAAAGTGAAACAAAATGTAGCATGATTTTGGGCAGCTCTTGGGAAGTAAACAAAAATAATCATCTGTCTTCAAGGCTACTGAATATTCTCCTTTGGATATTGAAGAGCTTGTGTCAGTGCACTCATCCTGAAGAAGAGGTTATCTCAGCACAGTATTCAGCTCTGCAGTGAATACTGCATACACATGCAAATACTGTTGATTAGCTTGTTATTGATCTTTTAATGAGGAGTCTGAAAAGGGGGCAATAGTACACCTGTATTGTAACCTTCCATCTTCATCTGCCCCACTTCATTCAATGAATGATGCATTTTAATATCTTTTTTCCCTGTCTATAATAAGAAAAAGAAATCAACATCTTAAACTTAGATCTAGGAGCATTTGTCTAGTATAATCAGATGAAGGTGGTGGTCTCAGTGCCATTTACCCAGCAACCCATTCTTTCCCCCCTGATTTGTACTGCCAAATGTAATACCGCGTGCATCAGTGCCAAATCCCAAATCCCAATGAAATACCGAGTTTCCATAAATGCTGCGGTTTGTTTTGGGGCCTGTATTCTGGTCCACCGATCTGTTTGTGACCTGCAGCAATGCCACACTACTCTAATGCTGTAGTTTTATAAGACTTGCTATCGATAGTTGAGGTCTCTGTTCTTCCTGTTCACAATTTTTTGCTATGTTTGAAACTTCATTCTTTGGTATATACTTTAGAAATAATTTGGTAAGTTCTATGGAAAAAATCTCATTGGTATTTGTATTGGAATTATATCATATTTATAGGTTGATATATGACACATTAACATTTTTATGATACTCAGTTTTGTTATGATGTGACTTATCTCTCCATTTTCTTTCATGTCTTTTTTTTTTTTTGGTCTTCTGTATAGTTGTCTCCATAAAGGGCATACATATATTTTGTTAGATTTATTCCTAGCAAGGTTATAGGTTGTGCTGTCATTCAGGTGGGATTCTTCTTCTTTTATACTTTCAAATTTGTAAAAGACTTTTAAGTGACTATATTACCAGAAAAATGGATTCTGTTTTGTATCAGAGGTAACAGTCCCATAGTATTTTAATTGCTTTCTCTTTTGTCTTTTGGAGAAAGTTGGACTCTTTGGATGCAACTCAACATCATAAGGAAAATTTTAGAGTGCCATCAAAGTTCACTTAATTCTCTTTTATTAATCTGCCATTTGTTGATATGCACTGACATTTCTGTGATCTTTTCCAAGATGAATGTTGAGGGGTTATTGCAATATATTTAATTCTTTGGTATTAAAACTCTTCTTTTAGTCTTCTGATGTCAATGTGAAACTTCCTTAATGCTCTTCAGGCCTTTGATTGATCACTTAAAATTGTTTTACAAAGGACTCATTTAAAAATTGTAATCATCTATCTATAGTGTATTATCAAGTGACAGAAAGTAGAATTCAGCTTGTTTGTAACTTGTCTTATTTCCTTTAGTTACTGTGAAGCATGTATTTTTAGAAAGCCATGCAAAACATTATTTTGGTGTCCTTATGACAATGGAGTTAATGATATCTCAATTACTTAAGAAATCTTATTTTCTTTGTTCTTATGTACACTTGAGTTCCATTAATCTTGGGGAGGAGTCATATATTTTTGTGGTTGAAAATGTATATTGATGTGTTTTTTAACAGCTGGATAAAAGTCATTCATATTTTGCCTTTTGTTTTCAGTGATTTTATTCATTTAGTCTTTTGAAAAAAGGAGATGATGGACATGCTGTCATATTTCCTTTATACTTTCCCATTTGTTTATTTAAAACTCTAGGTGTAGTAAAATTATATTTGATTATTCTTGAGGAGGCTGAATGCTCCACAGAAAACATGAATTGCTGAATATTTCAGCTTAAATTCATTTAATTTAGCCAGTAAAAATGCCCTGAACAGCACCAAACTGAAGTAAGATATGTATTTTGGGTGAACAACATCTGAACAATTTGATTTTGCAAATGACAAATTTAAACTATATGGAAGCAATAAGCATTATATTTAAATACTTTTGCTAATATGACATGTGAAAAAGTGACTATCATTTCTAAAATTTATTGTTCTTTGAATATTAGTAAATTTGTATTTTTCATATGTTTGTTGGTAAGTTGTTGGTGTCCTGTTTGACAAATGCATTCTAAATATTTTTTCCTTTCTTATATTGGGGGTCTTCTCATTTTTCTTGCTTATTTTTAAGAATTCTTTATATGTTAAAAATGTCAACTTGTATGGAGTAGTCACAGGGACATAAAGTACTGCATAGGGGATATAATATACTAGAGGCCCGGTGCATGACATTTGTGCATGGGGAGGGGGAGTCCCTCAGCCCGACCTGCACCCTCTCCAATCCGGGAGCCCTCAGGGGATGTCCTACTGATGGCTTAGGCCCTCTGCAGGAGGTGACCGGGCTGATCAGGGGAAGGCGCCGCTCCCATCACCCCGCTACTGCTGCCACTGCCAGCCGCCACTGCTGCCAAGGTGTTTGCATCAACATGGACTCCGGTTCCTTCAACAAAAAAATGACAACTTTCTTTAGGCATTTTTAAGATGTCTCTTTCATAGGATATGACATTTCTTACTTTCTTTCTTTTTTTTTTATCCTCACCTGAGGATATTTTTCCATGGATTTTTAGACAGCATGGAAGAGAGAGGGAAAGTGAGAGGGATACTTCAATTGGCTGCCTCCTGCATGAGCCTTGACCTGGGCCCCAGCCAGGGAGGAGCCTGTAACCTAGGTACATGACCTTGACCAGAAATGAACCCAGACCCTGCGGTTCAGCAGGCCAATGCTCTATCCACTGAGGCAAACCGGCTAGGGCAGGATATGACATTTCTTAGCCCCTCCAGCAGCGGACCTTCATTTTTTCCCTCCAGGAATGAGGTGGAAAAACCCTAGATCATGTTACTGGATTTTTATTACCCAAATTACCAAGAACACTGCTAGTGGCATATGGGGAGCTTAGCCAATAAGTGGCCAGAAAGGGTGTTTCCTCTGCAGCTCATGTGCAGAGACGGGACTTCTGGCGTGCTGTGGCTGGCAGGCCCTGTTCTCTGCGGGCCTGCGCCATCCGTGGCTTGCCTCACCACACACACAGTCCCCTCCCGCCCACCTGCATGTGCAGCCTCCTCCTGAGCAGTCGTGACGTTATGGTGTCCCGGACAATTTGCATATTACCTCTTTATAGAATAAAACTAAAAAAAAAAAAAGACCGTACCCTTTTATGTAATGATGTTTACTTTGAATTTATATTAGTTCACACAAACACTCCATCCATGCTTTTGTTCCGGCCCTCCGGTCCAGTTTAAGAACCCATGTGGCCCTCGAGTCAAAAAGTTTGCCCACCCCTAGTCTAGTCACTGAGTTGTACACATTAAATTATTATAATATTGTATGTCAGCTGCAATTGAAAACAATTTTAAAAAAGAATGTCAACTCACTGTCTGTCATATAAGTAGGAGATTTACTGGATTAATGTTTGTTTTTAAATTTAATTTTTTGAAATACTTTTAACCTATATTATAATAAGAGTACAAAGAACTCCTACATCTCCTCTTACCAGATTTCTAATTGGTAATATTTTTAGCTCATTTGCTCTCTCTTATTCTGATATACCTTTTACTGATAATATTTCCTCCATCACCTTTAAATATGCAAAACAAAGATACTCTTTATATAGCCAACATACAACCTTCCAATCAATAAATCAACATTGACATCACAATATGATCCAATCTTCAGACACCATTAAATTGCACCTACTATTTAAATAAATAATGTCTCTTTTTTTCCTTCTTGGTCCAAGATTCTATTCTTTCCATGAATACATTCCATTTGATGGTCATATCTCATAATCTCCTTTAATCTGGAGCAGTTCTAGTCTTTCCTTGTTTTTGGTATCCCTTGTGGTCTTAGAAGTCAGGCATTTTATTCTGTAGGATCACCCTTGAACTGGGTCCATATGATGTTTTCTCATCACTCAGGCCATGCCTTCTTGTTAGGAATACCATGGAAATGATGATTCTTCTCAGTATCACATCTGTAGGCACACTATGTCAATCTGTTTTACTGCTGGTGGTGTTAACCTTGATCACCTGGTCAAGTTGATGACCTTCTAGGTTCTCCACTTGAATAGAATTCTTTAATTTGGATTAGTATTTTTAGGGAAATATTCCCATGTTCTGTTCCTCATTAGACTATCACCCATTTTCCTAAATATTTATTGACTGTTCCCACCTGTATCAGATCCAATTGTTTTTGTAGGGACATAAATAAAATGATAAATTTAGACATTGATACTCATTTTCACTCTTACATTTACTTTCTAGAATTATAAAAACTGATATGTCATGTACAAATATTCTTAAAAACAGTAACGCAAACTTTTAAAAGTGCATGTCAGCATTTAGTATGTTGACCATTATATTTTTCTTTAATGAAAATTATTAGACTGAATGGAAGTCAAAGAAAACATCTTATTTCTATAAGTGTGATTTGCCTAGCTTTTCCACTTTTCTCTTGATAGCTTTATATACAGCATTGCATTCATTGAACTAAAATACCTTTATGAAAATAAAATTAGATTGTATATAAGATTATATTCGAGGCATTATTACTGAAGGGGTTTTACATTAAGCCTGCATGACTGTCCTATTTATGGTTTTTCAAAATTTTCATTTTAGCTAGCTATTGGATTTTCATTTTTTACATTTCTAACAGGTTTAAAATGCATGTTTTCTTCACTTAAAAAAAACTGATTGTTTTCCATCAGTCAGTAACTGAAATATGTATGTAACAAAGTCATTCCAGTCTCCAACTTGTCAGAATTCAAGACCTATTGCAAGAATTTTGTTCAATCACCTTAAGAAAAATAGTGCTTATTTAGCTCTCCATTTCTAAGTAGCTTCCATAATGTAGAGTGATATGAACTATTAAATATAAAAACCCGCATGAATATGTCTGGTGATGTAAAATGAAGATTTGGCAGATTATTATCCTGAGGAGGATTATTCAGTAAAATAGTAAAAACGAGGAAATAGGAAGCTCTCTGGGTGTCTGGACTTTGCCTCTTTTTCTGGTGTCCTCTGTGCCTAGTACAGTCCTTGCCTTATACATGGCCAATAGGTATTGCTGAATGACTGAATAAGAAGTGCAGAGCATCTGCTGATATCAGGTTTCGTGGTAGCTGGATGATTTCTTAGGTGCACTGAAATGTTTCTTTGCATTATAAGCATGAGCACACTTTATTAGGTCCCTGCCCTCGTCAGGCAGTCCTCTAAACACCTAACCATGGATTAATCTCAGTAAGTGCTCATCACAATCCTGAGGCAGGTATCATTATTATCCCTAGTTTACAGATAAGGAAAGGGGGCCCTGAGAGGTTAAGTCTCATGTCCAAGGTTACAAGTGACAGAATCCACATTTGAACCAGGCTATATGGCACCAGAGCCCATTTTCCTAACCACTACCTTGGCAACTTTTCTCTTTGCTTGTTTTATTTTATGTCTTTATGTACATATAGTTGCCATATAACATTGTATTAGTTTCAGGTGTACAATATAATGATTTGATATTGATAGACATTGCAATATGATCACAATAAGTCTAGTTATTATTAGTCACTATACATGGTTCCAAAAATAATTTCTCCTTTTTTCCTTGTGATGATGACTTTTAAGATCTACCCCCCCTGGAAACTTTCAAATTTGCAATACAGTATTATTAACTATAATTACTATGCAGGATTATACTTTATAGCCTCATGACATTTATTTTATAGCTGTATATTTTTACCTTTGACCCCCCTTCACTTATTTTACCTTTCCCTAAACAACTCTCCCAGCAACCACCAATCTGTTCTCTCTCTCTCTTTTTGAGGTTGGTGGTTTTTTTGTGTTTTTGTTGTTGTTGTTTTGTTTTTTAGATTCCACATATAAGTTAGATCATATTGTATTCATCTTTCTTTGTCTGACTTATTCTTTCCATGGCAATATTTTATTCTTTTTTTATGGCTGAAGAGTATTCCATATGGAATACTCTTTATTATTTATTTATTAATCATTGGACACTTAAGTTGTTTCCATATCTTGGCTATTGTAAATGGGGATCACATGTCTTTTTGAATAGTACTTTTGTTTTCTTGAAAAAACTGGTAGTTTTTCATTAGCCAGTAGCTGAAATGTGCATATAACAAAATCAATATCTAGAATTGTAATTGCTGGATCATATGGTGATTTTATTTTTAATTTCTGGGGGAACCACCATACTGTATTCCATAGTGGCTGCACAGTTTACATTCCCACCAGTAGTGTGCTATCTGCTTGTTTTAGAGCAGCACCATGGCCTTCCTACTTTCTTTATAGACAGGGTTAGCACAAGTGTTTCCTAATGCTTTTGAAGACAACAATCATATGTATATATATTTTCCCATTGGGCTTTTTTGTTATATAAAAGTCTTTATTCCGAAGTTTTCTTTCTTACAATTTACTTTATTTCAATAACACCCCCATAACATATCGAAAAGTTGATAGCAGTATAAATAAAGCTGGTGTGGTCTGCATGATTGGGAAAATATTTTGTCTTTTTATTTTTCTAATTGCCTCTTTCTAAATCATTTATGCTACTATTTAATAATAGCTCAAATTCAGGATCAGGGTCTTTTTCATTTCCTCTAGTTGGGGGTGTCTGGTACCCTTTTCAATTGTGAACTCAAAGTAATAGGTTCACTAAGAGCAAAATGTCGCCTCAGTGGGTGACCCATGGATCCTATTGCCTTCTTCTTAGGCTCTTATTTATTCTGAACAATAGAGAAGACACGGTGACCCCTGAAGCATATCAGAGAACAGCTGCTGCAGCGCTGACAGCTTCCTCTCCCCTGTGACTAATTCCTTTCTTTCAAGTACAACCTGCCTGGAACTCCTAGCTGTCGAACATGCATCGGTGCGTTCTCTTTATTGTCTCCCGTAGTTTCAGAATGTGTTACACAGAAAGCTGCTGCAACTTCCTTCACAGGCCCTTCTTATCAGCCTAAAGAATTCCTATTGATTTTGAGGACCTTAGAATATAGCAAATTGTTAGCTCAAGAGGGATATTGAAAACCAGATAAAATGCTGCATGGAATAATGGGGCTTCCTGGGTCTCTGGAGTTTGTCACTCCAGATGGATGTATCTTTAAAAGTATCTTGATCCATTTTTAGATGAAGGTGAAGATGAAAAGTTACCATCTTGAGAATATCATTTTCTTCCCCAAATATTGTTTGTTCTTTGAAATAGTGCAATTGCATGCACACTTTAATACATGTGAGAAACCACCTGAGTATCTGGAAATTGAAGAGAGCATTGGTATATTCTCTTGGGAACACACACACACACACACACACACCCCTCAATTTATTCAAAAGTTTTTCATAATATCCTCCAATTATTTTCAGTATTTATGGAATCTATATTGATATGCCCCCTTTTTTATTCTTGATGTTGGTCTTTTCTGCATCCATTTTTCCTGATTAGTCCTACTAGGATCTTGTCAATTTTATTAGTCATTTGAAAGAGCACTTTTAAGCCACATTTAAAAAAATACTGATTGCTTTGTCATTGCTTTATTCCTGTATATTTATTTTTCCCTAATTGTACTTCTTTTTAGGTTTACTTGTGTTCCTTTCTCCACATTCCTGAGATGAATGCTTAAATCATTGATGTTTATTCCTTTATAAAAATAATTATACTTTCGTGGCTATCCATTTCCCTCACCACAGCATTATATGAATCACATTTTTATGCTTTATTCTTTTAACTTATAATTCAGCTTGAAATATTTCCTAATTTTATTTTTATTTTTTGACCCATGGATTATTTAAAAGTTTATTGCTTAATTTTAAAACATCTCAGGATTCTCTCATCTTTTTATTACTGATTTCTAACTTAATTCTGCTCCTAGGTATGACAATGTAGTGGACATCAGACTACCTTTTCTATTGAGAGAAGTTAAAGAAATAATTTCAGAAATAGAACACATGTATTGTACAAGTATAATATTCAGGTTTATTTGAACAATGGAGCCATGGGACAATGGAGAAATATAAGCGTGCCATAAATTTCTAGCATTTCTTTGTAGATATTTATGGATTTGCTTCTATTCTTAAAGCTATAGGAAGAAATAAACTTGACTAATACTGCAAAATAAAAGAAAGGAAAGAAATAAAAAAATTAAAATGAAGAGACATAAGCTATCACAGTAAGAATATGGCAAATATATCAATGATCCTTCCAGAAGATTTGGTTTTCCTGTGAAAAGACAAATACTCTTACATTGGATTGTAAAGATATGATCCAAGTTTTAATTACTTACAGGGTCACACTCAAAAAAATAGAATTTAAATAAAGGAACAAGAGCAAATAAGTGAAGCAAGTTAAAATTAAAAGAAAGTTGGGATAGTAATGTTATTATCAGACAACTGATTCAAGATAAAATATATTAAGTGACAACTAGGGTTATTTTATATTGACAACAATTTTAATACTTATGAAAAGCAATATGGAACCAAAATATAAATAAAAAAGGATTAAGATATAAAGATAAATAATGGCAAACTGGAATTGTAGTTGGAGATTAGTAAAACTGCATTAGAATTTGACTGATCTAATAGACAAAAATATAATTATAAGAAAAGGATAAAATAATCAATATGATTTAATACCTATAATAGAAATATAGAGATTAAATGTATTAAATAATACTTATACACAACTTCAAATTTAATTCATAAATTTGGATGTAATGAATGATTTTCCATGAAAACACAAATTAGAACACCTGCTCAAGAATGCTAAAGAAAATCTAATACTGGTAATAATAGAGGGATTAGAAAAATTTGTCAAAGAATTAGATTCTTTCATCCTTTCACCCTGAGGTCACCAGACTCTGACTTTATTATTTTTTTAATGTAATGTTTTCAGACATCCAAGGAACAGATAATACTTTGGCTATGTAATTTGTTCCAGAGCGTAGAAAAGAGAAGGGAAGCTTTTCAATTCAGGTGATCTTAATCCTGACTCCAAAATTTGAGGATGGAACACACACACACACACACACACACACACACACACACACCCTCTAATACAATCTCATATATGAATATAGATGTTCACATTATTAAAATAGTAGCAAATGAACTCCAGAAATATATTAAAAATAAAATACCAGGCCCAACTGAGGCCTTTTATATGAATTACATGAATATAACTGTTCTAAACCAAATATTTGCAGTTGTTAAAATTATCTAACAGTAAGCTTGCAAAAATAACTGAAAATCTATATTATAATTAATATGAGGCTTCACTGAGATGGGTGGGTATAGAAACGTGTGTGTGTGTGTGCGCGCGCGCGAGCACGAGTCTGCTTATGCATATATTTTATGAAAGAGAAGTGATACCCATTATTGATGAAATGTGTTGCTAAATGAGTCATCTGTTATCTCTTGCCATATAATGATTGCAGTGATCAATGTGGCTATATGATTTCCAACATTTCCATATAACCCACAACCTGGTGATTCTACCACCTTTTCAACTGTCCCTCACTCACCTACATGTACTCACTTTGGTCTTTTTCAGTTTAAATTGCAGTTCATCTTTAGAATATCTCTAATGTAGAGATGGTCACCTCCTCTGTCCTATTTTATTTTAGTACTTGCATTGAAAAACAAAAACCCTGTTGACTCCATCTCTCAACCTCAGTTACACTCTTGCAGCTGAACTTGGCTATAGAACACAGAACTATGCTGACTGATCTTACTCTACATGCATGATCACTCATCTTAAATGTGCCCTTAATGCTGCCCTATTTTCTTAGTCCATTCACGCTCTCATTCTGCTAGATGACTCTTTCATATCTCTCCTCTTTCCTTACATGTGGAACACCTCCTCCCTCATCCTTGCTTAGCATATAACTTTGTTTCCTAAAAGCAATTGGAAGAGAGCTTCCACAAGCTATTCGCACCACTCATATAAACCCACCTGCATCTTTGCTGACATATTTTCTCTTCAATCTCTCCTTTTAGTTGGGTTTAGCATCCATGACCTAGCAAACACAGGCCACTCCAGCTGCATATTAAATTGCATCTCCTCTGAAGGACATTGCTCCAGGAATTTACTCCTCTTGCATTATTATGTTGCTTCCTCTCTGTTGGATATTTCCTTCATCATGTAAATATGCTATAATATTTAGAGTCTCAAAAACAAAACTGAAAACCAAATCCTAAAATCCTCCATTGACCTAACTTTCCTGTTCAGCGACTGCTCCTCTGTCTGCCTTGCACTGTCTTCAGTTCCCCTCTCACTGTATTGAACCCACTCCAATGAGGCTTTGGCTTTCTCTGCTTCACAAATATGCACTTGTCAAGGTCTCCACTGATGTCCATGTTGCTAAATCCACCCTTCAATTCTGAGTCCTCATGCTGTTGGGCTTTGATTATTCCCTTCTTCAAAACAGGTGCTTTGCTTGGCTTTCATGGCTCGTACTCTTCTGGTTTTGCTCCTCGGTCTCCTGGCTCCCTCCTCCTCCTCACACCTCTAGCATCTGCATGAAGGACTGTTTCAGGGCTTGATGCTTAGATTTCTTCCTTATATCCACTCTTTGTAGGCGAGCTCATTCTGTCTAAAGGCTTTAAATACCATCTCTATGAAATGACTTCCTAATTGTTTCCCTTATCTTGATCTTAGTCGTTGGACTCCAGACTTGTATATCCAGCAACACATCTGAATCTTCACTGGGGTGTTTAATTGGAATGTCAAAAGGTACATGTCAGAAACCAAGTCATCATCCTCTTTCTCAAACTTGTTCTTCACCAGCTCAGTAAATGGCAACTTCTTTCTTCTAGTTGGCTTAGGCTAAAAACCTTGAAATATTTCTTGATTCTGTTTCCCTCACACTGCACATTTAATTCTAAGGAAGTTTTTATTGCTCCCTTGAGAACATCTTCAGAGTCAGACCCTTTTCATCATCTTCCTTGGCTAAGCCATCCCTAGCAATAACCTTCAAAATCATCTCCTTGCTTTAGCCCTTGCAACCTCCCAACCTCCATAAAGTCTATTTCTGACACTACAGTCAAGTTGGTCATATTGGAACTCAATTCAAAACCCCCGCATGGCTTTCTACCTACAGTAGCCAAAGTCATCTTGTTAATGATCTGCCTTCTTGGATTTTTTCTGGTATATGTTTGACCCAATTGCCTACTATTCATTCTCTAGCTACACAGGCTTCAGTGATAGTCCTTGAACTTGCCAGCAGGCCCCTGCCTCAGAGTCATTGCTCTCCTGCAGGGTGTCACTAGATGTCACTTTTTCAATGAGACTTTCCCTGAATCCTTTTTAAAATATCAACTTCCATATTCCTTATCCTCCTTACTTTAATTTTCTTCATAGATTTTATCACCATGTAACCTATTAGTTTTATATATTTTACTCCATTAACTTTATATTTTAATATAAATTCAATGAGGGCTGGTATTTTATATCTTTGGTTTACTTTTCCATTCCCAGCACCTGGAACAAAATCTAGAAAGAAGTAGGCATTTCAAAAACAAAAACAAAAAACAAAACCTGTTGAATGAGTAAATGAGCGAGTGAATGAATGACTATAACAAGTCCCTTTGAAATGTGTATGCCATTTGAACCAGTAATTTCATTTCTAATAATTTATTCCAAGAAGATAACTGCTCAGGCACACAAAGAAACATGTGTTGAAGCATTTTTAAAATATATTTTATTGATTTTTTACAGAGAGGAAGGGAGAGGGATAGAGAGTTAGAAACATCGATGAGAGAGAAACATCGATCAGCTGCCTCCTGAACACCCACTACTGGGGATGTGCCCGCAACTAAGGTACATGCCCTTGACTGGAATTGAACCTGGGACCCTTCAGTCTGCAGGCCGACACTCTATCCATTGAGCCAAACCGATTAGGGCTGTGTTGAAACATTTTTATTAATAATGCAAAACTGGAAATAGTAATAGGAAGTTGGAAATTAAATACATTGTGGTATAGGTATACTGTAGAATACCATGCATCCATTAAAGGGATGTGGCTTTACTTTTATTGACATGGAAAGACATTTGCAGTGTATGGTTAAGTTACAAAGCTTGCAAAATGTCAATATTGATCATTTCTTGACAGCAGGATCATTAGTGATTTTAATTTCCTTGTGTTTTATGTATTCCCTATTTTTCTAAATAACCTATTTATATCAGAAAATTATATATATATATATATATATATATATATATATATATAGATATAAAACAAGTTGTCAAATTTTTCACAAGTACCCATAAGCCTTCACTCTGTCTGCTTATTTTTCCCATAAGGTAGGAATACTTAGCTTAGAGTCCATCAATGGACTTCATGGAGTCTGTGAACCTGTTGTAAAATTTGTAAGCCACATTTCCTACACACTTTTATGTGTGCATTTTCAAATCATTAAAGTAGTCCACATATGTCAGTAGGTCTTCCTCAACCTACACGAGTGTGCTCTTTTTCATTCTTTTTTTAAAATTTTGTTTTATTGCTTAAAGTATTACAAAGAGTAGTACATATGTCTCCTTTTTTTCCTCCTTGATAACATGGAGAAGGCTCAACTTCCTTCAGTCTGCCACTTCTTTTACCATCTTTTTCTCCAGTGTTTCCCTAGTTTCCATCTGCTTCGTCTCAGTAAAAGCTAAGTGGGTTGAGGTTATGAGAAGACCTAGCATTAAGTAGGTGCTAACCTTTATCCAGGGACTTATTTTAACTCCTTAACTCTCATGGGTACTCTTGGCTGAGGAATATCCATTTATTACTAGTGCATTATAATATCTGTTCTTTCTCAATACTTGTATAAGACCTTTCTCAAGTTGTTGTTTCTAAAATATGCACAATGCCATTAAATCCCTCCCCCCTTGGATCATCGCCCAAAGTATTTCTCTTAGAATTTGTATCTTATTGGCCTCATCACTGATAGTAATAAATTATCTCCATTTCATGAGTAGTCATTTTTTCTTTTATTTTATTGTAAACTACGTAGGGTAATAAGATGAAGAGGTAATATCATCATGTTGGATGCCAGGGCTTCAATCATGAATTAATTCCATTTGCTACTGAACTTTCCCTATGGTGATATAATTTTGGCTCCTAGCTATATTATTTATGGAGAAGCTTTGTTATCCTCACTGATCTAGCTACATTCCTCTTCTTGCAGCATGACTTCTATAATAGCAATATAATTAGTTTTGAAATAGTTCAGTTAATTTTCACAATAATGTGTTTATTACTGGACATCACTAAGCTTCAGTGTTATTTGGCCTTCTTCGTTGTTATAGTCTCAGTGCTCTTAGTAAGTATTTGCTGGAATAAATGAACTAATAAATCATAGATTTAAAAAACCCTCCTCTCTTTATGCTCTAATATAAGGAATTTTTTTGTTTTATGAAAATGAAATGGCCTCATGAAGTCATGAGTTGTTAGTCACTGGATGTATTCAAATAAACTGGATGGCCATTTGATGGGAATATCATGGACGAGGTTCAAGCATTGATATTTGGGTAGATTCTCATTAGACTACTTTATGTTTGAAATTCAGGTTTGTTTCAGTTAAAATCCACCTTGAAAATTTGCTGATGTTTACATAGCATGAATAGATATGTCATAGGAAGTCTAAATCATGATAATGACCTGTATGGAGTGCTTACTCTTCTCAGGAGCTGTGCAAAGTAATCATCTACATCACTTGTTTCATTGAATTCTTACAATCTTACCTAATAATAGACAAACATGTAAATTGACTGTACCTTCACTATGCTAACAGCCAATCAGGAGAGTATGCAAATTAACCTAACAAAGATGGCGGTTAATTTGCATACATAGTCTCCAAGTGGTGGAGCAAAGCCTGACGGCCCAGGCCTGTGGAGCAGCGAAAGCCTCACGGCTCTGGGGCTGGCTCCAGCCGGAGCCCGGCCAGAGCGAAGGCCTGGGTGCTGGGTGCCGGAAGAAAACTGGTGCCAGCAGCCAGGGGAAAAGAAGGCCTATTGCACGAATCTCTTTGTGCAACAGGCCTCTAATGATTATATAAGGGTACAACTCTTATTCCTATTTGATAGGGGAGGAAACTGAGGCTTGGGGGAGATTTTTAACTTTCCAGGTTAGTAAACTGTGGAGAGAGGATTAAGATTCTGAGGTCTTTTAAATTGCTGCATTATAGTGCCTTGCTGATGACCAAATACCATTAAAAATAAACAAAATTATTTAACAGAAACAGAATCAATGTGGTTCTAATGAGGGATGCCAAAAAACACGTTTTTCTCCCAACTCTCCCATCTCCCCCAACATCTGAGGGAATCCTTGGAAGTAGCAAGGTAAACAGTCCATTTTCTATGACAAATGAACAAATCCACTAACAATAATTTTGGCTCTACCACTGGACTCCACTTTTCCCATTTCATTGGTTATGCTAGGACCCCCATAATACTAATTGTCTCACTTAAAAGGGTATTCAAAATGCTTGTTATTCACAGAATTGGCTATCAGAGGCTGGACTTTATAAGTGATGCCTAATTGAGATTATTGAAAAATACTAATAGTTACTGTTTATTGAGTTCTTACCATGTTTCAGACACCCTGCTTTATATGGATTATCACAATGAGTTCTCATTTGACAGATGAGGAAAATGAGACAGTGAGAGATCAGGTCATAGGTAGTGAGAGGCGGATCTGGGTTTTTAGTTCCAAAGCCCGTGCATATAACTCCTTTGCAATTGTGCCATCCACGAACTACCCTAAAGCTGTATTTGACACTAGAAGTGCATGTGGCTTTTTTTCAGGTGACTAATTTACAACTGACTTATAGTTTAATGCACTGAGATGATCTGATCTTTTTTTCTATTTAGGTTTCAGTTAAGGCAGCAGAAAAATTCTCATCTCATGTTGTGAGCAACCTTTTTGTCAGATGAGAGGTGACCTTATTTTTATCCTTTGATCTTGAGTTACAAAGGAGATTGTTGAAATGAATGATGCCCTGCCACTGCTGCCTACTTCTCTGAAGTCTAATCTTAAACTAGTATGTATTTCTGTCCATGCAAAAGATGAGTGAGTAACAAGGCCATAACTTATTATAAAGGGGGAACTTTATTTCTGATTTTAGTTGCCCCCCAAAATTATGAATAACAAATCAGGGAGACACGATATGTTCAAGTGTGACAAATTATATTCTTGGGATTTAAAACGTGACTTTTAAGGGAGTACATGCTCATTAAAGATTAAAGGGAAAATAAAGGACAATACAAAGAAGGTTAAAAAAAAATCACTCATACCTCCATCACTCAATCACTTTTTAAAATGTTGATACATTTTATTCGCATTGCATATTTTTCCCATGATCAAAGGGTAATAGATCAGTTGGGGTTCTCAGTTGTAAAGAGACTTTGGAGGTGGTGGCTGGGAGGGCAGCGGACAGAGCTGATGGGAGCCTGAGGCACCAGAATTGGGAACAAGCAGTAACTAGAGGCTCCCTGGCGGGCCAGCAAGCAGGAAGCAGGATGCACAGTGACCTTAAAGGAGCTGACTGGATGCTGCCGCCCCTGCACAATGCAGGTTCTTTCCCGCTCTTCCTGGCTGCGCTCCATTATGCTTCTGAGTCTTGAGAAAGTGTCTGATTGCTGGGGTGTGTCATGGGCCTGCCCCTGGCTGTGCCCTGGGAAGAGGGAGGATTTGACCTCTTTGCTTTTTGAAATGAGAAAGATAGCTCATGTGCTGTCTTGATCGAGCGTTTTGTTTGTGCACAGTAATGTTCCAAGTGCTTTCTTAAATGAACTCTTTCAGATCCTCACAGAAATCCTTTGAGGCAAGTACCATTCACATCGTCATATTACAGCTGAGTAACCAAATGAGGTAGAGAGAGAAGTGGCTCGCCACTGCTATGGGGGGTGCAGGGATGTGAACCCTCAGGCTTTAGGGCCTGAGTGTGTAACCACTCTATTCTACTGGGCCTGTGGGCAGTAGGGGGAGGGGAAGCAGGCCTGCCTCCCACTGAGATGGCACCAGTGGGGGACAGTGGAGTTCCAGAAGAGAATATGGTTGTTACTAGAACAATGATTCATTAAAATAAGCCCAGTGTTCATTGCAGATACTTTTAACTTATACTAGTAATTATGCAATAATCATATTTTCCTGTGTTTTAATGTCTTCATACAAGTTTATTCATCTTCTAGTGACTGGTTTTGAAGATATGGATCAACTTCTTTTCAATCTGTTTTTCTTATTTTAATGAGGGCTCACTTTAGTTGAATACTAACCATGTGCTAGACACACTTTTAAGTGTTTTACATTATTGTTTATGTTTGTCTTTATTAAATGTTTTTGTGTATTATGCATTTTTTGGACACCCTGTATATCTATTTCATTTCTAAAAAAGCTGAATGAATGATGCTAATGACTGTTGGTCAAATATTTAACTTTTGAAAGGTTGTTCTTGTTTATAGGGACATAGTGTCAGCCTTATTGCTATGAAAGGTTAGTTTAGTGTCTCAAGTTCAGGAATTCAATATAGGTACCATTTCTAATAATAGCTAGAGGAGAACAGCAATAATAGGATTTACGCCTCAGTGGGTTAAGAACTGACAAGTATATAGCAATAGGCCACTGTGTTTGCTGATGTTATTTTTTAAAAAAATGCAAATACCTCTCTCACATTATAGAATTTACTAATTGAATTAATTAAATAATGAATACTTGTTATCAAATAATAATATAGAAAGGATTCTGTTCTTGACTACATGGTTTATTTTGAATCTTAAAGTAGAATTGTACTATATATATTACATTAAAAATTAATATGTAATTAAGAAAATTCAAGGATTTAAAAATATGTGAAATGTCCTTCACAATCTTTCCCCTTAGTCGTATCCCCACTGAGGTAACTATTCTTAACATTTGATATGTTCTTCTTGATTTTTTCTTCTGTAAACACACACATAGTTTTTGCAAACAAAATGGGATACTATATAATTTTTTTGTTGTTTACTTAATAGTAAAGTATGGCATTGTTTCATTTCTGAACATCATTCTTTTATAGAGTGGCACAGTGTTTTAGAATATGAATTTATCATAATTACTCTGAGTGAATAGTTGGCATTTTATCAGGTTTTTAGTATTTTAAATAAATCTTTAGGCAGAACCTTCTGCATGCATCATTGCTAATTTGTGCTGTTATTTTGCATAGATTTTTAGATTTGAAATTATGATTTAAAGTGTATGCACATTTAATATATTGATAGTTTTACCAAAATGCTTTCAAGAAGTCCCTGTAAATTTATTTTGCCACAAATAGTGTACCAGAGTGTTTATTTTTCTACATTTTTATTGACACTAGATATTATTATTTTTTATTATTGCTTATCTGATTGGTAAATCCATTAAGTTGCTTTTTCTTATTGATTTGCAGGTACTTTTCATTAACCTCTGATTTATCATGTATTTAACCTTGTCTCATAGAATGTCATTTGTTGTGTAATTTTATTCTTTCTGTTGAGAATTCTTTGAATGTTATGCAGTTGACATGTAATTAATCGATGTTTTAATTTATGGTTTCTGTTTTATTCTAATTTCTTACCTCTTTCAATTATGGCTAATTTCTACCATCTACAGATTATTCCCAGCAGAATACAAAAATGTGTATTAGTAGTTCTTACCAACTGAAATTTCTTACCTTGACAGTGTCTTTCAATAGCTACCCTCCCGAGGTGTCCGTACTTGTTATCTCTTACTTCTCTCTGCCCGTTCTCTCTGGAGCCTACTTCAAGAAAGCTTTATTTTCCATAGAATTTTCTGAAATAGCTTTAGGGTCACCAGAAACCCGTTTTGTTAAATCCAGTGGTTCCGCCTTTATCTTATTTGACCTATTAGCAGCATTTGAAACAGTTCATTACTCCCTCTTCCTTGAGGCATCTCCTTCATCACCAGGCCTTTGGGATACCACTGTCATTTTTCCTCCCCTACTCTCACTAGCTACATTTACTGTTTTTTTTTTTGCTTGTTTTTGCTGGTTTCTCCTCAAAATGTTAAAGTGTCCTTTCATTTATAATAATTTCCAAGGTATTCCCTGTGCCTTGATGGCTTTCAATACAATCTGCATGCCTATAACTCCCCACATTTTTATCTCCATTATGGACCTTTTTCCACCTCAGACATGTCCTCTTTTTTTCTTCATTCTGGAATATAAAGCTCTTTTTAATTAAAGTATAGTTGACATATATTATATTGGTTTCAGGTGTAAAACATAGTGATTTGACATTTGTATACCTTACAAAGTGACCACTGCAAGAAGTCTAGTAACCATCTGTCATTGTACAAAGTTATTACAATATCGACTATTTTTCCTATGCTGTACTTTACATACCTGTGACTTATGTTATAACTCTAACTTAGAGGATATTGTGGGGAGTGAAATAAATCAGAGAAAGACAACTATTATATCATTTCACTTTTATATGTGACCTAAAATAAACTAATGAACAAACAAAACAGACTCATAGATTCAGAAACATAACTTAGTTGCTAGAGGATTGGGCAGTGAAGGGGGTAAAAAGGTGGAGGGGATTAAGAGGTACAAACTTATAGTTCTACATGTCCTCTTGAGTGTTCATGAGGTTCCTTAAACATAACACATCTAAGTTTAAAACTTGATTCAAATGATCTTACTTTTTCTTCATTTCAGGATGTATTGATTTCTTCTTCATTTTTGCTGGATATAGGATTCTTAGCTGACAGCTTTTTCTTTCATCACATAAAAACTATGTGCCACTTCCTTAAGTCCACTACCATTCTAATTTCTTTTCCCCATATTTACAATGTATTGATTTTTTTGTCTGCTTTTAACATTTTGTATTTGTTTTTATAATTTTAATTATGATGAGTATTTTTAAAAATTGATTTTGTTTGGGGTTTGCTTACATTCTTGAATATGTGAATTTATGTCTCTTGCCAAATTTGAGAAGTTTTCAGTCATTGTTTAGTCAAGTACTTTTTCAGTCTACCCTCTTTCTCCTCTTTTATGGACTCTAATTATATAAATCTTAGATCTTTTGTTATAGTCTCACAGGTCTCTGACACTTTCTTCATTTTCCCCCCAGTCTATTTTCTTTCTATTTGTTCAGACTGAGTAATTTTTATCTTTCAGTCAACTGATCTTTTCTTGGTGCCCTCCATTCTACTGGTTGCCTATCCTTTGAGCTTTTTATTTGTTATATTTTTAATTTTAAAACTTTCATTTGATTATTTATTTGGTTCTTCTCTTTCTTTGCTGAGGCTTTCTGTTTTTTCCTTGTTTCAAGTGTGTTCAAATATATTTGTTATTGCTTTTTTAAAGAATATTTTTATTGATTTCAGAGAGAAGGGAGAGGGAAAGAGACATAAAACATCAATGATGAGAACCACTGATCAGCTGCCTCCCACATACCCGCTCCTGGGGTGATCCTGCAACCCAGGCATGTGCCCCTGACCCGAATTGAACCTGGCATCTCCCCCCGCCTTTTCATAGGCTGACTCTCTATCTACCAAACCAAATAAGCTAGGGATGTTATTGCTTTTTAAAAATATATTTTTACTGATTTTGAGAGAAAGAGAGTAAGGGAAAGGGAGAAGGGAGAGAAAGATAGAAACATTGATGAGATAGAAACATCTATAGGCTGCCCCCTGCATGCCCCCTGATGGGGATCGAGGTCACAACTCAGGTATGTGTCCTGTTGGGAAATCCAACCGAGGACTTTTTTGGTGCATGGGTCAAGGTTCAACTGAGCAACATTGACAGGCTGTTAATGCTTCTTTTTATCAGTGATTCTATAAAATGTTTGTCAGGTAATTTAATATCTCTGTCATCTTGCTGTTAATATCTATTGATTGTCTTTTTGTCATTAATTTGACATCTTTTTGTTCTTGGTATGGCATATGATTTTCAATTTAAACCTGCTCATTTTTGCATCATGTTCTGAGACTTGGATATTATTTTAACTCCTTGTGTTAGATTTCGCTGACACTGCTCTGTGAGAGGATGGGAGAGTGCCTTCTTGTTACTTACATGTGGAGGTAGAAGTCCAAGTTCCCCGTTTGGCCTTCTGTTGAGAACTGAGAGGGAGCTTCTAATATTTCTGGGTGGGAGTGAAATTTCCAACTCCCCTCATGGTCTCTACTGACACTGTGGTAGAGAGGGTCTTATTACTGCTGTGTGGTTGAAAGTCCTGACTCTACTAAGCTTCCCCTGACACCATCACAGTTGGGAGCGGGCAGTGTGCTTTGTTACTACCAGATAAGGATACGAGACCAAGCTCCCACTCATGTGGTCTCCACTGATGCCGTGGGGAGCTTTATGACTGGCCAGCTGGGTTAAAAGTCTTGGTTCTCTACTTGTTCTCTCTCACCACCCTACTGGAAGTGTTGAGTACATCATTTTTGCCTCAAGAGGATGGAAACCTAATGTCCCCACTTGGCATTTGCTGACAGGGTTGAGGGCATGACTACTTTTTTTTTCTTTGGTGTTTGACTAGAATAGAGTGATTGTTCTCTAAAAACTTTTGTCTTGCTAGTCTTCATCTTTTCTGGTAGTTTGGCTAGGGAGAGCAGGCTTTTACTTTTATTTATTTTCCATTTTCTTTCTTTCCTTTTTTTTTGTATTGCATCTGTTGGTATTTTCAGGTTGCTGGCTTCTTCAGTTCCAAGTCTGAATATATGAGGCAAAAAGAAAACCTAGGAAACTCACCATTGTTTGGTTCCTCAGGTCCTGAGGTCCCTCACTGTTTTCTCTCCTCCATCTTTCAGACTCTTCTTATGTTTGTTTTATAATATAATGTGTGGTTGTACTTAGTGGGAGGGATAGGAAAAGCATATCTACTCCATCTTTCTGGAAGCAGGAATCATGTCAGTCACATTTGAACTTAACTTTCAATGGGCTCCATACGGCTCTTCCCTGTGCAGGTACCTGGAACTGGAAAGCAGCGGCCATCGGAATGAAGTCAGACTGCACTACCGCTCTGGCAGTCACCGCCCGCACACGGAAGTGTTTCCGTACATTTTGGCTGATGACAAGTGGCACAAGCTTTCCTTAGCCATCAGTGCCTCCCATTTGACTCTACACATCGACTGCAATAAGTAAGTGAAATGTTCTCAGTTCAGGAAATGGAAGATGCTAAGAAATAACTGCTAACTTACACCACTTATCTGATGTTTCTATTTTTTTCCAGAATATATGAAAGAGTGGTGGAAAAGCCCTCCACAGACTTGCCTGTAGGCACAACGTTTTGGCTGGGACAGAGAAATAATGCACATGGATATTTTAAGGTATCCTTTGACTAAAGTCTGATCATAAAGTATAAATACAAATGCTTTCTCATGAGTTTAGAAAAATTCATTTTGCTTTTTATGGTGATAAACAAGATAATTTTACTTATGTAGATTTTTCTATTTGTGTTTTATTTCTTCTTTTCTTTTAGCTGGCATGATATTTAGCTGATGAACACTATCTTCTCTTTTTTCCCTAATGAGTTTGATCTTTAGACATTATATAGAAGACCACAAGGCTGAAATCAGGGCAGTTAACATACCATTCTTGAAATTAGACATTCAAAGTAATAAAAGCCTAAAATATTAGTATACAAATAAACTCTCCCCCACTGAAGTATAACTTTTGATGATACTTTCACAGGGATGTTATTAATAAAGGATTGAAAGCTTTTTAATATTCACTATTCATGGGCTCCTTATACACCAGAAAGCGAGAAAGGAATATATATATATATATATATATATATATATATATATATATGCACAAATCTACCAAAAGTAGAAAGCAACCATAATTTATATCTTCTTTTTAGTGTCTACTTAGACACACACTCTGTAGAATCTCACATTGTAGAGGATCTAAAAGACATACCTTTTAATTATCTGTCTTTAAAGGATGAAGAAATAAAGTCCAGAGTATTTCTTGACTGTAAGCCCATAAGTATAATCATTTCCCCCCAGTGACTATGATATAGAAGTGACCTGGCAAATGGCTGTTAAATAAAAGAATGACAGGGGTGTGTGTCCAACTCGTGAATTTTTAGGTAGACTAGGTACCAATAACTTTACAAATGTATTTTAAGCAAGGTTTATAATCCTAGAGAGGTGTTTTTAAAAGTTAAACATTGTCTGTTACCTGGGAACCAGGTGCTTTGAATATGTTATTTCATCTCTCCTAGGCATGCTGGCTTTGATGCATAGACTTTTTGTCCTCTTTTACATATGCATAAGCCTGCTCATAGAGCTTAAATAGCTTCTCCGAAGTTAGTCATGGGGAATTGGTCCCATTTTTGCAAATCCTGAAAATTCAATGCTGTTTTCCTCTGTAAGGGATTGCAAATGTGTGCTGTTAGTGCCAAGTCTCTTCTCTATTTAATCATAACAGTCTTTCCCGTGGAGCCCAGATGTGGTCTCAGAATCCTTCTCAGACATTGATTATGTGACTACTCTAGGGATCCTGCTTTTTATTGCAGATTCTGAATGGTGCCTACTAGAATTGTGCAGTACGCATGCACACAATGACTTTGTTCTTATGTTGCCTCCTCCAAGTGATAGGAGTTTGTATATAAATTGCCTCCTTAATCTAAATCCAAACAGACAACAGATCCAGCCATTGCCACAGTACACTAAAATATTTATCATTCACATTGGCATTCTTTTTGTACCACACTATTAATCAGATTAAACATGTAGGAGCTACTTGCTAAATCTGTGTTCAAAATTGTCTTGAAAATATGTTGGTACTATCATTCCTGTCATTAGACATTCTGTTTGCATTTTTCAAAGAGATAAGGTGAAATATTAATAAGAGAAAATATATAAAACTGGTGCAGGAAGAGAGGAGGGTGGTGGGTGAGAGGGGCAGCTGGAGTGTGTCTGATGAGGTCATTCCTGAAATACCATTTGACCTTTGCTTTAAGAGTTCAAAAGCTGGAAGCTGATTATACCTTAATGACTAAGGACGCATGTAAATTTTTCCTATAAACATGTAATAGGGCCTTCCTTCTGTGTAAGATGTGTTATTTTCAGCCAGCATTTAAAACAAATTCATGCTAAACTTTCTGTACTCTGAAGGACTCGTCACTGAGTCTTGCATAGCTGTTTAATTTATCTATTGTCCTTTTTGAGTTGAGAAAAGTTTCAAAAGATTGCTCTGAAAAATGAGAAATGCTCAAATGATCATTGCTTTCATAACTAGTTTTTCTATTCTTTTCTCTTGATGATTGCAGTTTAAAATTAGTATTAGTTTCACTGTTGGTGAAACCAGAAATGAGTTTTAGGTTGATTTTTAAAGGTCATTTTCAAGCCTTACTTCAGTGGCTTACTACAGATAACTTCTCAAAACATTGCCTCTTAATCATATCTTGACATTTGATCTTAGAGGTTTCAAAAATGTTATCAATAAGAGAGTCCATGGGTAATCATCTATTTTTCCTTATGTATTTCTTTCCCTTTGGTTTGAAGTCAAAACAATATATTAAAAAAGATTTTACTCAGGGATTTTGATGATTCTGTCCTGTGATGTTTTCCTTCATGAACTTGACTGTTGAACATAATTTGAATAGATGAAAGTAATGTTTTCTTCTTTAATTTTTCACACACAGGGAATAATGCAAGATGTGCAATTACTTGTCATGCCCCAAGGATTCATTGTTCAGTGCCCAGATCTTAATCGCAGTAAGTCCATTAGTTTTTGCACTGTGTGATTAAGGGTGTGCTTCTTGCTTAATTTTGTCCAGGTTGTCAGTGTGAAATTGGAGTTCCCATATATGAGTTGTCAGCATAGCCTTAATCAGATTGAACCCCTTATAAATACAACTTGACCAATGTAGTGTTTGCAATTTCAGCTTGTCCAACTTGCAATGACTTCCATGGGCTTGTGCAGAAAATCATGGAGCTGCAGGACATTTTGGCAAAAACATCAGCCAAGGTAAAAGCTACTTAGAAATTCAGTGTGGGGGAGCTCAAAAACCCTTGAGGTTCCTTATAGGATTTTTTAATAAGCACAGGTGTCTACCTTTGAGATTTTTCTTATGCTGTATTCTTTGCTGGGGTTAAATCTAAATCAAAATCCCTGTCTAAGGAAAGGGCTTATAAATATTCAGCGCTGGCCATCTGTATAACAAATGATTCAGTAAGTCAGGATTGAGGCAAATTACCTATTTTTACACTGTTTATTACAACAGGATTTAGTGTTCATTTTATTGAGTTTTCCTTTCAAAGGAAGGAGACGGGAGGATATTGCAAAGAATGTGGACACTGGGGTTATGTCAAGGAAATGGTCCCACCAATGCTTTCTACACTGTGCCGCAGCTGTAGGATAATTCACTGTTTAAAGCATGTCTCAAGTTTGCCTACAATTTCATCAGGCTGTTGTCATTTTGCATAGTACTTACTAATGATTGAAAATTATATTGTATATGGATGATTTGTGTCAGACACAATATAAGTTCTAAAACTTATGATCTCACTTGAGTTGACATGTTTATGAAATTAAACGTTTTTAAAAGTGGAAAGTGCTTCTCTGTATTGTGTCTGATGCTATTTTGACTTAGCCTTCATTTATATCTGTTAAATTATGCTACTTTTTCAAAGGCAAGAGGAAATTTACAAAAATAAGAGGGGGAAAATCCTTTGCTTTAAATCAAAGGCATAAATATATTTATAACAGGTAGTTGATGGGCATAGCCATCATTACTGCTGTATACTAAAAAAAAAATCAGATACCTGCTAGACTATTTTGCATTTCTTCATTGCTGGAGTGGTGAACAATACAAACCCCTTCCTTTGTGCCACAGTTGTCTCGGGCTGAGCAGCGAATGAATAGGTTGGATCAGTGCTATTGT
The DNA here is from genome assembly GCF_000147115.1 of Myotis lucifugus. NCBI lineage: Eukaryota > Metazoa > Chordata > Mammalia > Chiroptera > Vespertilionidae > Myotis > Myotis lucifugus. The sequence continues at coordinate 282,108 of NW_005871078.1, forward strand.
GAAAGGACTTGTACCATGAAGGGAACCACCTACCGAGAATTCGAATCCTGGACAGACGGCTGTAAGAACTGCACATGCTTGGTATGGCTTTCAACTCTTTTTTAGATGAAGGAAACTCGGATGCCCCCACTCTTTAAAAATGGATTAAAATAATGTAATCATGAAAATTTTAAGAGCCTTTTCCTTAAGAAAGGCACCACACTGAAGTGCCAGCAAACCCAGTCAAATCTGAAGAACTGTGTACTGCATTATTAAAGATACTTCCTAGCCTATAAAGGTTACAATGTTTGTGGAATGCTATAAAATTTAAATTTATTGGTACACTTAGCAATTTAAATTGGTTTAGTAAGGTGAGTCTCAAAGGATTCTATCCTGTGATCCTTAACATTTCCAGGAATTTTCCCCTCATGTGTTTATTAATGTATTTTAATAAAACTGAATGCAGCATGAGCTATTGTGACCAGATTGGTCCATATAAACAAAGGGTGCAGTTTAATTAAGATAAGCTTTAAAAGTTTACTAATACAGTGGAATACAAATTATAGAGTTTAAGTATATGATTTCTCCAATTGCTCACTAATAAAGCAGAATATGTAGTACATTATTATTTCAAAAATACATGTTTAAGTTCAGAGAAAAGGTCACAACTAGTTTGGTTTTGAACTTTCAAATTCCACATGAATTCATCTGTTGAAACTGGTTAAGTGGAAAGCAATCAAAGGTCTACATGAATTAGTCTTATAAAAAAAATTTCCCCCCAAGTTTATTCAAAAGCAAAATATCATGCATGTAAAGAAGTCAAAGTAGCTCACCCGTGTGTGTGTGTGTGTGTGTGTGTGTGTGTGTGTGTACGTTATGTGACTTCTATTCAGAGACATATTATGCTCCTACTAAAGTTATAGCACTTTGTGAATACAGGAAAGCCTTCCCAACTTGTTAATTGGGGTCAAAACTCAAACTGAGTAAAACACGGATGTGGTATAGTGGGGTCAATAAAACGACTAGAAAAACAGCTAGCAACCTGGGAGTCCTGGATCACCTCCAGGAATCAAATTCCTTGCCCTTCTGATTGTAGTTTGGCACCTCTTGTGGTGATCGCGGGCACCACCTCATGTGATAGTCTGTGCCGTCTTAAATACCCAGGGGAGGATTCTGAGTCCTGAGACTACTCTTCAGGATGGCACAAGTTATTCTCCTGGTTTGCTGATGTGCATTTGTGAGTAATCTGGGGAGACATGAGTGTCCGAGGCTTACCCTTAACCTGCTATTTCCTGGTCAGTGTGTGCCTTTCCCTCCACCCATGTCCTCACCCACCTGGCTACACAAGATGAGAGCTCTGGCTCAGTTATGATCAGTTGTTGGACAGAAGATGGGAGCCAATCACCAAGTGTGTTATGACCCAATTTATACTACTGTGGGCCTCTGTGTTACGGGTGTTACTGTGTAATAACCAAAGGGAATAGTGGTATTTATGAAATGTTATGGGAAGAGTTTGAAATTTAAGAAACAGATTTAAAAATAATTGAAGACTACCAAATTGCAATCTGGAAATTCCCTAAATGTTGTTTTCTTCTCAGAATGGAACCATCCAGTGCGAAACTCTGACCTGCCCCAATCCTGACTGCCCACTGAAGTCGGCTCTTGCATACGTGGATGGCAAGTGCTGCAAAGAATGCAAATGTGAGCATAACTTTTATGATGAATACTTTCTCTGGCAAAAATAAAGCATTGGATTTATAAATATTCACCCATCATTGGTTTAATCTTGCCAAGCTAAATAACTTCTAGAAATGATGGAAAATAGAAAGCGTATCTTCTCTCTTTTGCTTGATCAGTTCTTTCCCATTTAAAAGGCTCTTTTTTATTTTACCAGAAAAATGTTTTCTTGGAGGAATCTATCTGCATAATGGCAATAAGAAAAAAGTGTAAGAAACTGAGTGGAAGGTATTTCTTTCATCACACTACTTGATATAAATACCTTCCAAGTAGGTCAAGAATGGTCTACTTTTAGGCATGATAACCAAGAAAATCCATGATGCAAGTGGCATTCAACAGCAGACGATACACCAGTTTCATTGGACCAAACTACAGAAAGAAACATTATCATAGGATCATCCAGCATGGACAAGGCCATGGCCTTTTATTCATAAAAATAGGCTCACACCCCTGGGTAAGGAAACTGCCCTGCTGTCTAGCAGCCATGCAGTTCACTTCTGATTTCAGAAAATGCTCTTTGAATTCATTGCTATCCAGAAATGGGGTCTATATCACCCATTCAAAAACAGAAAGCATTGCACCTCTGTTACTTGTACTTTAGAAGATTGCCCTTAAATCCTTGTTTAAAGGCACATTGAAAATTTAGCAGTTATTATTCAAAGGAATAGTAACATATGTGAAAAGTAAGTTGTTATAAAGTGTGTTTGTAGAATATATAGGGTTATGTAAGTGCAGTATAATCATATATATATACACACAAAGACAGAGATTAATGGGTGGGGAGGGGAAGGGAGAGGGAATGAATGTTTTGCTAAGGTTATTAGGTTTACTCTGCCCCACCTACCTTACCATTGCCATACCTTAGTCATGCCTACGTAGTATGCAATGTGCTACTGCTGATGACAGCGACAACTGTCAGTGGAAAATCAGAAGGTATTTTTGTAGTTCATTGATTTAATTTTCTCGGGAGCTCATTTCTATTTAATTTGATTAGCCTTTACATTGAAGCCAATCCATTTCATGAAAGTGTATTAGCCTAGTCAAGTAGATTGGGCTGAACCAGGAAGAATTCAATGCAATTGTTCTTATACATGTCACTAGCTAATTTCCTTGGTGAGGAGTCATTTTTTTCTTGCACATGTCTCAATAACTAAAACTTGTGGCAATATTCTGTAATTTCCTTTGTAGAGAGTTGGAGGTGGGAGGAGGAAGAGCCCTCTATAGGGCTTTCTATTTATAACATTCATGACAGTAGCAGGAGTCATACTTTTTGCTTTAACTTCTTTTATTCTTTTTTCCACCAATACTTCTAAATGGTTCCCTGTGAATATGATATATTTACTTAAAGTGATACCGATTTTATTAGAGACAGGCTGATTGAAATAATGGATCATCGTGATAGATGCATTAGTCAGAAGTACTGCATTTCAATTCTGATTTTACCATTTGTCTCTGTTACCAACAGTAAGCTGCCTACTAAATCAGACTATACTTGACATCATCCCAACAACATGCAGTTAGACTCACTGAAATGGTAAAATATTTTGAGATTCATTAATGCAAAGTGATTCTGGCAGACTTTGGTGTTAATAATTGAAAATTGCCTGTGTTTGCCTCGTATATAAAATAGTGAAAGCTGCATGTAAGTAATCAGTGAGGAGACCACAGCATCACTGAAGAAATGCCAAAGTAACTCATTTGAGTCTTTCATTTTATGTGATTGAAAATAGTAAGGACAATGCAACTTTGTCTTTCTGGTCATATTCAGTGACATTAGTATCGTGGAATATAGAGGATTTGTGCCTATGTCTATTTCTATTTTGAGAATTTGAACTTCCAGTTCTGAATTCAGCATTTTACAAGAGCTAGCAAGACATTTTCATAGAATTTTTTTTTCCTGAGGGAAATACGCATTTAGTTTATATAGTAAATATTCTTAGAGATTTTGAGGACTGTGTCTCCACATGCACAATCTTAACTCAGTCACTAAAAATACTTCGAGAAATGTGCTTCTTAAAAGTTTTGCAAAAACTTATCTTTTAAAAGATAAATGACACTTAAATTAAGTAATCATTAACTGACTTGTTTACCTTGTTCAGATTTTCATATATTCCAAAAGTGAAAGAAGCCAATAGTTATACATGTGTGTATCTCGCTATTTGTTACATATGAGAAGGAAACAGTCTCATTTTCTTATGTTAATTTTTCCAGTTTTATCACTGTTATGATTTATGAGAACCCAATTTCAATTGAATAGAAGTTAAGTTCTATGAGTTTTACTTCTTAAAACAAGAGCATAAGCCCTTGCACTCATCCTATCATTGAAACTCCCTTGCTCAATAGCCTTTTTAGTGAAATCAAATGAACAAAATACACTCTTTAGTGAGAACTGTTTAAAAATATTAACCACTCACTGTTTCTAAAAGCCTTGGAAAATGAAACGCATACCCTAACTGCTGAACGTTCTTCTGTCAGGATTGAAATGAACAAGGCAAATGCATGTGGCCAGCCACTTTTTGGTGTTCTTTCTTTAATGTTTGCAGCCTTGCTTCAGCAGAGTTGTTTGTGCAACTCTGAGCAGCCCTATTTTGCAGTCTGCTTTGTATTTTCCCTCTGTAACTTCAGCTCCAGCCCTTTATCCAAATATAGATACTGATGAATAGTAAGATGGTTGTTCTTCTGGGAAAAGAGTCAGAGAGAACCAAGCTGTCGCTTTTCTTTATTTAATCTACATAAGCAAAGTGTTGGGAGGAGGGCCTTATCCTTTCCTGCCCCTACCATGGAGCTAATGTGGTGGAGTTAAACAGAGACAGGATACAATCCAAAGGCAGAATGTCAAGGCCGAATCACCAACCATAATGAAGTCATATCATTTCCCTAGGTTAGAAGGCACATACTTTGTTCCTCATTTGATCTTTGCAACAACTCTATAAGGGAGGCATTGCCTCTGTCTTCTAATAAGAGGAGTTACGTGACTAGTCCAAGAATACTCAGCACGTTAGAAGTCCCAGAGAAGTTCCGTTTGAATGTGTTGTCCTTTGAAAACCTGCTTCCTTCTTTAAAACCATCTTGATACAATTAATGTAAGTGATCTACCTTTGTCAATTAGTAACCAAGTTTACCATACAAAGCCATCGGGAGTCCTGGCGAAGTCTACACTTGATCTTAGCCAAAAGGCCGAGAAGCGATATCTGGCGAAGTCTAGGTTGAACTGCAGAGTAAGCACAGTTTGCTCTTGTCTCTCAATCTTTCCCCCTTTCAGCCAACATCACCACATCTGTTTGTCCCAGTCATAGCTCTCAACTAACCAAAAGCAAGACTGACTGATACAAATTAAAGATTGTTCTAGAAAATTTAAAGTGTAAATATGTGGCTGAGGTTAACTCTGCAATTGGAGGAGGTCAGACTAGTTACAGTGCATAAAATCTCAGCCCAGGTTAAAAAATGACAACAAAGAATTAACAAAAAATAATTGACTGAAGTTTTAGGAAATGGGAAGTTGTGGAAAATCACTAATATTAGAAAAAAAGTATTTAGTGCATTCATTTATGTTCCTTTCAGTGGATTGTAGATTCCAGTTTGAACACAGAGCTCTGTTTCACAGAAAAGGTGGTTTATCAAATAGGGAATCTGAAGCAAATCTGAACTAATGCTATGTCTTTTATAGAAGAGACTATAATTGTTGTTTTTTTGTTTTATTTTAAAAATAACAACAACAAGGAAGGCAAATTTTAATTCTATTTCTAGAGAGGCATCAAGTACAGGAAATGTGAAGATGACTATCCAAATTGGCTGGAGCTTGCCTAGTAGCAATAGTTATTTTAATTGCTATATTCTCAAAGGCCAGATTTATATGAACAAATTAAAACCATCAGTCTCTTGATCGAACAAAATAAGAGTTTTAAGACATAATGTAGATCTCATTTTATATTCTATGTTCTGATTAGATATGGGATTGTATTACATTTAATTTTAAAGGCTCTGTCAGCTTAGATAAAGTGGAGTAACTATGGTATCTTCGCATATTGATTAGTTAAGTAAGTGGGTTATAGAGTTAGATTTTTCTTGGTTTGAATTCTGGCTTTACCACTTATTAGCTGTGTAACTTTGGTAAATTTGCTTAACTTCTCAGAGTTTCAGATTTCTCATCTGTACAATGGAGAGATCAATTATATATATTTTATAGGGTTGGTGTGGGTTGGTTCTGAGGACTGAGTGGGTAACACATGCAAAGTACTTAGAAAAATGTTACCTACTGTCGTTTTTATTAAAAGAACCATTCATGTTTTTATTGATGAAAATACAAAGTAGTGAAGCTGTCACATTGGGTCATAGATCTTAAAGCTATACAAGACCTCACAGATCTTGAAAACAGCCATTTGCTTTGGGGAAGAAGGTTTCATTATCTCTATTTCATGGGATAAATGTGTCCAGGGAGGTTAAATGACTTTTCTAAGATCAAACAATTAGCAGCCAATGCAAGATAAATGCCCCCTCCCCCTCCAAATTGTGTTCTGATGTATGGTACCACTCTCCTCAAGGCCATTACCTTTCTCAATATGTTGGATAGGTCGTGACCAAGGTTGACCCTAAGAGCCAATTTATCATGCATTATCCATTCTTTTGTGTCTGGCTTCTTTCATTCAAAATCCTGTTTGTGAGATTCATCCTTGCATGTTGATGTCAAACATTCATACTGCTTGTTGAAAGGCAGTTGAGCACTTTCCAATTTTGGGTTATATACATAATTCTGTAAATATTCTTCCCGTGGTTTTTGGTATTATGCACGCCTGATGGTATATAACTTAGAATTGTTTGGTTGTAGGGTAAAACTGTTTTATTCTATGAAAATCTGTTTTTCCCTTTGGCAAAATTGTTTTGCCACAGTTTTCTAAAGTGGTTATACCAGTTTACCCTCCCACTAACAATGTGTGAACATTCCAGTTGCTCCACACCCTCACCCACACTTAGCAATTTTGGTCTTTTTAATTTTAGGCATTATAATAAGTGTTGTTGGTACATGATATTGTGTTAGAGTTTAAATTTGCATTTTCTTAATGACTAGCGAAGATGAGCACTTTTTTCATATATTTATGGGTCACTTTCATTAATTTTAACTAATAGAAAAGGAGTAGATTTTTTATATTTACATTTTCCAAAGAGCATTCCTCTTTATTTTGGCAGATATGGTATTTGGGGAGGTTCAATTCTTTTATTTTCACATTATGGAAATAATGTGGATGCTTCTAGCTTTGTCACTTAAAATGCAAGCACAGTAGGGACAGGGATTGAATGACTGCCACTCAAGTAATTTGGGAATTTTTTAAAAAACGGTATGACAATGTAATTAAGCTGATACAGAGACTTTTGAACATGTGAATATAGGGGTGGGGAACAAAATCAGTGGAGTATAATTCACCAGCAATCTCTTTGTTCTTAAAGTAAGGAAACCCAATTTACATAATTTATAGAGGATACATTTAAAAAGAAAATAATTTTGGAGCAACATAACCCATAAACTTAGCTGTCTCTATGGTGATGCTGGGAGCATAAGAAATATGCAGTTTATGCTGGCGGTTCTCATGCATGAACACAATTATAGATGAGCTGGCATTACAGAGACTGGCTACATGATCAGAATGTCAGTGCAGACTGAGGGGATCTATGCAATAATGAAAAAGGTAGAAGTAGCTATCAAAAGGAAGATGTGTGGTTTTACATATTCGATGCAATATTTTTAGAAAGTTTCCTGAAAGTCTACAGTTTCAAAAAATACTGTGATAGCAAACAATTAAATGAGCTGAGGGCTAATGATGCAACTGTAAATCACATGTATGTCTTGGTCTAGATTCAATCCTTTTTCACCAAAGTAACCCTAACTTAGTATTTAAAATAATATTGTGTAAATAATAGAATTAAGACACTTTTTTATTATTATAAGTCTGTGTGGAAAAAAATGGCCAAGAAAATAGTCTTCTTGTGCATTGCATAGTTAAGATAATTGAGCTTATGATAGGGAATATTTGCTTTAAAGACAAATAGCAGAGTTTTAGAAAAGATTTCATCAGGGTGATTCTCTAGGCTTCCTAAACACTGTCATTAATTTTGTGATATTTTAAAATAAATTCTTTAAGAAAGCATTTGGTATACTGCTATCTTTTACACATCATAAAGACTGGTAAATGTCAAATCAGTGGGAAAATACTGAACAGGCAATATATTAATAAGCAAGAATAATGAACAATATAGCCTTCAGATTAATGACTCTATGAGACACCACATGATATATTTTAATGATCATTCAAAAAATGTAAATCTGTTAATACTCAGCTAGTAGCAGAGCTTGGATGCCAGGAAGAGGCAGGGTAGAACCAAGGAATGATGACAATGTCACAGTGATTTAGCCATTGTGCCCTGTACTCCACAGTCCTGAGTGGTGTAAGTTGCTTGATGTCATTTTTCTTTCTAATCCTTGTACAGCATTTTTAGCCTTTTCACTAAACACAATGCGTGTTTACAGTAAATATCCAAGCTATCCAAAAAGACATAGAAGGAAATGCAGGAATCTCCCTTTTTCTCCCTTCCCCCCAACTTCTATTCCTTCCACTCCAGATGATTTTTAATGTATCCACTCACATATGCATGTGTAGACTTTTTATATATGGTACATGATATCATACATTTTCCTGGACTTTTATCTGGGAGGTGTTCCCCGTATCGATTAACTGTTAAAAATAGCTGCATGTTATTCTAATGAATAATTTATTATATTGCTATCTCTCCCCTCTCAAAGAATATTTTGGTTGTTTCCAATTTGTTGTTATTTTTCTTATGAAAAACAATATTTCAGGATGTCATTAATGCATAATCTTGGTGCACTTTTATGTGGTTTTATCTATAGAGTAAATTGCTAATAGCAGAATTACCAAGTGAGTGCTTTCCAAATTACTCTACAGAAAGCTGGTCTTGGGCAGTATTCCAAATAGGGAGCAGTGCTGGGGAAACCCGGAAACACCACTTTTTGTTTCACTAGTTCTTTAAAAAGGACAGAGTGATACTAATTCATGGGAGATCCTCTAATGGGAGATCATCTATGGAAGCCTGAACTTTCTTGTGTTACCACAAACAGTGCTGTCTATGAGCTCATATGAAATGATTGCTACACTCAATTGCTGTTTTACATCTTCAGTAAATTCCATAGACGGCTTAAGAATATATTGAATTTATGTGCTTTTCTGAGATAAAAGTGGTTTTCCAGAAGACGTAACAGTGGGTACTGCCCTCTGATTCTGAGGCATTAAATAGGCTGTGCCTATTTAATCATGTTCTATTCTAAAATAATAGAGCCCACAGCCTCCAGTTTTTCACTCCGAATTGTAATTGTTCTTTATTATGAAGAACGATCATTGAATTAATGTATTTTATTATTTTTCATGCCCCATTACATTTTCTCAAAAGAGTTTCTGTGCCCATTAAATGACATTGCTTAAGTGGCTTAAAACTTTTCACAAGAAAGCTTTATGCAAATATGTCTCTAATAATCATCAAATGAAACTGTCTAGCATGGTTTTAGGAGACGCTGTAAGTGATCAGAAGGCTAGTCCTCCATAGTAGTGTAAGGCTTTGAAACAAGTGACAGACTTTGCGATTTATAGCAAAGCAAAGAGCAATCAGCTAGATATCACTCATATGAGACTCATTTTAAGAGAGATGAAAAACACTCATCTTATGCAGAAAATGCAATTTCTTATCTTCAGCATGGTTAGGTAGTTGTTTTAAAAATGAGCTTATTTTCTTCTCAATAGATATCATACAAAGTCGCATTTGAAATCAGAATAGGGAAATATAAGATACATGCAATTTAAAGCATCTTACAAGTTGATTTTGGCAATTATGGGAAAGTAGTAACTCAGGAATACCAACTGCATAATAAAGGTAAATGGGTGTCATAGTGCCCATTGTAGAGAGAATAAAGCCACAATGCCTGCCATCTCTGACAAAAAGTACAAAACAGCAACCCAGCCACACTGGACTTCCCACTGGATGCCTTCAATGCTGTATGTGGCCTGGTTCTCTGGTATATATTTACAGATTGTACAAAATTAGCATAGATTGAACATTAAGTGAAGAAAACACAATGATGTAGGAGTTCAGTGTGAGGAAGGATCAGAAAGGGATTCTCTTTTTTTTGGTTTAGTAATGGTTGTAACAGAGTACAATTCAGGCACATTTCTTTTTATGCAGAAGCGGTCCCCAAATTGAGAACTATTTAACTATAAAAATGACATATGAAATTGCTTTTAAAAATTGTCCCTGGAGTTGGTGGCAGTAAGAATGGGGCTCCATCAGGAACTTTAAGCTTTTAAAGAATTGTCTCACGTATTTTTGGGTGACAAATTCTGTTCCCTTACAGCTCTCCTAGTTTACAAAGCTGTACAGCATGTTACTGTACTATACTGAATACAGTAGGCAATTGCAATACAATGGGAAGTGGTAATATGTTCATTATGACTGCTATGACATCACTGGGCAATAGGAATTTTCAGCTCCATTATAATCTTACTAGAGGCCCAGTGCACAAAATTTGTGCACTTGGGGGTGTCCCTCAGCCTGGCCTGTGCCCTCTTACAGTCCGGGAGCCCTTGGAAGATGTCCACCTGTCGGCTTAGGCCCACAATGGATTATATTTCCAAAATAAAGAGGTAGTTGAGATTCTGGATAGGCAAAGAAAGATGAAGGGAGGGAAGGAGGGTGGGAAAGATGGAGGGAGGCAAGAAAGGAATAAAGAAGGGAAGGAAGAAGAGAAAGAGATAGAAAAAGAAAGACAGAATTCACATTGTCCTTACTGCTTAGTCTGCTTAGCTAGTGTGGGGTTCAATGGTAAGACTATACATAAAAGAATGCTGAGTAACTTTCAAAGCATTATAAAAACACTAAAGGCCCTGTGCATGACATTCATGTACTGGGGGGTCCCTCAGCCCAGCCTGTGCCCTCTCACAGTCTGGGACACCTAGGGGGATGTCCGCCAGCCAGCTTAGGCCCACTCCCCACGAGGGGTTGTTAGTGCTGCCACGGAGGCAAGAGAGGCTCCTGCCACCGCCGCTGTGCTTGCAGCTATGAGCCCAGCTTCTGGCTGAGCGGCGCTCCCCCTGTGGGAGCACACTGACCACGAGGGGGCAGCTCCTGCATTGAACATCTGCCCTCGGGTGTTCAGTGTGTGTAATAGTGACTGGTCATTCTGCCACTTGGTCGATTTGCATATTTGGGTTTTATTATATAAGATGGTACCACCATCCTATATGCTGTGTTTGAAAAAGGTGTTCTAAAAAAAGAAATCTCACAGGTGATTTGATCATAAATTTCTAACTGGGTAGGTCATGGTGGGTAGTTTTACCCCATGCTTATAATTTCTTTTAATATATATATATATATATATATATATATATATATATATTAATTGATTTTGGAGAGGAAGGGAGAGGGAGAGAGAGAGAGAGAGAGAGAGAGAGAGAGAGAGAGAGAGAGAAACATTAATGATGAGAGAGACTCATCAACCAGCTGCTTCCTGCATGCCCCACACTGGGGATTGAACCTACAACCTTGGCATGTGCTCTAACCACCAGGAATTTAACTGTGACCTCCTGGTTCATAGGTCGATGCTCAACCACTGAGCCACACTGGATAAACCTTTAGTAAAAGGTTTATCTTTGCCTTAAGCAAGCCCTGTCCATTGTTTCTTTGTATCTAAGTTAATACACCTTTGAAATAAGCCATCCTCAAGAGAGCAAATAATCTTCATTATTCTCTAGTCCAATCCTTGCCTTGCTTTCTCCCATCTTCATGTAATCTTTCTTACTTAATTCCAAGTGCATAAAAGAAGCTGCAGACTGCCATTGGAAGCATTTTTCTCAGTCTGTTGAAATCTTGCTTCCCTCTGTTTGGCTTAACTAAATTTTTATAAAAATTCTCAATCTAAAATAAAAGTCCCACAAATACTTGTTCTGTATGTATATGCCTGATAACATACAGGGATGCTATTTATGCTTTTAACTGTTGGCAAGTGACCCCAATGACCCATGACACATACTTTGGTAATTTTGCTGAGATCTGAATTTTTGTCCAACAAGCTATGAGGCATCTACATAGGCACACATCACTTTGCTCAGCGATTCTCAAATTTTAATGGGGAGGTGGATCATCTGGGGGATCTTGTGAAAATGAAAATTATGATTCAGTGGCTCTGGGTTGGGGCCTGAGAGTTTGCATTTCTAACCAGCTCCTGGGTTATGCCCAAACTACTGATACAGGAACACATTTTAATTAGCAAAGATTTAGCTACTGGGTGTTTTCCTGGTTGCTCAGGTTCTCAATAAAGCTTTAGTTTTCTCTCTTGAGTCTCAAGTGTGCAGTAAGGTCTCAGCATGCATGTTTCAGGGTTATATTTTTTAAAAAATATATATTTTATTGATTTTTTACAGAGAGGAAGGGAGAGGGATAGAGAGTTAGAAACATCAATGAGAGAAACATTGATCAGCTGCCTCCTGCACACTCCCTACTGGGGATGTGCCCACAACCAAGGTACATGCCCTTGACCAGAATCAAACCTGGGACCCTTCAGTCTGTAGGCTGGCGCTCCATCCACTGAGCCAAACCAGTTAGGGCATCAGGGTTATGTTTTAAGCTGACATTTATTAAGTATTTTCAGAGTAAGAATTTAACACGAACCCTCTTGCTTATTATAATGGCTTCCAATTTACAGATGAGGAAAGGGAAGCTTAGGAAGGTTACTTCACTTTCCTGAGATGAGCAGCCAGTAGTGGCAGCACCACAATTTGAACACACACAATGTTTTCATATACTGCTTGTGTGATGTGTAACATTTCATTAATGGAAATAGAAAATTAGTTCAATTGAGGAAGTAAAATTTTATGATGTTCCAGATACAACAATAATCATATGTTCAAATGACATGTAAATACTTAGGAAATACAATTTTATAACACTTATTTCTATGTAGGAAAGGAGAGAAAAATCAAATTACCCAGTATTTATAACTAAAATAGCATGTCTTTGTCTATTATAGAGAGCACAACTTTTCATGACTTTGTGCATTCCTCAGATATAGAGTAGAAACTGTTGATTCTGATAGTTCAGGAAAAGAAAATTTAAAAGCTCATGATTTCTGGGGGGATTTCTATTTGATTTTGGTAAAGAAAGAACAGGGAAAGCACACTGCATTAAGACTTAAAAGTACTCACTGAACATGTCTAGACTTACCTGGATTATTAACTGCAATCCTTGAAAGTCAATGACCATGGAGAATTCTTCCTTCCTGGTTCCCAAATTATTTTTTAAAAGTTTTCTTTGCATTTTCGTTTGAAGAAGTCTATTTCTAAATACTCTTGGTGGAATAATTCACATCAGTCTGATTTCCCAAGCCTTTAGTAGCTTGCTACTGTTTCATAAGATATATAGTTTTAGTTTATGCCAGGTGGCTCTACTGAGATAAATTGCGCTGTCTCAATGTTGAATTAAACTTTTCGCAACCAACTTGTAATTATTCCTGTCCCACATACTTTGAAGTCTGGTTTTTATATTGTAGATCTTGTAAGAATAAGATGATTAATAAAAGCAATCCAGTTCTAGAAAACTTTAGGACACTGCATTTTCTACAAACTTAAATTCCCTTTTCTCCTTTGTGAAAATTCTACCCTTAGAATTGTGCTCCATGCCACTTGCTTCCTGGGGTTATTTGAAAGATGGTCATCTAGGAGAGCTTAGTGAGCCTGCACAAATGTACCTCATGATGCTAAAGTCAAGTGTGTGCAGATAGCCCTGGGTAGCCTCTCAGTTTTTTCAATATATTCAAGCCTTTTTTGACAATTTTCAGGTCCTTGTAGTTTATTGAATATTATTGTAGTATTTTTAAGAAGACATAAAGCATGAATCCCCTTGTCCCCCTGCCCCAGTCATTAATGTTAGATTTGGGAAGCTAACTGTTATACTTGGAGGAAGAGGAGAAAATGCAGCAGGCAGCACATTTTCTTGAAATTATTTTGTCATCTTTTTAAGACACAAAAAAATTGAGCTTTTCTGACCGCAAATTAGGTCATCTCACTGCAAGCGGTATTAAGAATTTCTTATTTATGTTTTGCCTGTTGTCAACCTCCAGCAATTCTCAGGCCCTGAATCTCGGAAGGTCACTTTTGTTTGGTGATTGGGAAGAAGGGTGCAAGTGGGCTAGTATAGAATAAGGTGAGCATTGTAGTTGTTCACTGATTTATTTCATCTGTTCATGTCCCTTCAGACCTAGTTTCCTGAATGCTGAAGGACTTAGAGCTGGGGGAGACAATCGCTAGAATGTGAAGTGGAATATAGGAATTATATTAACGGTCCTGGCTGAGTTTCCCACATGCCCAGTAATGAATTTAGGAGCTGGGAAGCTTGGAATAATCCTAGAGATAGTAGTATTGGGATGACTGTTCTATGCATAGGGAAGTTAAGTGAAATAAGGGTGAAATTGTGTGTCTTACCACCGAGTATCTTTTCTCATTCTTTTGAGAAAAGTTATTAAGTGCCTCCTATAAATTAGTCTCTGCTAAACACAGTGAACAAAATAAGACTGCTTTCTGCCCTCAAAGTTCCAACAATCAGGTGGAGAGACAGACATTAATCATAAAATGATCAGGTATGCAATGCAATGTTGCAGCAGTAAGATGTTGATAAAGCACCTGTAACAAGTGAAATTCACTTTGAAGGGTGATCACGGAAGGCATCCTTCAGGAAATGGTGTTCAAGTTGAGATCTAAGGAACAAATAGCATTACACCAGTGAAAAGAAGAAGGAAGACATGTTCAGGCCGAGAGAATTTAATATGCAAAGGCTCTGCATAGGGAGGTAGAGTGTTGTGAAGGGAAGCTGGTGTGGCTGATGTGTAGGGTCAAGGGCATGATGTGAAAGCTGGAGAGGTTAGAAGGGGGCAGAATAAGGAGTTTTATATCTTAAGGGAAACGGGATGCAAGCTACATACTTTAAGTAAGGTTCTTATTCGGAGAAGAGATGATGGTGGCTTCATTAAGTGAAAATGATGAGAAGTTAGATTCTGGATACAGTTTGAAGGTGGTGCCAACAGGATTTTCTGAAGGCTTAATTATGGGTATGAGTTGAGATGACTTCAAGGCTTTTGGCTTGAGGGAGCAGGAGTGAGTTGCTATTCACTAAGATGGGGAAGGTTGCTAATTGAGCCAGATTTGGGAGAGTGGCTAAGATGTTTAAGAGGTATATTAGCCATTTAAATGGAAATATAGAGCAAGCAGTTGTATATAACAGTTGGAGTCTGGGACCAAGATCAGAAGTAGGGGTGAAAGTCTGGATTGTTGAATTCTGTCATATATTTCTTGGCAATTTGTATTTATTTTTTAAATTAAATTTTCATTTACTTTGTATTTTTGCTTCTTGACTTGACAGAACTTATTTTATAATAAAATTTATCTGATATATGTTGCAAATATATTTCATAATGTTGTTTCTTTCAGTTAGTAGTTTTCAACATAAATATTTAAAATTTGATGTGACTGATTTTTTTTTAAAAGGACTTTTACTCCTTTTATTTATAAATTTGCTTATCTTCTAACCACTGAATGGCCTCTTATTTTTCATTTTAAGCATAAACATTCTGGGATTTATTTTTGTAGACACGATATAATAATTCTAGTTAGCTTTTTTCAAACCAGTTAGCAAATAATTCTAGTATCATTTGTTGGCTAATTATTTTGTTCACTAATTAACATCACAATTAACCTTAGGTTAAATATTTATATGTTGACATTCATTTAAGTTTATTCCTATGATTTATATTACTTTCTATCAATATTTGTCTCTCATGTTACTGATTATATAGTATTTTATTATTATAGCTTTCTAATATGAGATATTATCTGGAAAAACAAATCTACCATCATTCAAAAAGAATTTCTTTGGGTTAGTTTCTCTCACTTATGCTTTCAGATGACTTTTACATATCATAAGAATTATTAGTCCTTAAATGATTTTTAAAGCTTAGTCATATGTATTTCTGATTCTGGCACATATTTTTTGAGATAATTCTTTGAGGGATATCACAGAAAAGTATTTGTGGCTATTCTTATTTGTTATTTCCTATGTATTAGTGAAAATAGTCTCATGGTTCAAGATTTGAAATATTTCAGAGTGGAGTAGCTTTGGGTGTTGACAAGTTCAAGGCCATGGCTATGTAAATGGGATGCTTAAATGGTGAGGAAATAAAATTCACTATATATGAGAAGGCAAGCAAATTTAGATTCCAGGTGTTGAACATATTTTCCAAAGGGCATTCAAAGGTTCCCAAGACAAATTGGAGAGGAAGATTATTTTTTAGGTTCCAAAGTCCCAGTGATTCTAGTGTAGAGAGATGATATTAATGAGAAGAGGTAGTAGTGTGTGGAAGAGAGAGATGTCATAGATATCAAAGGAGAGTGGATTCGTATATGAGGATAAAAAAGTTGTGTTTTCTAAGCGGCATTCCTTCCAATCAATTGTAAGCATACATGTGGTGTGGGAAAATAAAACACGCACACCACTAAATGTGATGATTTCAGAGAAAGAAGCATTATCCTCACTGAAAATCCTAATTGCAACTAGAGTAGGGAAGTGGAGGGAGTATTTTGTGAGGAGTTATGTTATAGAGGGTGTATATGGATAGTGGTTGAGATGGAGGAATGGAAGCTTTGTGGGTTAGTTGACTTTTGCTTTGTAGCAAAACACCCCCAAAATTAGTAGCTTGAAACAGTATTTTGGTGGGTTGGAAATTTGCACTGAGTTCACCTGGGAATTTTACTTTTTTGTCTTGATCTGGTTAGTCTAACCTTGGCTGGGCTTGCTTACTCGTCTATAGTTAGCTAATGAGTTAGCTCAGCCTGTCGGTTTATGGTCACCTCATTTTTTGTGGCTGGGATAATTGGAGCCTCTTTCCATGTTTTCTTTCAACCTAACAGGTTAGCCTAGCATTGTTCATATGATGGGTGCAGATTTCTAAGAAAGTCCAAGCTTGCAAAGCCTTTTGAGACCTAGCCTAAGAACTTAGTTGAACGTTATTGCTTTCACAGTGTTTTCTTGACCAGGTCAAGTCACAAGGCCAGTACAGATGATGGAGGGCCTGTAAAGTCACATTAAAAGGGGCATAGAAACAGGGAGCAAAAAACCTGTAGACATTTAAAATTTTTCAACCCTGGCAGGATGATTTGGGGGATAGAAATCCAAAGAGATGTAAGGATGAAAGCAGGAGAGATGTGCGTGCTTGTTGCTTTCAAATTGGGGAGTTGTGGTCAAGAACTATATGGTATGAAGTGTGGTGGGCTTCACTGACTTCATGGGTCTGGTTCTTGCTCTGGCACTAGCTTTCA
Source organism: Myotis lucifugus (assembly GCF_000147115.1). Lineage (NCBI taxonomy): Eukaryota > Metazoa > Chordata > Mammalia > Chiroptera > Vespertilionidae > Myotis > Myotis lucifugus. Next base: position 299,243 of record NW_005871078.1, read on the forward strand.
GCATTGGGGCAGCCACATTCTCATGTAGTATCAAGAGCTTGGTGAGCCCAACTGGTGTGGCTCAGTGGTTAAGCGTTGACCTATGAACCAGGAGGTCACAGTTCAATTCCCTGTCAGGGCACATGCCGGGGTTGTGGGCTCAATCCCCAGGGTGGGGTGTGAGAGAGGTAGCTGATCAATGAGTCTCTCTCATCATTGATGTTTCTATCTCCCCCTCTCTGAAATCAATTAAAATATATTAAAAAAAATAGCTTGATGAAACTCGTGGTCAACCGCCATGTCTGAAGCCATCCCTGAAGTTTTTTGTTTTGTTTTTGGACTGTGTTTCAAATAGAACAGAATGGAAATGTGGTATGGTGCCTTTAAAAAATACCAGCTCAGAAAGGCAGAGATCAGTTGTGATTAACTCCTAGGATTCCAATTTCAATGTGGAAATTGGTCCCAAGTGAGTGGCAAGTAAGGAGTGAGGTTTTGAACAATGCTAACTCATGTTTATATAGGATGAATTGTTATTCTATTTCACACAAGGCAGGGTGCATTTGTCATTTATCTCTGTACTTGACACACTATCTAATACATGGTAAATGCTTGTTGCATCATTTATTGAATAAGGTGTTCCATATTTTGGCCCCTTTCCCCAATTTTGGTTGTACTTTGCCTCTTCTGTACATATTAACAGTAAGTTTAGATTATTATACTTGTGCATCTTTTGCAAAGAGTACAATTGATTGTACTTTCCTTTACTGTGTCAAGTTTATTCTTCCTCTATTTTTATGTGGGGCTTTAATAAAACAGAGCAACTAAGGGATATGTGTGCCAAAGCTAACAGCATTGATGGATGAAAAGGCATTCATCTCAAAAAGAACAGAAACAATAGTCTTTTCTAAATTCTTTACTTTGTCATGAATGTTGCATACTTTCACTCAGGGCAAGTTAAAACCATTTCCAGATTTTAAATACTTTGAGGATAAAAAATGTCCCAAGCAATTCAGTTTTTATAGATAATATATCAGGAAACTAAAAAATTTAACTGGGATTGTCACTTTAGATTGTTCTAAAAACAATATGTGTTTTTTCATATATGCAGGATTAATGTTGGGTATCTATTCTGTGTGTTTGTGTGTGTGTGTGTGTGTGTGTGTGTGTGTGTGTGTGTTTGTCTATCTGTTTGTCTGTCTATCTATACTGTATATACCCTAAAACAAAAAGTAGGCTTTTCCATACATGAAAGGAATATGTACTATCAGATAAACAAAGCATGTTTGTTTCCAGGTTTTACTATTGTAAAAGTACCTCCATGATTATTATATGAGGTTGAATCTAAAGAACAAAATTTTATAGATCAACATCACACAATATTTGTAGAATTTTGACACATATTTCTGAATTGTTCTCAAAGGTTTTACCAATGTACACTTCAGTAATATCCGAGACTGCCTTTCTGTATACCACTCCAGCACAAAATATTATCATTAGAATGAATATATTTTCTAATTTTATGTATATGGTGTCTTATCCAGTGTGACTTGAGCATAGTGAATGGGTGTGAGGATGTAAGTACAATATTTTGGGATACAGGTGGAGAGAGAAGTAGGTAGCCAGATAATGCAGGGCCTTCAGGTCATTTGAAAGAACTTATTGTTTATCTCCAAAGCATTAGGAAACAATTGTTGGGGTTGTGTGTGATGATGTATTCCATTTTAGATAGATTATTCTGCAGCAGTATGGAGTGAAAAGAACGGAAGTGGAGGGGTGTTTGGGCATTAGTTAGAAAACATTAACACTAGTCCAATATGAAGAGGTAGGATAATGGGTGTGGAATTGGAAAGAAGTGAATGGATTTGATTGAATATGTAGGAAGCAGAATATATTGATTATGGTGATTGGATTTCTGGGAAAGAGAGAGAGAGAGATTGCAGATGAGTTTCAAATTTCAGATGTGCAAGTGGATAGATGGTTATGCTGAAGTGGAGAGCACTGGAGTACAAACAGGTTTAGGAGAAAATTATGCGTTTAGTTTTAGTTATATTGAGTTTGAGATGCCCATGGATATCTGAGAGGAAATATTGAAGTTTGATGTATTGATTTGAAGTTTAGAAGAAATAGGTCTGAATGGGAGATATGTATATGGAACCCATCTGCATATAGATAATAATTGTAACCATGGGAATGGTTAAAGTCACCGAGGGAAAGAACATAAGGAGAGGGACCAAGTCTTGAAGGATTCTGCCACTTAAAATCTAGAAAAGGTGATGAGCCTGTAAAATAATCTGAGGAAGAGTTGCCAGAGATTTAAATGGAAAATCAGAGGTATTTTGTAAGATGGAAACTAAAGGAAAAAATGTTTTAAGAAAACGGAGTGATACGTGATAACAAAAGGCGCTGTGAGAGGACAGGAATGATGATTTCTATTTTTCATCAGATTCAAAATATGGAGGAGGCTGCCATAGTGAGAACAGCTTTGGTGGAACAAAAAAGAAGACAGATTAGAGTGGGCCATGGGGAGTGGATGGAGGAAAAGTAGTGGTTCTTTTTTTGCAATAGATGAAGCAGGTACTGGAAGCACATGTAGGGTTTGGGGATTTTTAAGATGAGAGGGAATAGGGATGAATAATATTGAAATAGGGATGAATAATATTGAAATGTTGATGGCATGTATCAAATGAGGGAGGAAGAGAGAGGTGTGTAGATATAGAAAATCAAAGGGATGGATTAATTGATGGCATCAATTGAGCAGGAAGGATAGGGTTCAGAGCAATTGGAGGGTTTTGCCTTTGCAGTGTACAGAAACATCTCCTATACAGAAACAGGAGGGATAGGAGAGTTGGTGGATTCCGATGTAGCTAAATGTACAGATTGGTGGAAAGGAGGTCAGAGGAGTGGAGTCTGTATCTGGTAGCTTTCATTTTATCTGTGAAGTAGGACCCAGGGTGAATTATTGGGGAGAAGAAATAGAGTCAGAGGTAGAGATTGGCTGAAAGATACCTGTTTAAGAAATGTTGACTAAGTTTCTAACTAGAGTTTGTACTATTCATCCATCTGGTTATATAATTTTTCTTTTAACCTTTTAACAACCCAGATGTAGGCATGAGAAAAATGAGTGGATTCACCCATGGTTGGGATTTGGATACTTTCTGGATACAGATGTTTATCGTATTGGCCAAAAAATGGATCCAACTTAAAGACTTAATAGATTTAAATTGGATAGAAAGAAGGTAAGGTTAGTTGAGGGCTAATCAATAAGGAGAAGTTAGTTTGTATTGAATTGGAAGCACCAACCAGATTTTAGGAAAAATGCAGTGAGTGCAGTTGAGGAAGCAACTTGGAATGTAAGGAGTTTGAGTCAGGGTAGACTGTCTGGTGAAGAACAGTTTTGAGTGAGATAAGCACAGAATATGACTATTACGCAAGTGAAGGGGGAAGGGGAGGTCCAAGGAGCCAAGAGGCAGGGTGCTGGATGGGGCAATCATATGAATGTCAAAATCTTCCAGTATGTTGCAGACATTTGGATGGAGAAAAAACATATGATATGAATTTCAGAGTCTGCAATGAATGAAGGGGAGGTTCCAGTGGTGTGTGTGTGTGTGTGTGTGTGTGTGTGTATGCGCGCATGTGTGTGTGCTAAATGGTAGCAAAGTTGGTGACATGAACCTCAAAGAACATATTTTTGTGTGTATGTGAGAGAGTAGAGAGGTGACCCCCAACTGTACCTCTGACCCTAAAGTATAGAATGTCCACTTCATGGTATATAGGTATGTATTAGTTTGCTAAGGCTTCCATAACAAAAACCACAGACTAGGTGGCTTAAACAACAGAAATTTATTTTCTCCCAGTTCTGGAATCTCAAGTCTAAGATCAAGGTGTTAGCAGGTTTGGTTTCTCCCGGTGTCTTTCTCCTTGGCTTGCAGAGGATCACCTTCTCTGTGCCCTCACATGGTTTTCCTTTATGCCCGCTCACCCCTGTTGTTTCTTTGTGTCTGAATTTCCTCTTCTTATAAAGGACACTATTCATGTTGGATTGAGGCCTATGCTAATGACCTCATTTTAACTTTTTCACTTTTTCAAAGGTCTTATCTACAAATATGGATACATTGTGAGGTATGGAGGGTTAGAATATATGAATTTTGGGGGGATACAATTCAGCACATATCAATGAAGTATCCATGGTAGTAACAGAGCATATAGCTATCCTTTGAGAGGGCCATAAGGCAAGGACTACTTCTGTGGGGAAACCAGAATTCAGTTAAGGATGAATGACCAAGTGGATGAAGCTATAGATGGGATAGAATTAAAATTACAGAGGGCCAGGTGAGTTTGGCAGTGAGGAGAAGATCGTTGGATACAGATATGCATGTAAAAGAAGAATCATAGTGCACTATAAAGGTTGGTGAATGAGTGAATGAGTCAAGTTCACCTGGTTGCTTCAAAAGAGAGGAAAAAGGAGACATTTGACTTTTTGTTGAATTAGCTGCCTCATTTGTCAATAGCAAATCCTGATGGTAAAATAGTGGGTTTGCAGTGCTTTTGCAGTATTTTCCACTATTTTCTATTGCTGAGTGAATAGATTTTTTTTACTTTAACTTTTCAATAGGTTATTATTTGTATGAAGGAAAGCTATTGATTTTGATCTTATTTTATAAGTCAATTATTGGTTTAAATCATTTATTGGAGGGTCTCTTTTCTCCAGGTAGTCATTTATGTCTTCCATAAATAGTGATCATTTTGTCTCCTTTCCAGTGTATCTCTAATCATATTAATTCTAATAGTAGTGGTAACTCTGAAAATCCTTATGATATATTGGTAAGGACTGGAATTTATTGTTAGAAAAGTTTGTGGTGGTCTAGGTAAAAATTAATGGAACTTAAACCAGAGTTGGTGGCAGTGAAAATAAAAGAAAAAGATCAGCTTTCATAACACTTGGCTTTTGACTGAATACAGAGTCAGTCAGCTGGAAGAAGACAGCTAAAGATGATTTCAGCATTTCCATTTAGATAAGATAAACGTAAGGAGAATGCCTCCTAAAGGTGTTTCACCTTTAACTATAGGATTATTTCTCTATGATAAATATTTGGAAGGGTAATAACTGGGCCAAAGACTATTTTGTAAGTACTTGTAATGAAAATCTGCCAAATTGTATCCAGTTATACCAGCTATGCTACCATATTCCTTTATCAGCATGGGTATCATCATTTAAAATTTTGTTATTATATCCATAGGAAGAAAATGGTATCTCACTGTTCCTTTATGAATTCTTAAAATGGCCTTTCCTAATTTGAGGTCTGACAGATATTCTGTTAATTTTCCTCCTGATATTATTTTAATATTAAAATACATTTCAAGTTCATCTTTGTTCAAAATGCAGGGTTCGGATGATTTTTCCTCCCCAAAGAATGAACTAGTTTTTGTAACTCCAGATGAATAGCATTTTGAAAGAGAAGAATGTGGCCTAGGGATTCCGTGTGAAGGGAATAGCATGAAAGCAAACATTATTTATTAGAAATGTTAACATATTAGGAATAAGTTTAACAAAAATATTTATTAAAATATATTAGATGCAAACCCCTCACCATGACATTTAAGGCTCTAAGCCAACAATTGAAAACTGGCAGCAAGCAAGGCGTTATCATACTAGCTAATATTTACTGAATGCTTACTTGCATTGACCACTTTATATGCACTTTAAATACATTACCTCATTAAGTCCCTGAAACAGTCCTATTCCTTGAGAACGCAAAGTATTAAAAGGTTAACTAATGTATGTGAGAACAAGACCACTATTCCTAGGGCATTTAACCAGTCTATGCATTGTTGGCATATTTTACCAACTCCTTGTTTTGTTTTAATGTGCTTTGAGCCACACTGACTGCACTGTTAGTGCTAAAGTCAGAGAGGGAAAATAGAATAGAACGAAACCCATCCATTTTTTTTTAACGAATAACTCAGTGCTTCTGTGTTCCAGGTAGAGGTCGAAGGATGGGGGACAAGCTACTCTCTGCAATTAGTAGATCTTACCTTCTTTGGGGAAGAGAGGCAATGAATAGAAAATGAATTATAATGATATGAGGTTGGAAGTACCGGGAAGGGGCAGTCAGGATAAGGGTATGGAGCACGACAGGGCAGGGTGCTGTGGTCTCTCCAGGAGGTGTTATTTGAGCTGAGACCTGAATTAAGTGGAGGAGCCAGCCATGTAACTATTTCAGAGAAAGTACATGCCAAGGCTCCAGGGCAGGCAAGTGCTTGGCCCCACATGTTCAATAAACTGCAAGGAACCCAGGGCAGTGGGATGGGGAGCCCTGGCTACCAGGTCCTGCTGGACCTTGTGAGACCTGATAAAGGCGTGAGATTTCACGCTCAGCCTGCTAGAGATGCAGGTGAGGGCAATGAGGAGGTCAGCCTGGGCGCCTGGCGGTGGCAGTGCGTGGGAGGCTGCTATGGCCATACATGATTTGGCAACTGACTGTCGTTTGGAGGAGGAGTCAATGATGCAGATATTTTGAGGCTCAGTTGAGGTAACTGAGAATGATGGTGCTGTGTAGAGAGGATAAGATGATGTTCAGAAGAGGATGCAGTCTGAAGGTAGGAAGTTGGATATATATATAGAGAGAGAGAGGAGTAGATGAGGAATGATTAGAGAGGTATGGGGGGAACTAAGAGCTGAGTGCTGGACTGAGTCTGTGGGCACTCCCCAGGTCTTTCTGAACTGAGATTTATTGGTTCCCTAAGCCATTCCACGTGTTGGGAAGCACAGCTGTAGTGCAGTGGTAATTAAACTGCCATTGAAATTAGATCTGGAGTCTAGGCTCTGTCACTTTTGAACACTGTGAGCTCACTTTAACGTCTTTGTTTCTATGTTTCTATGTCACCTATACTACTGGAACAAAATAAGCCCTTGTTAAATGGTGCTGCTATGATCACTTTAAATATGGAGTGATTACTTTAGATAATATATAGGAAATAACTTTCTGAGTATGAAAAAACTAAGGGTGAGGTGTTAAGATGCAGGTAAAACTGAGTTCCTGGTCTTTTCTGTACTCCTTCCTGACTGAAATAACTCTTTGTACTATTTTTAAATTTTAGACAAATGTGTAGAAGTTTAAGTTTTATAGAAATGTGACAAAACAAAATGGTGGTTTTACAATTTTGCCAAAAAAGTTCAAATTAAAGGCTTAGATAATGCTCTGATTAATTGAAGCTCAGAATGAATTAATTTTATAGCTTTATAGTAAAACTAGTGGCCCTGTGCACGAAATTCGTGCACAGGAGGGGGGTTCCCTCAGCCCAGCCTGCACCCTCTCCAATTGGGGACCCTTTGGATCGGGCTTAAACCGGCAGTCGGACATCTCTCTCGCAATCTGGGACCGCTGGCTCCTAACTGCTCACCTGCCTGCCTGCCTGATCACCCCTAACTGCCTCTGCCTTGGCCCCCACCACCATGGCTTTGTCTGGAAGGAAGTCAGACGTCCATAAGATGGCCGGTCAACCCAGGCTAATTAGCATATTATCCTTTTATTAGTATAGACTAGGGGCCCGGTGCACAAAAATTTGTGCACTGGGGAGGGGGTTTCCTCAGCCCAGCTTGCCCCCTATCACATACTGGGAGCCCTAGGGGATGTCCTACTACCTGCTCCCTGCTCCCCTTGGGGAGCGGGCCTAAGCCACAGTCTGGCCTCCCTTTGTGGAAGGCGACCGGGCTGATCAGGGGAAGGCAACAGCCCCATCACCCCGCTGCTGCAGCCACTGCCAGTCACCGCAGCCACCAAGGTGTTTTCATCAACACGGACTCCAGTCCCTTTACCATGAAAAAATGACAACTTTCTTTAGGCATTTTCAAGAAGTGTCTTTCATAGGATATGACATTTCTTTCTTTCTTTATCCTCACCTGGGGATATGTTTCCATTGATTTTTAGAGAATGTGGAAAAGAAAGGGAAAGACAGAGAGAAACATCAAAGTGAGAGGAACACTTTGATTGGTTGCCTCCTGCATGAGCCCTGACCTGGGCCGGAGCCAGGGAGGAACGTGCAACCTAGGTACATGCCCTTGGTCAGAATTGAACCCAGAATCTGCGTTGGGCAGGCCGAGGCATTATCCACTGAGCCAAACTGGCTAGGACAGGATATGACATTTCTTAACCCTCCAGCAGCAGACCTTCATTTTTTTCTCTAGGAGTGTGGTAAAAAAAACCCTAGATCACTTTTTGGACTCTTATTACCCAAGTTACTAAGAATATTACCAGTGGCATACAGAGAGCTTAACCAATCAGAGGTCAGAAAAGGTGTTTCCTCTGTAGTTCACACCAATTGCTGGTTTGGCCCCTGCCCAGGCCTAACGCCTCTGGCGAGTCATTAGCCCTGGGCCAGGGCACCCTCAGCTCCAAGCCACCCTGGCCATCAAGGATCGCTGGCTGGCTCCTCCCCGGCCCAGGCCTAAAGCCTCTGGCCCAGGCATTAGGCCTGGGCCGGGGCACCCCCAGGTCCCCGCCACCACAGCCATCAACGATCCCTGGCTGGCTCCTCCCTGACACAGGCCTAAAGCCTCAGGCCAAGGTTTTATCCTGGGCATCTCGCCGCCGCCGAAGATCGCTGCTGGCTGGCTCCTCCTCGGCCCAAGCCTAAAGCCTCTGCTCGAGGCTTTAGGCCTGGGCCAGGGCACCCCCAGCTCCCGCCGCAGCTGATCGCTGGCTGGCTCCTCACCGCCCCAAGCCTAAAGCCGCCGCCGCCGCCGCAGCCCCCGCCGCGGAAGATCGCTGGCTGGCTCCTCCCCGGCCCAAGCCTAAAGCCTCTGCTCGAGGCTTTAGGCCTGGGCCGGGGCACCCCCAGCTCGCCGCGGCCTCCGCCGCCGCAGCCACCGCGGAAGATCGCTGGCTGGCTCCTCAACGCCCCAAGCCTAAAGCTGCCGCCATCTTGGCTGACAGTTAATTTGCATAAGGATATGCTGATTAGCCAATGGGAAGGGTAGCGGTCATACGCTAATTACCATGTTTCTCTTTTATTAGTGTAGATAACAAGTTTACATATTTTAAATTTTGATGAACTCCTCATTTTCACCATAAATTTCAGTAAACTAAGGAAGCTTAAAAGTTATAAATGTTTTATAATGCATATAGACTTATAGACTCAAAATTAAACATAGGAAAAATATGAAATGATGCCTGGGCCACATATGTACATATTTAATCTAGCGGTAGTTACTGGTTTTGTGTATTATCAATTTGTTTCTTGAAAAAAAAAGTTGAAATTACATGTGTGTAGTTAATAGCTAATGCTGGTGAATATTTTAAAAAGGAAGATAAACAGAGTGCTTCAAATTTCTAAAGAAATATATGTAAAATAGTTATCGTAGAGGCTCCAGGCCCAGATGCTTCCAGAGCCTGAGCCACTTCCTTGAGGCTAAAAATAGTACAAGAGTTAATTACAGTTAGAAAGGAGTACAGGAAAGAGCGGGAACTCAGTTTTACCTACATCATTAACACCTCACCCCTCGTTTTTTAGACCTCTGTCTAAAAAAGAATATACAAAATAAACTATTGAATGGAAAAAATATAAGTTGGCCTATATGTCTTTAAAGAAAAAATAATTCATCCACAAACAAATCAATACTTATCAATACATCTGCTATTCCTTTCTGTTACCCTGTAATTATATTTTATTTCCCATTACCCTTAATAACTCCAGTGTTCTGATTGGTCCTCTTTGACCTACACAGAAGCCTGCCTAAGCATTCAATGAACGCTTTATGAAATTCTGGGGTAATTTAATCTGCTCTGTGAGGTCCTTTTGGGAGCTCTATTCTGTTTTCTAATTTTAAGATTTAAAGGCTGTTGCCAAATCCTGATTTGTATTTTTCCTCCTGTCAGTAGTATTTTAGGGAGAACATCAAATATTTCTCACTCTTCTTTTATAGTTACTCTTGTTATAATTTTCTTTTGATGTCGGACCACATTTAGAAATGCAGAATTCCAATTAAGTCATCTGACATAACTGCATTCATACCCTGTTATTTTTATTTTTCCATTTAAAACATTTTAATGCTTGTTATCAAGCCTTAATAGAAAGAAGTAGGCTTGCCTGAAAGCTTCGGTCAGCCCTGCCACTTGTGCTGTTTATCATGGTGCTGGGACAGTGGCCTCTGGGAAAGAAATGCAGAATCCTTTTTGATGAGTGATGCCCATCTAAATGTAGTGAGTTTCCTGGTCGTGCAGGTTCCTGATTCCTCTGTCTTCTGGGAGTGCAGTTCACTGGTTAATGCACACCTGTTAATAGCATAAATGGATTTTAGAGTTGTTTGATTTTACTTGTTTTATACAATATAGTCTAATGAAAGCATACAACCACATAAACCCCTAAAAACTTCTTGTTTTCTACCAGTGCATTCTCTCTCCAGCATTAATGTATGAGGAAATATCTACCTTCTCATAAAAGTTTCAAAAGAGTGTGTCCTACCATGAAATTTTAATAAAACTTCCTCTTATTATCTGTCAGCTCTGCTAGGTAATTATGGGCGCCTCTGAACACCGTCAGCTCTGGAGGCCGTAAAGAAGCACACCTCCCCTTTCTTTTATCTTTAGCAATACACGTGTTGAGCTCTATTTTATTTTTGAAAAATGTAAAAGGAAAATCTAATTTCCTTTGGGTGGCTTTCTTTCCCTTTGAAGCATGATACCTTTCTAGTTCTAACCTCTAGCAGAGAAGAGGACTTTTCTTTAAAAAAAATATTTTTATTGATTTTAGTGAAGAAGGGAGAGTGAGAGAAAGGTAGAAACATCAATGATGAGAGAGAATCATTGATCAGCTGCCTCCTGCACACCCGCTACTGGGGATGGAGCACACAACCTGGGCATGTGCCCTGACCAGCAAGCAAACCATGACCTCCTGGTTCATAGGTCGATGCTCAATCAATGAGCCATACCAGCTGGGCAAGAGGACTTTTCTTGCACAGAGTTTGGTATATGTGCTTAGAATCCCCTCCATAATTTCTTATTTTTCTCTTCCTTCCAGTTTCTTGCTGGTTTTCATTGTTTACATAATTTCTTTTCCCCTTCTGTGTCATAATCTTGTTACTTGAGAATGTTTCCCACCATTCCTGTACCATGTTCATGCACCAAGCGACTGGTTTTCCATACTGTGCAAAGTAGTGCTTCTTATGTTGTGGCCATTTCTCTTTTTGGGCATCAGTTTGCCTTTCTCTATAACTATATTCTGAGTGATTTTGTCAGTTTTCCTCTTCTCTCACCACAATCTGCAATGGTTCTAACAATCCCCTCACCACCCCCGCCCTCCTTTCCTGCTCCCATGGCCACATCACCTCACTCTTGTTAGCTAAGCATAACCTCATCATGCAAATACATGTAATGCTCCTAAATGCCATTAATTCGATAGTAGTCTTTCTTTTGAGGAGGTAACTAAATAGTTTCTTTTATAGGGGATGGAAATGTTAAAAGAAATAACATGTGTGACCAAGAAGTGCCACCTGACTCACTTCAGTAATTTTTTTTAAGTGCCCTTGATGGGAATCAAACCCGGGGCATTCTATTCACTGAGTCAAACCAACTAGGGCCACTTCAGTAATTTTGTATATGTGCTATATATGTCCTGGCTGGGGAAAGCCAAAAAGAAAGAAAAATAGCCAAAAGTATATTAAAATAGAATCATTAAAAAATAACAGGACAATAACAAATTTATATTCTATTTTTTCCAAATATCAGTATACTTGAGAAAAGGGATAAGGAAATATAGAGGGAAATTGAGATAACATTGAAAAAACATTGACTATAGTATGTGTAATGAATAATTTTTAAAGGAGCTCATAATGCATTATTTATCTTCTCACCTTTATAGTAGCCCTGGGTGTACCGAATCCTTCAGGGAAATTTCTTTTACAGTTTGCCTTTAGCTAAACCTGTTGGGAGAGACTGAACCAAAGTAATAGGCAGCTTTAAGAGGTTCATTACCTGTCAGCCTTTGATTCAAACCTTTTCAATACTAACAAAACACCAGAGGTAGTCCTTTAGAAGTCATCTTTCTGTTGAGAGGATGGATTTCATCATGCAAGGTTAATGTGGCATGAGTGGTATTAATTTAATCCTCAGATCTCAGCTTCTATTAGAACTATTTTGCCTTTCATGATCTCTAAATTATTTATGAATGTGCATGGATTTACCATAATACAAGTCCTGTAAAGTGGAGTAATATTAACTTTGTTTTTAGTTTATTTTAATCTATTTCTTTCTCTTTGCTTGCCTTATTATTTACTCTTTGGCATTTAATTTTATGTCTTGAATACTTAATTTGGAAAGCTGGTCTTAAATTCTGATCATTTTAAGTTGGTAACTGGATAGATCTTTTCTACTGTGCAAGTTTTAAATTTTTGGTTTGTGTAAGCCTAAGCTGCTCGAATGTTTCTAATCCTATTCAGAGAGCATGTTATGCTTTCTATCAGTGATTTTCAACCCGTGTGCCACAAGGATTTTTATGCAATACTTGACAATTTAGTCAGGGGCACTTTCCTCTTTTCCATTAGATTGTCAAATAAAAAATCACAACAGCCAACATAACAATAGCCATCCAGAATGAATGAATCAAAATTATACCTATGTTTTGGTCAGATCAGCCCAAAAATATATATTTTTTTGGTGTGCACAGAATTTTAGTAATTAGTTTATGTGTGCCATAAGATGAAAGAGGTTGAAAATCACTGCTATATGTCTTTTTTATATTTACCCACCAGCTTACGGTACATTTAAATCCTGATTTGGATGATTTGTGTGTATCCTGTTACTTAGTTTGCTACATTAATCTATACCATTTAGTCATTCAGCTTTCAATGCATTGTGCAATACAGTAAATAAAACAATGAAAATGCACCTTAGTAGGTTCCCTGAGGAATGGTGTTCTAACAATAACAGCAAATCCATATTGCTAATTTCCTTGAATTAATTTGATTCTTTTAAAGTGCTTTAATTGTATAAATTATTTATAAATCAAGGGGATTTTTTCACTTTTTCTGTATTCTGATATGAAACTGAGATTCTCTGAATTAATTGTTATAATAAAGAAACATGAATGATTTTACTACTTCTCTCAGTTGAGTATTAGACCATTCAGATTGTCAAATTGGCTATCCTATATAATAAAAGCCTAATATGTTAAGTGACCATTCATTCCACTGTTTGTCCCAGTGCTATGATGAGCACTAACCACCAGGGGGCAGACGCTCCGACCAGTAGGTTATCTTGCTGCTGGGGTCCTGCCAATCAGGACTGGATGAGATGGGCTGGACATGCCCTGGAGCCCTCCCCCGGTCCCTTTCCGGCCCAGATCGTTCAACGGTGGGTTCCCTCCACCTGGCCTGCATTCTCTTGCAATCCTGGACCCCTTGGGGGATGTTGGAGGGCTGGTTTTGGTCCGATCTCCACAGGCCAGGCTGAGGGACCCCACTGGTGCACGAATCCATGCACAAGGCCTCTAGTAAGATATATATAAAAAAAACAGATTATGCCAAAACTATCTTTAACTCCTACTTTATAATTTCTTTTTAGTCTAGTTCAGTTATTTTCAACCAGTATGCCACAAAAATCTTTAAAACATACAATATCTGAATATTCAGTCCAGGGGTGCTTACCACTTTTCCCTTAGATTGTCAAATAAAAAATTACAACAACCAACACAATAATAGCCAACTGGTGTGAATGCTCTGCCTTACACCATAAATATACAGGTCATATAATAAACTTGCATCTTACTGGTCATGTCATATAATAAGCTTGCATCTGATTGGTTAATTCTTGCTACTAGAAATCCTTATATACAAGTATAGGCATCTGATTTTTTAAATAGTCACTTTGGAGCAAAAAGGATAGGCAATTACTATTAATTTTTGTAAATCTATCAAAATTATACCTGTTTTTGTCAGATCTGCAAAAAATATATTTTTTACTAAGCTGCAGAATTTTAGTAATTAGTTTATGTGTGTAATGAAATAAAAAAAGGTTGAAAATAACTGCTCTATTTAATTATAGTGCCATGAGAACTAAGCATTTCTCAACATTTAGTCTTTTCCATGATCCCTTTTAAGCTATATTATAGGTATAATACCAATAATTATTTATTTAGGTGTGGTTCCTTTGCATGAGTAATACTTAGTATTTTAAGCATTAAAAAAGAGATAAAACCCTGGCTAATGTAGTTGAGTGGTTAGAGCACCAGCCTTTGCACTGAAGGGTCAAGGGTTCAATTCCCGGTAAAGGGCACATACCTGGGTTGCAGGTTTGATCCCGCATAAGGGAGGCAACCAATCAATGTGTCTCTCTCACATCGCTGTTCTTTTCTCTACCCCCTTCCCACCCTTCCTTCTACTCTCTCAAAAAATCAATGGAAAAAGTATCCTTGGGTAAGGATTAGCAACAACAACAAAAACACAACAAAAAAAGGAAGAGATAAAGTGTATTGAATATATTAGATAGGATCTTTAATTTTATTATTTCTGTAAAGCATAGGACCATTCGGAAATGCAAAAGAGTGATTCCTTGTCTATAAACCTTAAAGTATATAGAAAAATAATGCACTTACCAATGATTTCTGAAATCATATCTACTGTGAAACAACTGAATTTTTTATTGTTGTTGACTACATTTCAGATACAAGGAAGTATAGAGGGGCAATTATTTTTATATTATCTCTTTAATCATGTTATCGTTATTTGTATCTTGGATGACAATATTGACAAGTGTGCCCATCAATTTGAAACTTTTGAAAGAGGCTATTGTAACTTTTAATCTTTTATTAGTACAAAGTAACTTTCTGGTAATTGACTCTCTCCACATTTTGTAGGGTTTATTGCTCTGATGAAAAACCCTCATTTTACAGATGAGGAAATTGGGAGTCAGAGAAGGACCATATAACTTATAGATTAAAAGCCTGGACTCTCCAGAAAGGCCACCTGGCTTCAAACCTGTCATTGCTACTTACCTTCTGAGTGTCTTTGGTTAGTGAAGCGGATTTATTGGTAGTGTTAATATATATGTACTAGCGGCCCAGCTGGGACCCGCACCTGACTTCCACCCCAGGGACCCCCTGCGCCCCTGCCTGTGTCCGCTCCAGGGCTGCCTGAGCTGACGTGGTGGCTCGGCCAGCTCCAGGCCCCCCTTGGCCCTTCTGCCTGTGGCTGCTCCAGGCTGCCGGGCTTGGGCAGGCCCCCTTCTCTGTCTCCTCTCCGCTCCAGACCTCACCTGCACACACAACCGCCTCCTGTCCCGTCATCCCATTACGGCGTCCCGGCCTAATTTGCATATTACCTCTTTATATATTAAGATATATTACTCTGAAACTTTGCCTGGCACATAATAATCTTCATATAAGTGTTACCTATTATTATTGCTATAATTTAAAAACAATTTTATTGGGGTAACATAGGATTATAAGACCATATAGGTTTCAAGTGTACGTTTCTATGATACATGATCTGTATAGTGCATTGTGTGCCCAGCACCCAAAGTCAAATCATTTCCGTCACCATATATTTGGCCCCTTTTACCCTTTATACCACCCGCCCCCCACTCCTCTCTGGTAACCACCATACTATTGTCTGTATATACATGTTTCAGTTTTATATCTCACATATGAGTGAAACCATATGGTTCTTAGCTTTTTCTGACTTACTTTGCTTTGCATAATGTTCTCGAGGTCCATCCATGTTGTCCCAAATGGCTGTATTTCATCTTTTCTCATGGCTGAGTAGTATTGTATTGCATATATGTACCACATCTTCATCCAATCATCTATAAAGGACATTTGGTTTTTTTTCCATCTCTCAGACACCATAAATAATGCTGCAATGAGCATATAGGGGCAAGTAACTTTGCAAATAAATATTTTAGAGTTTTTTGGGTAGATGCCTAGATTATCCATATCAGTCCTGGATCAGAGTTTTGATCTTTTGTCCATTTGCTATGGCCATGACACATGTTGCCCTCCTAATATGCTGTGTTGACTATATCCTGCCTCTCTCTGAGATTCTAAGGCACAAGCAGAAAACTGGGGCATGTGTGAATTTTAGACTTTCCCTTAGTGCTGCAGAGGGATACTTGCATGCCAACTGGTAACTGTACAGAAGAAACTAAATCTAATACTAAAGAATATTTAGCTCATGTTCATTTGATAGACAAGGCAACTCAGAGAAGGTATGCTAGGTTCTCATCTCTGCTTCTCTTTGCTGCTTTTTTTCCTACCCTTTACTACCACCACCCCTCCCCACTCCCCTCCTTTGTGTGTTGGCTTGATCTGCAGAATCATAGCAAGGTGACTATAACAATTCTAAAAGTTACAGCCAGGAGGATGAAGGAAGTATTGGCTCTTTGCACATCGTTCTTAAGGGCAAGAAAACGTTTCCCAGAAGTCTCTTCTTAGGTTCCCCTCATTTCTCATTGACCAAAATTAGGTCTCATGCCCAATGCTGAACTTATCATTAGCAAAGGCAATTGGGTTATCATGTTTAATCTAGACTAATAACTTGGATAGAATAATGATAGGAAAACTCTTTTCTGTAAAAGGCCAGACTAACTATTTTTGGTTTTGCAGGTCACATGTTCTCTTTTTGTGGCTATTAAACTATGTCTTTGTAGAATGAAAATAGCCATAAACAAAATGTAAACAACTAGCAAGGCTGTATCACAATAAAATCATGTTTATTGACACTAAAATTTAAATTTCATACAATTTTCATATGTCATAACATGTTATTCTTGTTTTCATTTTTTCACCAGCCATTTAAGTATGTGAAAACTGCTATTCTTAGTTCCCAGGCTGTATAAAAATGAGTGGTAAGTGGATTTATCCTGTGAGCCATAGGTGGTCAACACTGAGTCAACCCCCAGGACCATACAAGCCGTTTTTACCAAACAAATCCTAATGTTGATATGTGTACATGTTTTAGGAAGTTCATATTTCATATCATTTAGATACATAAAGAATAGTCATTTTTCTTTTCTGAAAACACCTTTGGGGAAAAAATGCATGGGCCTTTGTTTATATTTTTCATCTCATGCTTTGATTTGGATGCTTGAGATGCAAACACAATACTAGTCTTTCATAGTAACTTTACAATTCAGTGAAAGGGGATAGATTGCAATATAATGTGCTGGGTGCCATGTTAGGGATGTGTAGAAAGTGCTGTGGATTGATAACATAGAGGAAAACTCTCTGATTTGGGGGATTCACAGAAGGTTTCCCAAAGGAGGATATATTTGAATAAATCAGAACTTTGCTATAAGGTCTTCCTTGAATAGTAGCAGCTAGTTCCTGCAACTTCACTATTGAGTCCCTCTGCAGCTGGTCTATATTTTTATCTTGTTAGCTTATAGTTGGTAACACATTTCTTTGTAGCCATCCTTTTGTCCTTTTTGTCCTCATTTTTCTGGGTTTTAATGAGGGCCTGGAGAACAAGAATTCTATCCTGTTTGGATACGGAGGGTGGGTATGCAGAGATGTAGAGGAAGACTTTGTGTAAACATTAAATGACAGTCTGCAATTAATGAAGAGCAAAACCCATGTATAAAAATCAGCGAAAGAATGATACTCTGTGGGCTGATATGCCTTTAATGACCGAGGTCGATCAAAATTGTCGAGCAGCCAAGTAGCAAAGCTCTAAGTGCTGGATTCATGTATTTATCATGGAAAATTATTGCAGAGCAATAAAAAATATGTGCCAAAAAAACAATTACAGGAAAAGAGGTGATTTGGAATTAACATAACTACCAATATCTTTAGAGATGTCCTGTGTGAAAAATTGGAAAGGAATATGGAAGGAATGGTCAAATAAATACTGAGTCTACCTATTAAAGAGGCATAATTTTAGCAACGAAATAACAAAATAGGTGCTTTGTTATTATAATAGTTATTGATTGTGAAGTAAATGTGTGCTGGCTGACACTGTTTGATTGATCCAATTATTACAATGGCCAATACTGCTGTATTCTGAGCAATTATGCATAACCAAGAAAACAGATATTTAGCAACTGCACATGGGACACTTAGAGCAAAATAAAATACTAAAAAAAAAGGGTATCTTAAAAAAACATACCCTTCACTCTAAAATATTAGATAACTATTGTTGGTAGAGTGTGGGGTATCTATTTAGAATTTTTTATATATTATTTTTATTGAATAAAGAAAATATTGTTCGCTGTAAGTGTCTTGATAAAAGTTTGAATAGCTAAAAATAACCTTATAATTTTAGGTAGTTAATTATGGCATTAAAAATAAACCATGGCAGTAAACTGGTCAATGGGTACACAAGTATGAGGATATTTACTTTGTGATAGTAATTTAAATACATAAATTTATAACATAAATTAGGGTATTTTTTATTACTTTCAATAAAAATTAACTTTATGCTTGCATAAGTAAGTTTGAAGGCAGTATTACATTATATGTTATTTTCCTTTTAAATTCATGGGAGTGGGAGACTAAATGTAAATTAGACATGTGCTGATTCTATACCAGTAACTGCTATTTTTATATAAAATTGTGATTTTCAAATACCCTTTGCAAAATATTATCAATAGGAATAATTATTATAAAAGTTTAAATTATTAGACAATTAGTCTGGACAAATTTCCAGTATTAGATAGGTGGAGTGACTTTTTTTCTGTTCTCTCTTTGACTACTGTTGAATTTGTCAGAGCTACATGTTGGCAAAGGCTTGCTTAGTTAAAAAAAAATACCTATATGATAAGCTGGTGTTCACTCCTTGTTGCTGTCATTTTTCTTAAAAAAAAAAAAACAGAGCTGATTCGAGCATAAATTTGTTATTGAACACTATTTAGCCTAGTATTTACTTTGCACTTTAGAACTCTAGAGTCTTAATTTTTGCCTTGGAATTTCTATGTAGCGTAGCTTCCTGAGAGTCAAGATTTTTTTGTTTTCTTTTTTCTTTTTTTTCCCATTACTCAAGGAGATATATTAGAAAAAAATATGGCCACGAGAAACGTCTAAGCTTTTATTGCCTATGTTTTCTTCTAAGATTTTTATGTTTTTTGAGTCTAATATTTAAGTCTTTAATCCATTTTGAGTTAATTCTTGTGTATGGTATAAGAGGGTCATTAGTTTTATTTTTTGCATGTATCTGTTCAATTGCCCAATACCATTTATTGAATAGACTATCTTGACCCCATTGTATGTTCTTGCTTCATTTATCAAATATTAATGGAACATAAAGGTGTGGGTTTATTTCTGGGTTCTCTATTCTTTTCCATTGATCTATATGTTTTTATGTCAGTATCTTTCTCAAGATTGTTGTGTCTATTCAGGGTCTTTTGAGGTTCCATATAAATTTTTGGAATATTTGTTCTAGTTCTTTGAAATATGTCTTTGGTATCTTGAGAGGAATTGCATTGAATCTCTAGATTGCTTTGGGTAGTATAGACATTTTAATGATGTTAATTCTTCCTATCCATGAACACAGTATATGCTTCCACTTATTTGTACCTTCTTCAATTTCCTTCCTCAGCATCATAATTTTTTGTGTACAGGTCTTTTATATCCTTGATTAAATATATTCCTAGGTATTTTTTTAGACAATTGTAAATGCGATTGTTTTCTTAGTTTCTCTTTCTGATAGTTCATTATTGGCATTTAAAAATGCAACTGATTTCTGGATATTTATTTTGTATCCATCTACTTTACTGAATTCATATACCAATTCTAGCAGGGTTTTTTAAAAACATATTTTATTGACTTTTTACAGAGAGGAAGGGAGAAGAATAGAAAGTTAGAAACATCGATGAGAGAGAAACATCGATCAGCTGCCTCCTGCTTACCCCCTACTGGGGATGTGCCCACAACCAAGGTACATGCCCTTGACCAGAATCGAACCTGGGACCTTTCAGTCTGCAGGCTGATGCTCTATCCACTATGCCAAACCGGTTAGGGCTCTAGTAGTTTTTTGGCGGAATCTTTAGGGTTCTCTAAACAAATGTACTATACCAAACTAAAAACTGTTTACACTGCAAAAGAAACCATCAACAAAATGAAAGGCAACACATTGAATGGGAGAACATATTTGCCAATGATACTCCTGATAAGAGGTTAGTATAAAAAATTTATATAGAACTTATAAAAGTCAACACACAACCCCCCCCAAACAATCCAATTAAAAATGGGCAAAGTACCTGAATAGACACTTCTCCAAAAAGAACATACCGATGGCCAATAGACATATGAAAAGATGCTCAACATCACTAATCATCAGAGAAATGCAAGTTAAAACCACAATGAGATATCACCTCACACCTGTCAGAATGGCTGTCACCAATAAATCAACAGGTGTTGGTAAGAATGTGGAGAAAAGGGAACAATCAGGCACTGCTGGTGGGAATGCAGATTAGTGCAGCCACTATGGAAATCAGTGTGGAGTTACTTCAAAAAAATTAAAAGTGAAATGGCCTATGACCCAGCGACTCCACTTCTGGGAATATATCCAAAGAAACCCGAAACACTAATTCAAAAGAATAGTGCACCCTATGTTTGCTGCAGTGTTATGTACAATAGACAAGATTTGGAAGCAGTCCAAGTACCCATCAGTAGCTAAGTGAATAAAAAAGCCGTGGTACACTTACACAATGGAATACTAC
This sequence comes from Myotis lucifugus, assembly GCF_000147115.1. Taxonomy (NCBI): domain Eukaryota; kingdom Metazoa; phylum Chordata; class Mammalia; order Chiroptera; family Vespertilionidae; genus Myotis; species Myotis lucifugus. Next base: position 319,867 of record NW_005871078.1, read on the forward strand.
TCGGCTGTAAAAAAAAAAAAAAAAGGACATCTACCTTTGGCGGTGGCATGGGTGGACCTGGAGAGTATTATGCTAAGTGAAATAAGCCAGTTCCTGAAAGACAAATAACATATGATTTCACTTATATGTGGAATCTAATAGAAAAAATAAACTAACAAAAAAAATAGAAACAGACTCAAGATACAGAAAACAGACTGACAGCTGTCAGAGGTGAGGGGTGTTGGAGGGCCTCGGTGAAAAAGGTGAAGGGATTAAGCAAAAAAACAACAAAAACAAACAAACCCAAAAGCCCACAACTCACACAGAAAGACAATAATATAGTGCTTTCCAGAGGGAAAGGAGTGTAGGGGTAGGTGGAAGAGGGTAAAAGGGGATAAATGGTGATGGAAGGAGAATTCACTTGGGGTAGTGACCACACAATACAATATACTACAATATACAGTTGATGTATTATAGAATTCTACATCTGAAACCTGTATAATTTTATTAACCCATGTCACTCCAATAAATTCAATAGCTTTTTTGTTTTTGTTTTAGCAGCCCTTAATGGAGTTGCTTGCTTCCTTCCTTCCTTTATATATCTATTTTCCATATCTATCATCTATTTATTTACTTGAGTGCTTATTTTTAATTTGCTTGACTTAGATTTTTATTACTGACTAGAGGCCTGGTGCCTGAAAGTTTGTGCACTCTGGGGGTCCCTCAGCCTGGCCTGTGCCCTCTCGCAGTCTGGGAGCCCTCAGGGGATGTCCTACTGATAGCTTAGGCCTGCTCCCCACAGGAGGCAACCAGTGGGCTGATAGGGGGACAGAGTTGGCTGGTGAGCGGCTGACTCCAGCCCCCATCGCCCCACTGCCGCCATCCCCACCCCCTGCTGACTGGTCATTCTGCCATTCAGTCTATTTGCATATTAAGCTTTTATTATTTGGGTTAATCTGAACATCAGTGTTCAGCAGAACATTTATACTATTTTATTTTTAACCAATTAAAAAGTGAAAGTAAAAACACACACAAAAGATGAAAGCTGAGAATGGAATTTTCTATTCTGGTTAAAGGAAGTCTAAGTTATTTGAATCAACCTTTTCTGAAAGTAAGAAAGGAGAATAAAAATATTTAAAAAATCAAAGACATCAAACAGTTGAATAAAATGGCAAGATATTACCAGACCAAAAATGAAGAGAAACCCAAAGAAGAGAGCACAGTGAAATAAACAAGCAGTGAAGCTACCTTGCTGTGAGGAATTGTGTTCATTCTTGGAAAATTTGAGCTTTCTTTTTTTTAGGTGGTTGGGTGGTCTTAGCGCAGAAAGGGGGCAGAAATAAAGGCCCAAACAAATATATAAGATGACCCTCATCACAACAAATTGAACTTTCAAAAGGCTGTGTTGCCAGGACACGAAGCCTGAAACAACAAACAAAAGAGACAGAGAGCAAAGATGTCAGGTTAAAATGAAGCAATACTTAATATAGTACAAGTCTGCTTATTATGTTTGAAGAAAAAATAAGGTAAGTCTGGGTTCATCTTCAGGCAATCAGAAAACGTAAAATAGCTAATTTGATAAAAAGGAACAGAAACTCTAGAAATGAAAATATGATAAATGGAAATAAAATATAGCCTCAACAGATGAATTAAATAACAGAGTAGGCAGAGATACATAGAGAATTAGTGAACTGAAAAATAGGTCATGAGAAATATCCAGGGGTCAGAAAAAAATTTTTTTAAAAGAAGGAAGATACTGAAGTGGCGGAAGAAGACAGGGAAGGTGTAGGAGAATGTTTAAATGAGAGTCCCAAAATGAGAGGGGAGGAAGATGGCTGAGAATTTTCTGGAACTCATAAAAACACCAATCTACATATTTAAAATGGATCATAAACCTAAATGTAAAACTTAAGCCAAGCTAATTTCCACCTCTTCTTGAAGTTTCCCCCCATCATTCTTTTCATATTAGCTTCTCTTAACTTTGGTCTCAGCTAAAATTTCGGGTAGTCCCTGACCAACCCAAAGTGTTCCCTGATCAACTCTAAAATGTCCTGGAAGTTATTCAGTACTCAGATTCTTGCCTGTTTTCTTTACTTAGTGTTATCTGCAATTATTATTTATTTGCCCGGTAGGTTATCCCTGAATCCTCCTCTACATTGTAGATTCTGTGAGGGCGCGGTCCATATCTACTTGGTCACTGCTGTGATCCCAGTGCTGGGCGCAGTGTATGGCATACAGTAGCTACTCAGTATTTATTGAGAAGATGAGAATGAACACTTCCATAGTTTTCTTCTTTATAAATGGAGGTGAGAAGAAATACAGCAATTTCTATGGTAGTATCTTTGAAGGTCAGAAAGATTATGAGAAACCCTTTCACTTCTTAATTCCAGAGACTTTTGGAGGAATGTGATCAAATTTTGACTGATTACTATGAGAAATGTTAAGTTTGGGATAATATAATTCTTAATTTCCAGACTTAATGCGTTTAACATTTTAACCTCAATGTTTTATTTAGCATAGCTGTAGAAAATTTTACTTAATTGGCCCCACAGAGGGAAAATCACTTGAAAATAGGAAAAAGTGATTTATTTTAACAAATATTTTGTACCCAAATACAACACAGCTATATTTAATAAGTTTCAATCTCCAGTCTTACAGTGTTCATGACTTTTCTCTCTCTAACTCTGTGTGTGTGAAAAGAAATATTTCTTAAAAATAAAACAAAAATTGAGTGCTTTGAGAAAAGCTGATAAACTCAAACTGCTAAAAATATATGTTCTTGAATTAGATGTCAGTAAGACAATGGTAAAATGTTGTGGAAGAAAACAGTATTAGGACCATCCCTCTTCAGATTGCTTAAATAAAAAACAAAACATTAGAAATTGTAGACAACACTTTGTAAGTTTTATTTATTTAATCAAGACTAGTGAAGCACAAAGAATCTGCATTAAGGAAAAGTGTTCTACTTCAGAACATTGTTGAATGTGTGTGATTTGTGTTTTTAATTAAAATGTTTACAGTACATATTTATTGCTGTCTATGACTTCTCACTTTAACTGATTTTTTTCAAGCATTGGGTCAAATACCTCTCCAGAAAACAGGATAAAAAGGCTTCTACTGAATATCTATGTGATTGTCCCCATTTAAATGTTAATTTTATTTTTCTCTTTTCCTAGTTCTTTATTCTCTTGCACAGTAAAATAGTTTTCAAGCTTAGCTGTACCTGGACAGCTTTTAAAGACAAAGAGTCTCAGGCCCCACCCTCAGGAATCTTATTAATTTATCTGGCATGCAACTGGGGGGTCGAGTTTTAAATGTTCCTCGAGTTCTTGTAATATAAATCCACAGTGGAGAACTGTTGGTCCAATAGGTTGGGAGCATATACATTGGACAGAAAATCAGTTATAATAAATCAGTTCCAGTTTATACAGGGATCCTGACTAGATGTTCATTAGGATCAGGCACTAAATACATTCTTATGATCACTATCTGATTCTGTTATCTGAATATATCATGAGTCATCTTTCTCTCATTCAAATCATAGAGCATTTCTCCTTCAGTGCTCATGTTCAAATGCTCCTCATCTTGATGCATTTCCAATTCCACCCTTGCAAGACGTTGCTTTCCTGTCTGTTTCAACACTGCTTCTGAGATGGCTGCAGTTAGGTGACCTTGTGTTCATGTTTCCTGAGCTAGGCTGAATTCTCCTTGAAGGCAGGAGGCGCCTTCCCAGGACAGTGGCTGGTGGACAGAAGGTTATCATTAGTGCTTCTCATTTCCACCAGATGTTGCTGCTCTCGCTGCAAGTCTTGAGGAGATGATTTTGCTCTGTGCTTTCCTTTCTCTTGCTCCCTCTCAACCATACTTTAAAAATTGTCCACCCCCTGCTGCTCCCTCTGCCCGCCTCTGTCCTCAGTGTGCTGTGCCTTCTACATGTCTTGTTCTCCATGGATCTGGCTCCTTTTAACCTGTGCTGCTTCTCTTCCCTTGGCTCAGATGCGTGGCATAATGCAAGGAGTTATTCATATACCTCTTTGGAAACTGCATTTAAAATATGTCCTCCTGAGAGAGCTACCCCCCACAATTCTTTCCCCCTTTGTTTTGCCCAAACATCAGAGGCTGTTTTAAACCAGTGCAATCACTGTTTCAGGGTTTTTACTTGTTATCTCTTAATTGAGCACGAATGTCTGGTTTACAATGAAAAGAATCATGCTTTACAATTTATAAAACATTTCTATGCTCAATACCTCCTTCACTGTAATATTGGGGGCGGGGGGATGTGTCTGAAAGGTGCCAGCTGTTTTGGAAAATGTTCCACAAATTTAAACCAAAGATTAGGTGTTCAAGTTTTGCCTGAGTTCATTGAATTTTTAGTGGTGAGGAAAGATACATGGAAAGACTGTCAGATGAATTCCAGCCCTGGCTTTGAAACTGACAACGTGTGAACGTTTCCTTATTATATTACATGTTATGCTTTCTTTTAAAGTGATAAAACCGTCACCTCATGTTGTGTTCATGTTCTGTCACTTTCAATGGTATTCATGTATGAACATGAATACTATATCTTTCTCCAAGTCTTTACCTCCACTTATTAAATTTATTTTTCTTTCCCCCAGGAGATTAAATGAGTTGATTACAGTGTCTTTTTTAGAGACATCATTCTATGCTATCTAAGCCAGGATCAACACTAAAGCCAGTGATGGAAAGGTAGCTCAATGAAAAGAATTTCAGAATATACTTAGTCACAATTTAAATGGATAAAATTAAATTTGGGGCGAGAGCACTGGATTCTTCTTTCTTCCAGCTATACTAGTAAACTTAGCCTTTCTGCTCCTATCCTTTGAATATCCAGTTCTTGTTTCCCCAGGATATATAGCCCCTGTAACCCAGAGGCTGATCTGGACAGGGTGTTAGAATTTTTGCTTTTGTTCTATCCTGGAAGTTATTTTTGTCGTTTGCCTCCTAACCCCTCACTCCTGCTAGATTTATGGTGTTCCAGGGCCGCTTCTCTTTTTGGAAGAATAGTTCACTGACCTAAATTAAGATCCCCTAGGAGACGCACTCGTGGGTAGGTCCTTCAGAAGCCCAAGGGCATGATATATAAAAAAAGAGAAAAGAAAGTTGTGCGTCTACTTTCATGATCTCATTTCCTAAACTCTAATATTAGTTTTGCAAACAACGAAATTCCCCCGAAATGAATGAAATTCTTGTTAAAGGAAGCGATTATGTATGATTAATGAATTTGTGTATTATTTAAATAATCTGAAATCCTGATCACTTTAAATAGCACCGACTTCAAAAAATTGGTTTTATGTGGAGGAAGGAGGCTTTGCATCGGATGGTCCAAGCCTATTTCCGTTGTACCTGCTCTCTTGTTATTCCTGTTAGCTAGTTACTGCTATAAATGGTAGCCAGCTACTTTTTTTTTTTTTCACTCACCGGTAGACAAACCTGCTCACATTTCAGGCGCTTCTGCTCTACTGCAGTGGAAAGTAAGCTGCCAAATTACCGAAAGGGCAAAGTATTTCTGGGAGACCCAATTTAGAGAACCTTTATCATAAGAAGCAAGATCAAAGGATAAGGGCATATTTAAAGGAAAATGTGAATTTCAGAGAGGTCCAGTTGAATTGTTTTCAGGCTTTTCATCAAACAGGATGCTGGAAGAGAACTGAAAAAAAAGGAACAAACCTTTAGAGTTCATGCCGGGTGCTGTGTAAGATCCAGAGATAAGACACTCGCTGTTCCTGTTCTTATGTAGGAAGATTTTAAAAAGTGTACAACTCCCTAGAGAAAAGGAAAATGTGTTGAGTGCCCTAAAAGAGATGTAAGCATTGTAGAAGAGGGACAAATTAATTTATAGCTGCTAGTGCTCAAGACTTTTATTACAACCAAATTGTTAACAGTTGACTCCAAGTGAGTCCTTATTACAAAAAAGATTATGGGCTGGATAAATGCAGCACAGTTTATTTGGAATCTTTTAATAATATCAAAACACTTTTAGATTACTTTTTTGTTTAACTCCACAGAATTTTAGGCTCCCTTGTGAATGCATTTTTTGTGCATTTTAAAAAGCTAAAATAAAATATGAATATGCATATTTACAGTTAATGAGATATTTTCTCATCCAACAGCTTTGATTTGTGTATCAGTCACTTTCAAATATCATGTTGGCTCAGAATGAAATAACTACTATTGTACCTGAGATGTTTAAGAGCTCTCCCAGAGGAAATTAAGATTTCAAAGAGCACCATAAAAAAGCTACTACTAAATACAATTCTGCCTTTACAGATGGCTTAAACAATTTAAAGATCTCTGATACCACCCTAGCCGGTTTGGCTCAGTGACTAGAGCATCGGCCTGTGGACTGAAGGGTCCCGGGTTCAATTCTGGTCAAGGACACATGCCTAGGTTGTGGGCCCGGTCCTGGTGGGGGACATGCAAGAGGCAGCTGACCAATGATTCTCTTTCATCACTGATGTTTCTATCTCTCTCTCCCTCTCTGAAATAAAATATGTGTATATATATATATATATATATATATATATATATACACATATTTTTATCTTTAAAAAAATAGATCTCTGATACCTAGTGTTTTCAAAGATAATTTTAAGGAAACCACAAATCCCCTTTCTCACCTATGTGAATTATAACTGATTTTCTTCTTAGTATCTATAACTTTTAATTTTATGTTGGATCATTTTTAAAAGTGTTGCTACCAATTGGGAAGTTTAAAGTTGACTAATGGTTTTTCAATCCAGTGATAAAAAGGAAAAGTTACATATGTATTGAGGAAATGTTTTGAAGTGAAATATGATATGATGTCCTTTTGCTTTTATATTCTAACATATTTTTCTATAGATTTGGATATTTCTTTCTACAGAGTTTTGAAGTTGATTGAAATCTCATTAGAGGGATCTGCATTTTCTGATTGTGCATGAATAACCAGTAAATCTGGATTTTAATGTGTAATTTAGGGTGTTTTGAATTTTACTGGCTTCTGTCACTTACCTGTTTCTCAATCTGCACTATAAATTACTTTTCACTTTTTTTACGAGTGATGACTTTCAGATTTGCATCTATACCATTTCCTGTCTTTCTAATTCTACCTGATAGTTAAAATGGGAGGGAAATGAAGTGAAAATACTTTACATTAATTGTTTTTGCAGAGTCTCTCTTAATTATAGTGCTAGTAACTATGAAACTAGTGATGTTGAATATAGCCCCAGTTAAATACATATGCCAATTGTTATGCCATCCTACTGAATTTCCCCAAGTTCTAAATATGCCCCCACCTATGGCAAAGAGTCTGTGCACTGGACAGCTCTGGGTGCCATAATTCCCATAGACCAGGATATGAATGGTACCCCCTGGAGTTATACAAGCAGCATCATTTACCACAGTCACAGTAAATGTGCATTTAACATTGATTAATATTAATAATTTTTTTAAAAAAATATTTTTATTGTTTCAGAGAGGAAGGAAGAGGGAGAGAGATAGAAACATCAATGATGAGAGAAAATCATTGTTTGGCTGCCTCCTGCATGCCTCCCACTGGGATTGAGCTTGCAACCCGTGCATGTGCCCTGGCCAGGAATCAAACCTCGACCTCCTGGTTCACAGGTTGATGCTCAAACACTAAGCCACACCAGATGGGCATATTAATAATTTAAGAGTAGATATGGTTCTATGGGTTAGTCTGATTTCACGGGGCTACCTTCTTTGTCTGCAAAGTGATAGGCCTGTATTGCATGATTATTATCCTAGAAATTTCATATCTTAAAATACATATGTAATACATACATGCACTATATTCAATAAATAATTTAAACATAGATGTTTAAAAATGTAGCCTAGTTGATAGAGTTCTGCTTTAAGCTAGTAAATGATTTGGGGTATTGGAATTATATTGGAAATGTAGTGTATACGCACACACGCAAACATTTGAGCATCAGATGTGGGGAAGCCTTTGACTATGAACATGTGAATGCAATTACATTAAAGAAAAACTCAGTACAACAAAATAATTATTATTTTTTTGTTTTTTGGTTGGAGAATTGATTTCTTTTACTTCATACCAGGGGTGGGGAATCATTTTTCTGCCAAGAGCCATTTGGATATTTATAACATCACTAGAGGCCCGGTACACAAAATTCATGCACTGAGCCGGGGGCGGGGAGTCCCTCAGTCTGGCCTGCACCCTCTCACAGTCTGGGAGCCCTCAGGGGATGTCCGACGGCTTAGTTTGACATCCTTTGTACTGCCGTGGAGGCGGGAGAGGCTCCTGCCACCCCTGTGAGCCCTGGCTGAGTGGCACTCCCCCTGTGGGAGCACACTGACCACCAGGGGGAAGCTCCTGTGTTGAGAGGGATTGAGCTGAAACCGGCACCCCGACATCCCCCAAGGGGTTCCGGATTGTGAGAGGGTGCAGGCCAGGCTGAGGGACCCAATCGGTGCATGATCAGGGCCGGGGAGGGACATGGGAGGGACCGCGGGAGGGCTCTAAGGCATGTCCAGCCCATCTCACTCAGTCCTGATTGGTAGACCCCAGCAGCAAGCTAACCAACCGGTCGACTGTCTGCCCCCTGGCAGTCAGTGCACGTCATAGCAAGTGGTTGAGCGGCCTTAGCATATCTTTGGCATATTATGCTTTGATTGGTTGAACAAACGACTGGACGACCAGACACTTAGCATATTAGGCTTTTATTATATAGGATTTGCAGATCATACAAAGTTATCTGTTTAAAAATTAGCCAGCTATATTTGGTCAAACATTTAATTAACTCACCCCTAATGCCTTGGCAGGACCAGGTCAAACGATTTTGCAGGCCTTTTATGGCCCGCAGGCTGGATGTTCCCCACCCTTGTTATATGCTCTACTAGAAAAAGGTCAGCAGGCAAGTACATTTCCGTTAGGGAATTCTAGAGTTTTTGTCGCAGTCATTGTGGTAGCCATGTGATTATTATTATCTCTGAGGCTTTGTTCCTCATACTTGCAGGGGCCTTGGTTAAAATTGGGTAGTAGGCCTACTCTGTGTTCCTTCCTGTTTGGACACTTGCTCTCTCTCAGTTCCTTCCTCTTGCCTTTGGCCTACCTCATTTTGAAAATCTCTGGATTTTTCCTTACAGTGAATTTGCATTTTTTTAATGTCTCCATTTTTTCTCTCTTAAAATGTATTTGTTCTGTGTTGCACTCTCTCATGTCCTTCAAAACCACCTATTCCTGTAAACCGGACCTCTCTTCATGCTTTCAAGTGAATTTAGATGACAGCCACCTGTGCTGGTTATTCTTCCCTCACCTCCTTCTCTTCCCAGGTCTGTGCCCCAGGAGCCAGATTTCTGCAGACTGCATCACCCTGGCCTCCCTGCCAGCTGGCATTGGATAGGGTTTGCCAATGGAAGGCACAAGCAGGAAATTGGAAAGCAGGAGGAGAGGGAGGAGAGAGAGTTGGCCATGTCTCTTCCCTGCTCCTTCGCTGCACCAGCCTGTGTTTCTGGCAGTAGCTGAGTGTCTCATGATTATGCTCTCACTCAGCAGCCTCTCGTTCGTGACTGGCTCACACTGGGCTCCAGTAAAACCATTTCCTTTCCTTGTTCCTTAGCCCTAGGGTGAAGATGACTTCCCACTTGCCAGGGTCTTTTATTTGTTGCCTTACCCTTTGCTAGTTGTCCCCTCTTAGACGTTCACTACTCAGTCTCCTGTGCTAACATTAGAATTAATGAGTTGCTCAATGTGCTAACATTAGAATTTATGAGTTTCTCAATTATAGCACTTCAGTTCGGCTTTCGTTGTAGTTAGTTGTGTATGAGCCTGTCTGTCCTACTACATAGTGAGGGCCTGAGTCAGTCTCATTCATCTTTTTCCCCCCAATAAATTATTATTATTGTTATTACTTCCCTTGAACATAAGAATCTGCATTTCTTTTCATATTCCTAAAATCAAAGTAAAACATACATAAAATGCACTTATCTTAATATTGATCATTCATCTGGGAATCTAGAACCTAGCAGGCTACCAACCTATAGTGGGAGCTCAGTACATGTCTGTTAAATGTATTAATAAATAAATATGACTTTTGCCCCTTCAATCTACTCCTAAGTCCTAAGGCCATCCTAGTGGCATTTTCAGGATTTTTTGCAGTATTTTTAGGAAAGATTATAGATTTTCTGAGTTCAAGACAAAAACCACTCACTTTGCTTCTCCCTGAGCCAAGTTCACCCTGTTTGTGCTCATTGCTTGGAAGGATATGAAGCAATTGTGATCTCGTTTGTTTTTGTGCCTCCTCCCTCTGCCAAGCTCCATTTGGTGCCCTATCGTCCCACAAGTTGCCTATTTGAATCTTTTGAATTAAGAGTTTCTAACAGACGGTCCATCTGCTCTGCTTGAATATTAAATTATCATAAGACTTTGTATGAGGAGAACTTACCCTTGTGTTTCTTACAGGACTTCCTCTCCCCTCTGCTCAGAGAAAGGCTTGGAGCATCCGTTTTTTTCCTTCAACATACCCTTGGACTTAGATAGGCTGCAGTTATCAAGTCATATAATAGGCTTAGAAATCTTTGAATGGCAGGTGCTGAATGGGAGTACGAAAGTTTTATTTGTTCTCATTATCTTATAAAGTGTGCTACTTATTAGGTGTAATTGAACACATGCCAGATCTTGGCATTTTGAGGTTACTGAATCTCATAAGAAAAGAGAAAAAAGCACACTTAAAAATTACATGTTGGAGAGATATATTTTATAATCAGGTTCATTAAGTAAATGCACATGCTATTTATTCACATGACAGATAGTATGCAGCTGACAAATCTGTGGTTTTATGTTGAATATTCATGAGTGAGCAAGCTTCAGCCAGTTTTTAAGTAGTATAACTTATGCATGTGAGTTGTATTCTTTTCCAGCGCGCTCCAAAATTTTAACATCAATTCGCCAGTGATACATATTGTATAGTGAAATTATTAATAAAAGCTGAGTAAGGAGATTGGTTGTAGGATGACATTTAAAAAATATGCATGCTTTCCATTATGTAAGTGTGCATAAATAATCAGTTAATTTTCAGCAAAGGTGAAAGTTGATTTACGCTTTAAATATGAATATTTGTAGTACAACCATATATATTTATATTTAATGTTATTAATAAAAAGTGTGTCTAATTTCTGTATTAAAATTATTCTGTGCAACTTGATACTTTAAAAGTCATGGGAATATATAAATTCTGAGGATAAAATAACCTTCCTTCTAGTCTTACAATGAAATTTAAAGGATATATACACATCGACTTTGTAAAATTCATGTAGTTAAAAGTGAACATTGAATTTTGTACATAGGGCTAACAGAATCTTTTCCTGTCATCATTTCCACTGGTCTTTTGAAGTAATTAGCTTGAGGTGATGGAGGTGTTGTAGGGCTTCCAAGTCTCTACAATGCTGAGTGTCATCCTTTCAGAGAAAAAGAACACAAAATTATGAAAACAACAGTTAGTTCAGAGTCTTAGAAGGGGGTCTAAGCCAGAGACTGATACTGAAGGTTAAGCCTCAATGGCTTCAGGGTAAATCTGTCTCCGTTATGGTGAGGAGTCAACCTGGGTAGTGTGAAGCATTCCTTTCAAAACAAGCACACAATTTCCCTTGGCTAAACACTTGTATGAATTTTAAGTAAATGTTTTGAAAGTCTCAAAGAAGTACTAGACACTTTCTATACATTTTCACTAATTAAATTGATGTTTTCCCCATGAATGTGAAGTTCTCTTCCAAAATTGCATTTAATTGTGATGGAAGCAAGGCAGACCCAGATTCAACATCCTAAATAGGGTGCCCTAACCCATATGTCCTTAAACATAAAATAATACCAACCCATGACATGACATATACATGCATGTGCTGAAATTAATACAGCTTCTTTTGAATTTTCTGTTTGAAAGTTCTATAATGGTATATAAAAAATGAACTTTTCTCATATTTGTGTTGACCTTGATTTAGAGCTTAATATCCCTCTATGTGAGACATCATCTAGCGGCAGATAATTGGCTGAGAGTCTGTTTATGGGCACTCCTTTCTCAGAGTCTAATTCTGACTTGCCATTGCCACTTACCCTTTCTGTACCTATTTTACTCTCTGGACTCAAAGGGCATGATGGTAACTTGACCCTGCATGTGCCTTATGTTAGATTGAACTTAGGTGTATACTTACTCAAACACCGTGGAAAGGCAGGAGAACAGAAAACTATTGTTGCAGAATAATCTGAACACTTGGAAACTATTTTTCTTAATGAAAAATAAAAAATAAATATATATGTATTTTTTCCCCCAAAGCAATATGCCAATTTCAAGGGCGAACCTACTTTGAAGGAGAAAGGCATACAGTCTATTCCTCGTCTGGAGTATGTGTTCTCTATGAGTGCAAGGTAAGAAAACTTTTCACGAGTTTTTCAAAACTATTTCAGTTATACAAACACAGTTAATGTTTCCTTAAAGCCTCACCCTTGTGATACCTTTAAAACATCTGAGGGAAAATTTAAGATATAAAGTAGAGTTCAAATATATCGAAATTCCCATTATTTTGCAAACATGTAAATTAATAGTTGTAAAATATTTTTACCAATATATAAAAATGATTTTTGTGAAATTAAAGTTTTATGAAGTTATCTTATATTTTCTAAATTCAAATCAGCTCCTTATTTTCTGTTTTGAAGAAAATGTAGCTAAAGATAGACAGCCAGTTGTCACTTGTGGTTTTGACCCTTGTGAGAAATATCACTCAATCCAATTAAAAACAAAACATAAAAATTACCTAAAAAGAATTAGCTGTTGGATGGAGATGAGGCCGATATTAATCTTAATCCCTTTGGGAGGAACATCTTACAAGATTTGAAGCGGAATTCTTTTTAAATTTACTGCCTTGGCCTCTTGAAGTATGCTTCTGAAGCAAATTCGATTCTTTTTAACTCTGCTTCTTGATCTGCTCATTGAAAAACTAACTATGTTTCAGAACACTTCATATTTGCCTTTTATAAACTATAATGCTATATTTCTTGACAATAATGTATTTCAAGCTACATTCTACCTGAAGGAAACTGTCTATATATAAAGTTTCTGCTTTAGGGTTTCATTTCTATTTGAATTTGAATTTTCCTTTTTAAATGCCTCCCATACATGAGTTTTGGGGATGATTTAGTATGTATAGGTTATGTAGAAAATTAAGTTAAGTGATTTACCATGCTGGCACCACCAATAAACTGCAAACATTTATGAGTTTTAAATGTTGGGGAAAGGAAAATCCTAAGAATTTTGCCAAGATAATTGAATATAAAAAAGCCAACTACATACTTGAGGCATCTTAAGTTGAAAGACTTTTGGGATAAGCAAGCGGAGACATAATGAGGCAAGACTGTGACAGATTTGATTTCTAGAATATGAAAGCTCTGCTTTCTTCATGCTCATTGTAAAGTATTCTAGCTGCTCCTTTGGTTTTGAATGGGGTCTCCTCTGATGTGGGAGCTGAGGCATAGGAAGACTGTTAGCATGGATTACTGACCTGTATTTCAAGGGGGCCCGGCCCTCTGTCAGCATTCCTATACCAGTGCTGTTTTGAGTGGAATAGGTCCCACTATACAGTAAGAATTGGAGGGAGATACAGTGACTCCAAATTGAGAAAATAGAATCAGAGAAAAGTCACTTTAAGGAAAGTGGAAAACGTTTGTCAGCTGGCTTCTAATGGTAAACTCTCACTTTGAAATATCAGCTCTAAATTTAAAATTCTCAAGGGCGATTGACTTTTTCTACCTAATGTGTGTGTGTGTGTATTCTTTTTATCTGACAACTGTGTTTCCTAATACTAATCATTGTGGTTTAGAAATTTACTGGGATAGTTGATTTTAAAATAGCTATAAAATGCTTTAATTTTAAATTGGTTTAGTGAGAAGTCTTTATAGACAACTCTGGGTGCTTAGTAAATATTTTATTTGCTCAAACAAAAGGCACCATTTCCTACCCTCTAATGCTGCGCTGTCCAATAGAAATATGATACAAACAACAAAGGTAATTTTTATTGGGCTAAATTTTCTATATTTAACTTCATATATCAAATATTATTTTAACATGTAATCTATATAGCACTCTTAATGAAATATTTTACATTCTTTTGTCATGCTAAGTCTTCAAAATCTTGTGTATATTTTACTGCATTTGCAGTGTTCAAGAGCTCTATGGAGCTGGTGGCTATTGATTATACAGCACAGCTATCCCAGATTATCATAAGCTTTTGTAGTTCTTGACTAAATTCTGAACAGTAAGGGCTTCCATTGTTTCTTTTCCCTCAGGTCCCTTGGCTTCTGTATTTACACCTCTACATAATTGGCAGCTCTCTTATGCTTCCATTTTCTGGGCTGTCAAGTCTAATCCTTCTTTGTTCCTCTGCTGTCACTTTTGTGGCCTTGAAAATGTGTCCTGGGAGTATGGGTAACACAGAAAAACACTGTGGTTCTGGAAATAACGTTATCAGAATGGATATTGCTGTCAAGTCAAAGGAAGACTAGCATTTGACTCCACTGTATATACATGTCCTGCCACTTTCTCTTTTTTAATATTTCTTATTGATTTCAAAGAGGAAAGGAATCTAACCGTGACCTCCTGGTTCAAAGATTGATGCTCAACCACTGAGTCACACTGGCTGGGTGTGCTACTTTCTTGATAAGAGATTATGATTTGAAGATCTTTTTCATACATAAACTGGGAAGAGGGAGATGTTGAAATGAATACTTCTCCCATAAACGCAGTTCTTACAGAAATGATAACTAAAAATCTAGTCTATTGAACAGCATTAAGTGTTCGCCTGCAAGTTTCAACAGTTATTTTATTACTTATGTACAAATAAGCATAATATAACATAGTTAATGACCCAGTTTTTCAGAGGTTAGAGACTGACAGTATAGAAGCCAAATGTTTGCTTTGAGATCAGGGCTGATACATTTATCAGAAAAGTATTTTGTATTTTGGTTTCTCCTTGAGAAGGATTTTATCTACTTTGATTGCTAGAAGTGTAATAAGACATTGATTTATTCATCTCTCTAAGGAATTTTTTTGAATACCAAATACATGTCAGGAGATATTCTAGGCATTCATTCTCAGGAGATATGAACTCGGCCATCATTCCCCTTATAGTTTTGTTGGGAGACCACCAATAGTCCTACACAGAGACACCTGTGAGAATCTCCTTACAACAGTTTAGAAAAATTTAAAATGAGAATGTTAAAAAGCTCAGTTTTTATTTACTTATTTTTTTCAGTGAGCTGTTGATCTGATTCAAGCTGTGTCTTTGCCACATTGTCATCTGGATATGCAAATGTGTTGTAAAACCAGCAGAATTTTTCAGGATTACCCTGAAAAATGATCATGTTTGGCATATTGTAGGCATGACGGCAGTATCCATTTTCAAGTGCTTTCCAAGTGCTGATTGTCCATTTCAAAGGCTTTCCCCTTGTGATTTAAGATCATTAATGAGCCTGTGGCCTATGCGGCGGTTCTCAGAATGAAAATTTTAGTTTTCTATCAGAAGAAGCCTTTCAGATACTGGATCTGAAAACTTCTCAGTAAGTCCTAATTCAGAAGTCGGAAGCATTTATTTTCTGTTGTCTAACAGGAGCAGACCATGAAGCTGGTTGAGAGTTCAGGCTGTCCAGCTTTGGATTGTCCGGAGTCTCAGCAGATCACCTTGTCTCATAGCTGTTGCAAAGTTTGTAAAGGTAAGACGACTTTTTTGTAAAGAAGGTTTATGTCTATGCGTCACCCTAGGAGGCTTTTTCAACCGAGATGAAAGACACATTTTTATAAGCAAGTTATTTCTAAAGACTAGTAGTATTTCCCTAAATGCACTCCTGATTTGGCACACAGGAGATAGTCATGAGGTAGTTATTATAGTAACTGAGTAAAATCAGAGTGCTTTCTACTCACCTGTCTCAGGCCCTGGATCTCTAAACTTCCCTCTGTGCCCTGGTCTGATTCAGCATGACACTGCTGAAGAAATTTACACAACAGTGCTGACTCATTTTATGTTTGTTTGTTTGCTTCTCTTCAGTTTGTTCTTTTAATTGACTTAGCATGATTCCCATCTGCTTACTTCAGATCCCTCTCTTATCATTTCCATTCTCTTCACTCATAGGCTTCTATGCCACCAAGGAGAGAGAGGCCATTAGACATGTTTTGCGTTGCTTCTGTGATGAATGGCCTAGGACGGATAAGTAGAAGGGATTTGGATTTTTAGTTCAATATAAGAAAACAGTGAATTTTACACTATTCAGATATGCAATGGGACACCTTAGGAGGAAGAGAGTTCCCCATTACTAATGATTCTTTTTTAAAAATATATTTTATTGGTTTTTTACAGAGAGGAAGGGATAGGGATAGAGAGTTAGAAACATCGATGACAGAGAAACATCGATCAGCTGCCTCCCGCACACTCCCCACTGGGTATGTGCCCGCAACCAAGGTACATGCCCCTGACAGGAACCAAACCTGGGACCCTTGAGTCCGCAGGCCGATGCTCTATCCACTGAGCCAAACCGGTTAGTCCTACTAATGATTCCTACACTAGATATTCTACTGTAGATTCAAGTATTAAACTAACAAATTGATTATATGGAACTTTTCATGATCCCTACCAATTATGAAATTATATGTACCTTCCTGTATTATCTTGAAATTTTATGTTTGTGAATCCATTTCCTTCAATGGACTATGCACCTTGAGGGCAGGGCTGGGTCTTTATATTCACCTCTATATCCTTAATGCCTAAAACCTAATATGGGATATAGTTGGTGTTAATAACTCCTGTAGTTGGCACTATATAGCAAACTCTCAATGAGCTACTAACACTTGATTGAATAAGGAATGGCCTTTATGCTAATGCAAAGGAAATCTTAAATAGAAAAAAGTAAAAAAGTAATATGCCATTTTGTTTCCTTTTAACCTAATCCAGTGATTCGGTGGGCGCTGCAGCAATCCAGGGGGGCGGTGATGGCCACAGGTGCATTTGGGGGTGATGAGTAACTACTATTAAAATTTAAAAAAATTAATTTCCAGGGGCTGAGTAATATTTTTTTCTGGAAAGGGGGCAGTAGGCCAAATAAGTTTGGGAACCACTAACCTAATCTATTAAAAATAGACATAAGATACCCCTTCCCCATTTTTAGCAGGGTGGTGCAGTTTTTTCTTTTTATTTCCTTCCTCCATCCATTCACTTATGAGTTTTAAAACCTCAATCCTGTGAAAGGCTCTTTGGGAATTTCAAAGTTGTTTAAGACCTGGCTTGCCCTTCAAGGAGCTTTAAGAGTAGCTCTCAGCAATGAAGGGACACTACCAAAAAGGACTGTAACCAAATGGACAAACAAGAAGGGTCACTAGAAGTTTCATCCTCGCAGCACCTAACTGGTGCCTTGCACAGAGCATGTGTGACATTTGATATGAATCAAGAGCTTATTCCAGTCACTTGATTTGGGAACTGGACAGTTATAGGAGCGATCCCAGTGCTTTTCAAGCTGAAATGTACATGCAAATAACCTAGGGATGTTATTAACATGCAGATCGTGACCCGTAGGTCTGGGGTCGAGCCCAAGAATCTGCATTTGTAATAAGCTCCCGGGTGATGCTACTACTGGTCTGTGGGACCACATTTGCGTAGTTACCTGTTGCTGCATAAAAAAGTGGCCCCCAAAGCTCAGTGGCTTAAAACAAACACCCCTTTTATTATATCTCACAATATTGTGGGTCAGGACTTCAGAGACGGGTTGGCCAGGACATTCTTCTGCTCCACATGGTGTTCACTGGGGTCACTCAGCTGGAAGCGGGGCTGGGGCGGAAGATTCTAGATGGCCTCACTACATGCTGGGCATGTCAGTAGCGAAGACAGGAAGGCTGGGCACAGCCAGAACTCTTTCCTTCCCACATGATCTCAGGACGTCTCCCTGTAGTCTCTCCAATAGGATAGTAGTCAGACTTCTTAAATGGCGACTGTTGGCTCTTAGAGGTTAGGTCTAGAATGGAAACAGCAGCACTTCTCCCATATTTCATTGGTCAGAGTAGTCATAGGACAGCCCAGGTTTAAGGGGAGGCGGAACGGAGCTAGCCACGACAGGAGTGCTGAAATTGTGTGGCTACCTTTAATCCACTGGTAGTGTGGAGGAGCTACTCAGATATTAGAGAGGTAAATAGTATAAAAATTAGCCAAGGTGGGATAGGACGAGATTTGAATAAGAACCTGAGATAGTGCCTTTGAGATATCAAGAGAAGCTCCAGTCACATCCATTTCTTTTTAAAAGAGCCATGATATAAAATTAAAAAAGCAAGTTAGAAAATGAAAAACATAGCTACAAAAATTGTTATATTTAGCCCTAGCCAGTTTGGCTCAGTGGATAGAGCATCAGCCTAAGGATGACCAAAGGGTCCCAGGTTCGATTCTGGTCAAGGGCATATACCTTGGTTGCAGGCTCCTCGCTGGCGGGGCCCTGGTGAAGCTCTTGCAGGAGGCAACCAATTGATGTGTTTCTCCCACATCGATGTTTCTCTCTGTCTTTCCCTCTTCCATTCTCTCTAAAAATCAATGGAAAATATCCTCAGGTGAGGATTAACAAAAACAAACAAACAAACAAACAAACAAATAAAGGTGATTAAATGTTTAAAAATTATTATATTTAAATTGTTTATAGTTTTAAAAGTTAATGTGTTTACACAGCACACTCAAAGCACAATGACAAAATATTCTGTGACCTATTAGTATACCCCCACCACCTGAGATTCTTATATAATAGGGATGAAATGGAGTCTTATCACCATTAAAAAAAATCTGATAAATTCTCTTAAGCAGCCAGAATTAAGAACCACTAGCTTAGATAATACTGCAACTGAAATTGGACAAGTTAGCCCTTCTTGAAACATTTAGCTCAATTTATAATAAAGGTTGCTTCTATTTCTGACTTCAAATATACAACCAATTGAATTCTCCTGGCATTCTCTGACTTTTAAACTAAAAAAAAGACAAGTTCTCTAGGCTTACATTTTGAGTCAACTCCTACACTTACGCTGTGACAAATTCATTTGTAATGAAATTGGCCTCTGGTTTCCAGGCCTCTCTGCCTAGTGCTAAAGATGCTGTGCTCACACCTGAGAAACTTGTTCAGCAAGAGTTAGTCAGTATTCCCTGAGGGCAGAGCAGGAGATTAAAGTGTTGACCTTCCCACTAGGCTCTGCCAGTGACTGGAAGCCAAGCTGTGCACTGAAATGAGGCTCCAAATCTCCAGGCACCAACTCAAATCCAGCCAAGGCTGTCTTCTAGGTACCAGGCAGTTGGCCATCTTCTATAGTATCATCTCAGAAGCAGTGCAGACTTGACGGGACTGTGACTTAATGTGATACAGTTTTCATATCTGCCTTTTCCTCCCTCAGCAGCCCCTTTCTCTATGTGCAGCACCACCACGTGCTTTTTACTGGATACCCCACTTTAAGTTGGCATTGACTTCACTGTGACTTATAATTATAAGTAGTAGGAACATTGATATGCAGAAGGCTGAGGGTGTTCTCTCCCAACTTCTGGATAACTCACAGTTTCCCACATTATTCAATTACACCTTTCGGATTCTTGTTATCTTTATGTTACCAATAGCATTTAGTTAGTTTTTTATATCAGTTATTAGTCATTGTTGAAAGCTTTAGTTTCATTCCTAAGAAATGGTATCCAGGAAATAATGGGAATATTTGTTATTAGATTCATGTTTTTCTTATACACATGAAAAGAAATCCATTGCTATTAGTACTTTTAAAAAAGGTTCATCCAACAGAGAACATACTGATGGTTGCCAGAGGGGAAGGGGGTTGAGGGACTGGGTGAAAAAAGTGAAGAGATTAAAAGTACAAATTGGTAGTTACAATATAGCCACGGGGGTGTAAAGTACAGCATAGGGAATGTCAGTAAATAATATTGCAATAAATATGTATGGTGCCAGGTGGGTATTGGAAATATCAGGGGGATCACTTTCTAATATATATGATTTTTCTAACCACAATCCTGTACACATGGAATGAATACAAGAATATTGAATGTACTGTAATTGAAAAATAAAATTTAAGTTAAAAAAAAACGCACAGCACATCATCCACGCATATGAATCAAACTTTGGGAAAAATCAGGATTATCCATTGTCTTGCATATAATAACTAAATAAGTTTGTATTCTTTGAGGTGCAAAAGATAGAACACCTAATCCAACTGACTTTAGCAAACAATGGAACATGGGGCCCCAGTAAGCAGCTTGAATCAGATTGCAAATCCCACCCCTTTCTCTAGATCAGTGGTTCTCAAACTGTGGGTCTCGACCCCTTTGGCGGTCGAACGACCCTTTCACAGGGGTCGCCTAAGACCATCCTGCATATCAGATATTTACATTACGATTCATAACAGTAGCAACATTACAGTTATGAAGTAGCAACGAAAATAATTTTATGGTTGGGTCACAACATGAGGAACTGTATTTAAAGGGCCAGAAGGTTGAGAACCACTGCCTAGATGTGTCTCTCTCAGTCTGTCTCCTCTGAGGTGGCTTTATCTTTAGGCTCTTTGTGTTCTCAGGTAGACCCCTGCCATTCTCAGGCTCACATCATGATGATACCTAAGTAAGCAGCAGAAAAGTTCAATATGCTCATGAGTTGGACAAAAGACCCAGAATTGAGTTTCCTCTGTCTTTATTAGCCTGGACTGGATCATGTGCCCAGACCTGGAGAAATTACTGTTGCCAGGCCTGAGGAATGCCTTATCCTGTGGGGCAGCAGAGGCCATTTCCTTATGCGCACACAGGCTCATCCAGAGTATGACTAGCTTGGTTTTATTTTCTGAAAAGGAGGAATAGATGCCTGAAGCCAACAAATATTCACTTCAAAATCAGTGGATTATCTTTCTCCTGGTTATTAAGTATAACCTTTATCTACATTGTTCTTATAGTCTTTCATATTCACCCTTCCCTTTTTATCCAGTTACACAGAAATGCATGCTAATATTTCATAAAACTACATTTAGTAAAAGACACAGAACTTCATTTGAAAAGCTTACAAAAGGAATAGAAAACTTGGTAACTTTGATGTTAAAATCCAAAGGAAGAAATGAAAGAAAGGCTAGATTGTATTATATTATTGATCCATCCATTTATAACTAATATTTGAATTTTCTTCTGTGATATGTATCTCAACAGATTTGTTTTATGGCTTATTAGTAATATCCTAATTGCTTTAATTATTAACAAATACCATACTATTATGCTTTTACATAGATGATCTCATTTGAATCTTACATTTTTGTGAGGAAGATATTATCCTAATTTTACAGGTGAGAAAAACTGAAGGTTTTAGGAAGGTTAATTAACTTGCATGGCTAATTGACACAGCCAGTGAGTGGTAGAGATACAAGTAAATCCAGGTTTTCCAGCCTAGCTTGTTTGGCTCAGTGGATAGAGCATTGGCCTGTGGATTGAAGGGTCCGTGGTTCAATTCTGGCCAAGGGCACGTGCTCAGGTTGCAGGCTGGATCCCCAGTAGGGGGTGTACAGGAGGCAGTCAATCAATGATTCTCTCTCATCATTGATGTTTCTCTCTCTCCCTCTCTCTTCCTTGCTGAAATCAATTATATAGTCAGTGAATTTATTTGTTGAGAGAATAAATCAAAATAGCTATCTGACATTGTCTAGAGTAAATTTGAATTTTATTGATGAAATTTTCAGTTTTCAAGTCTCTGTATTAATAAAAAAAATACGCTCTCTGATAAAAACTAAAGCACTCCCTAACTAAACCCAACAGTGAAAGTAGCATCACACTTGTAGTTGTTATCTTATAGTTGTCATCTTGTAGCAATTAGACACTGCATGGTGAGGCTGTACACAATATTTGATGCTGAGATGAAGGGTCTCGCCATTACGGAGGCAGAACAGGAATGGTCTGTAATAGATTGGGTAGAATCTGAAATATGGGAGAAGAGAAAATGCAGCAGAGTGAGAAATGGAAAGATAGTTTTGAAAAAACATAAACTTACGAGAGAAAAATCTAAATATATTAGGAACTGTACCCGTTCCTAGTCCCAGCCCTCTACAAGTTATTGAAACATTGCAGTAAAAGTATGCACAGTTTAGCATTGTGTTGGAAGACAGTCTCCTAATTCTCTGTGTATCTAAGGAGGGGGGCAGTTTTTATTTTGTTTCGTTTTTGTGACTTTGTTTTAATTTAGAATCAACATGAAGTGATTTCTTGGAGACTTTTCATTTTAGGTTGATGATATGCTGAGCTATTGGGATAGAGAATGGAGATGATTTTTTTATTTGAAATTATTCCCCCTCAGGCATTGTAAAAAGGCAATGGAACATATGTTAAGAAATATGGTTTTAATCTAACTATTTAAAGAAGAAGGTAATAAAAAGACCCTACAATAAAAAATTTTTTTCCTCTTAAAAATGAACTTTCTACTTCTAAATGTTTTAATCATGAGGATTTATATTGTGAAGAATCTTGGCAAGTGATTTCAATTCTGTGATTCACTATATACAGTAGTCCCTCCTTATCCATGGTTTCAGTTACTGGGGTGAACAGCAGTCCAAAAATATTAAATGGGAAATTCCAAAAATAAGCAATTCATAAATTTTAAATTGCACAGAGTTCTATGTAGCATGATGAAATCTCAATCCACCCTGCTACATCCTGCCTGGGACATGGATCAGCCCTTTGTACAGTGCGTGAGCGCGCATGCCACACACACACACACACACACACACACACACACACACACACTGTACACATTACCCGCCTGTTAATCCTTTGGTAGCCGTCTTGGTTATTAGATCAACAGACCTGGTATTGCTGTGCTTGTGTTCAAGTAACCCTTATTTTACTTAATAATGGCCCCAAAGCCATTCACATAACTTTTATTACAGTAAATGTTATATGTTATAATTGTTCTATTTTATTGTTGTTGTTAATCCCCTACTGTACCTAATTTTTAAATTAAACTTCATCATGAGTGTGTATATATAAGAAAAAAACATATGAACATATGATATATAGGGTTTGATACTATTCCGTGGATTTAGTCATCAACTGGGAGGGCTTTGAACATATCTCTCCCAGGATAAGGGGGGACTACTGTATTTTTGGGGGTCATCTTTAGGGATATGTTTTAATTCTGGGTGATATTTAGAGTAGTCATTATGGATACCAACTAATCAGAATGCACAGCAACCTTTTTGCTGTACCAGATATACCTGTTGGCTGTAGTATAGCTTAATCCACCCTTTACTGAATCACTGCGTTTTATGGTAATTTGATTACAAATAAGGTGAGTCTGTTTAGAACTTCCATCTTCACGATTTGCTCAGGTAAAAGGCTTTTCTTGGCTGTAGGCAGGTGAGTTTATTCTAGTTACATGCAATATATTCTTCTAGTCTTTTATACATGAACTGAAATTGTCATTCATTAAACAATGTATTACTAGAGAGATAACTTATGCATCAGGCAATTTGAAAATTGTTTGAATGATGTATAATCATGTAATTTCCATTAAGTATGGATTCCAGTGTTCAAGCTTTTCATTTCAGCATCTCAGATTATTTTTGAACAAGGGATTCACACAGGAAAAGGAGATCCTCAGAAATTGCACATGATTGGTGTCACTGTTTATAAAATTTTCCATTTTTCTTTCTTCTCATAAAGACTCTGGAATCTGTGAAATCTTTGTAATTCATAAAAACTTTCTTCTTCTTTTGAGTGGACATATTTTGCCTGGCAGATTTTGAGAGAAAATTAGATTGAAGTGGTGTAATTTTCACTTTTAAATAGGCTTTGAATTTTTTTTAAGGATACTGGCTGTCTGTTTCATTTCTTAAATACACAGTGTACCCATTTCATCTGACTTGAATTTTATTACCCATAGTTACTAATAATGTTCCACCACCAGTTCTCAGATCACTTTCTCACTGTATTATCTCCTGTGTTGTATATCTACATTTTGGACTCTAAGAATCTTTGTTGCAGGTAATTAGAATATTAGGGACTAGGTAGCATTTACAAAGACTGAAACAAGACATAGATAAACTTGAAATAGGAATTAATTGAGTTTACACAGAAAGAAAAAGTTTTTTGTTTGTTTTTTAAATATTTTAACTGGTGGGATTTTAATATATATTTTATTGATTTTACAGAGAGGAAGGGAGAGGGATAGAGAGTTAGAAACATCGATGACAGAGAAACATCGATCAGCTGCCTCCTGCACACTCCCCACTGGGGATGTGCCTGCAATCAAGGTACATGCCCTTGACCGGAATTGAAGCCGGGACCCTGGAGTCCGCAGACCAATGCTCTATCCACTGAGCCAAACCGGTTAGGGCAGAAAGAAAAAGTTTTTAGTACACATAGCATGTGGTTCTGTAAACACTGGATAAAGATATTACTTTAAAAATCATGTGGGGAAAAATTGCTTCTAAATTAAAAGGAATTATGAAGTAGACGGGGTTTATTGGCTTTGTCATGGTTCATTTACCTCCATAAGTTCCTTTTTTCTTGTAGGTTATGACTTTTGTTCTGAAAGGCATAACTGCATGGAGAATTCTGTCTGCAGAAATCTGAACGACAGGGCCGTCTGCAGCTGTCGAGATGGTTTTAGGGCCCTTCGAGAGGACAACGCCTACTGTGAAGGTAATCCTGGTGACGATTTGTAGCTCAGATGGATAAGTTTCCTAAGATTACTGCATGCCAAACTTATTAATTTCCCAGGTTGTCAAGTTGATGGGCCCATTAAAAGTGGTGAATTTAATTTGAAGCATATTAATCAGCTAAAAGTAATTTATCTTTCAAATTAAAGTTTTTCAGCTATCTGCTATATGTCAGACTAATAAGTTAATATGGCTGGTTTCTTTAATGAGAACAATACTCCCACTGTGAAATTGCCTTCTTTTTTTCTTCATAATTAGATGTTCAGGTAGTTCACATATTGACACATGATAACTGTGGCTTTCAGTTAGAATTGTAGGCAGATTTTTCCAGACAATGTTGTGTAACAAAGGCAATCAATTAACCGGAAGATAGAGTGCCCACTGCTATTTCTGTTTGCTAACGTAAGTAATCTCAGTAGTTGTACCGATGCTTTGTGGTATTTAGTAAATAGCTCCAATGGAATAAATGGTTCCCTAGTTGTTTTTAAAAATCTCAACTAATACCCAAGGTAGTTTATTCTCTCATGGAAACAATCCAAATACAGTGAGGAAGTCCTTGGCATTCATAAATACTGTGGCTTAACTATTCATAAAGTATCTAGAAGTGCATAAGATTTATGATTTGCCTGAGGCACAGATGTGAATCATTCTCATTAACTGTGTGTCTAGCCAGTGAGTCTTTAAAGGAAGAATACGGATACAGTGGGTTTGGGCCTTTGGAGTGTTCTAGACTTGCCCTTTCCAAATGTCAAAAATGTGCCATTGGTCCTTGGAGATGGAAAACCTCCAAAGTATAAACATTTAACCTTTGCTTAGCTACACAGTGATTTATTGGCTGTTGGGAAACCAATTTCTATTGTTTCCTTTAGCTTTCAATAGATTTTTTTTCTTGCCTTAAAAGTCAGTGTTTATTTGTTAAATTGACATTTTTCTCCAAAGTATTCCTTTAAGTCAGTGATGGCGAACCTTTTGAGCTCGGCGTGCCAGCATTTTGAAAAACCCTAACTTAACTATGGTGCTGTGTCACATATAGAAATTTTTTGATATTTGCAACCATAGTAAAACAAAGACTTATATTTTTTATATTTATTTTATATATTTAAATGCCATTTAACAAAGAAAAATCAACCAAAAAAATGAGTTCGCGTGTCACCTCTGACACGCATGTCATAGGTTCGCCATCACTGCTTTAAATGCTTCTGAATCAGTTCTGAATAGACTATTCCTTTTTTGCCTAAGGAAGGACATATGGCTTCCCTTCCCCATTCATAATGAAGATTTATTTAAAATTCCTCATTTTGAAAGGTTATATATAAGAAATGTATTTAAAGTTACTTAGTAAAATAATGTATTTTAATTACAATATTTAAGATTCTAATATGTAATAAGCCCCACTGATAGTGTTAATATGTATAATATGAAACCACATGATACAAATTCATGTGATACCTCTTTTTGAAACTTACTTTTATGATAATTATTTTTTATTTTGAGCTGCTGCTTTTGTTGTTGTTATCTATATTCAACTCATGTAATAAGTACTTAGTGAGCACCCACTTACTATACCCCAACCATTTTTCTAGGACTGGATGGAAAATGGTGAATAAGTCTCATACATTTCCTGTGCTCAAGAGCTTACATTCTGTGGGAGGTAGAGTGGGGGGGAGGGGCAGAGACTATGTGAGTAACTCCTGATACAGAGAAGGCAATTCCAGGTAGCAATAAGTAATAGGAAGAAAAGGGTACAGGATGGTGTGATAGAGAGTGACTTGGTAGTAATTTAGGTAGGATGGTCAGGGAAAGCCTCTGAGGCTGGAGGAGGGAAGGTTGACAGTTGACTTGAAACTTGATGATAAGGAAGCAACATTGAAAGGTCTAGAACAGAGCATTCCCACAAGAAGAAATAGCAGGTAAAAAGACCCTAAGTAGGAACCAGCTTGGCTGTTCTAGAAACAGAAAGAAGGATAATGTGATGAAGCAGACAAGTCAGAGGAGAGGCAGTTAAGAATCAGGCAGGGTCAAGACGATGTCAAGAGGACTCTAAGGAGGGGAATGACATGCTCAAACTTGGAAGGACAGTTCTGCCTGCAATGTGTTCGATGAAATGTTGGGTTGGATGTGGTGGGGAGAACAGAAGTGCCCACAGGAAGACTGGTTGGAAGGCTACTGCAGGAGTCTAGGCAAAGATGTTGGTGGCCCGGATTGAGAAAGTGATAAGGGAGAGAAGGAGGAGGGAGGATATTCATGGTAGAGCCATCTGGAATGGATCGGACTAAAAAATGATTTGTAAATTGCTACATCATATGTATTGGTCATTTAAGGATGTAATCTTCAAAAGTTAAGAAAGTGATGGAAAAACTTGGTTTATTATAGAGATATTGAATTTTTTATACATGAAGACATTTAATATTATATCTTCTGTTACTCATGTTAACAGGCTTTGTAGTCTTCTGATCAAATTTGGTTTTATTTTGTTATTGCTTTTGCTAACTTTAAGGATGTTTTGACTTCTTAGAAGCAACGTTTGAAAAAATGTTATGCAATTGCACATGCTGTCTATCAGCTGGTCTTATAGAGTTCTGGTCCTCTAAGAAATATGACTTTTCATTATATACAAAAATGAGCAAGTGGTAATTTGTAAGTAATATACATTTACTAAATCTGTGGGGTTGTTTAATTGAAATGATTGATTTTTACTGTTTACTTGATCCGTGTTAAGATAACACTGGAAACATTGAAATTCATTTATTCATTTGACACATATGCATTGAATACCTACTTTGTTCAAGGCCAGGCTAGAGGTGAAACAGTAAATAAGATATAATAATGACTGATATTCTTTTAGGCAAGAAAGATAATAAATAGATCATTACACCAAAGGGCATTGAATTGCACATGCGGCAAATGCCCTGGAAGAGAAACAGGTTAACAGGGGTCTGATCTGGGTGGGTGGTAGTGCTTGAAGAAAAGATGGTTTTGTTTTTTGTTTTTCTGAAATCTGAGGAGTAAGTAAAAATCAGCCAGGCACATAAGTAAGGGTGGGAAAGAAGGGAATTTCCTAGGAGGAATAATCAGCATGTCTAAAGGCCTCTAGGTGGAGAGAAGGACTTTGTAAGAACTGACAGATGGCAGAGAGCAAGGGAGAGGTGCCTGATGAGACTGAAGGTGGGAAGCAGGTAATTAAAGGGCACAATAAAGACTGAGGTTTCCTGACAAGAACAAGGGGAAGCCAATGACAGGTTTTAAGCAGAGAGGTGCCACGATCATATTGTGAAGGCAGAGATCAGGTTGATGTGCCTATAAGTCAAGGAATACCAAAGATTTCCAGCAAAGCATCAAAGTTAAGCAAGAGGCATGGAACAAATTCTCCTTCACAGCCCTCAGAAAGAACCAGCCCTCGAACCCCCTGATTTTAGACCATTAGCCTGTAGATTTGTGAGACAAATATCTGTTGCTATGGCCACCAGTTTGTGGTACTTCATGGTAGCCCTAGCAAACGAGTGCAATCTGAAAGAAATACTTTTTGCTTCTTGGTTTAACCATCCATGATTTAATTATCCTTCTGGACTGCTTAATTTTTATTTTTTCCTTGAGGATTTTCTTGATAGATTAAGTGAACATAGATTTAATTTCTCAAATCAAATTTTAAATTTTGCCTGACTGAAGAATTAGTAGCTTGTCCTGTATTGTCCAATTGTTATATATATAATTATGTGCAATATTATTTATTAAGGATTTCATATATATGTATTGATATATATTTCTCCCACCTATAATATGTATCTTGCTGTCATAGATTGTTTATTTTTCTTGAATTGTTCCTAACTTCTAAAATAGAGAGAGACAAGTAGAGTTTAAGATACATTTGTTTATGGTACTTGTCTTTCTCTGACTGGCTTGTTTCATTTAGCATAATGTTCTCCAGGTCCATCCATTGCAAATGGTAAAATTTTCTTCCTTTTGACAGATGAGTAGTATTTCATTGTGTAAATGTACCGTAGCCATTTTAACATACCATATGATTTCACACATATATAGAATTCAATAAACAAAGTGAATAAACAAGCAAAATAGCGACAGAATCATACATAGAGATTAGGTAAACAGCTCTGGTGGTGGAGGGTGGTTGTGGGGATGGAGGGGTTAAACAAAAAAGAAAAAAAAGAGAAATAACTTATAGATAGGGACAACAGTGTGGTGGGGGGCAGGGGATGGAGGTGGAAGAGGGTATACGGGAATTAATGGTGATGGGAAATAAATAAGTTTTGCAACTAAAAAAAAGATATGTTTGTTTATTGATTGTTTGAAATGCTTAGATATGCTGAACAGATGGGTTCCTTTAGGCTACCTCACCACCAAAGAATTATTGAGGACAAGCATTGAACTTAGTGAATGAGCTGATATTGTGTAAAAAAGTCTAATTGCCATATTGATTTTTATAGCTAAAAAGGGATTCAGTTGCTTTAAACTGGCATGTATTAGCATTAAAATTTATTTTGAGTAGTACAAAAAAAAGGAATTTATTCATTTATAACAGTCATTATTTATTAAATTATATGTATACCAATAAATGGCATGCATAGTAAAAGGACCACAAATACCTATTTTCTTCTTTTTTAATTCATTGTATCAAAAGAAATATTGTCTTCTCCTACCTCATTTCTGTCTTTTTAATGCAGTCCATTAGCTAATGATATCTCGTCTACCTTTTTTCTTGTTCTGAATTTCAAGATTCTAGCCCATTTAGTAATGTGAATATAGCACTTAATGGAAACATGCAATTTCTCTGCTTCTATTTTGATTCTCCTGTCCTGCTATTGTTTGTCAATAAGGCTATAATGAAAAATACCACCAATTTCTAATAATCAAATGTTTCTTTTAGAGGTATTTAAAATGCCTTTTACATTCATCTTATTTCATCCAGCAATCCTATGATGGTGACATGATTAGAATCTCCTGTTTTGTGGTTCAGAAAGCTGAAGAGCTTGGAAATGAAATGATTTGCCCCAAATCATTTATCAAGACAATAAACAGTAAACCCAGGGTTCAAATTTATGGCATCTATCTTTAAATTAGATGTTTTAAAATGTTTACTACTTTTAATTTACTCATTATATAATTAAGCTAATTCTTGTTTTGATAAATAAAAGTTGTATGCATATTTTTCTTTAGACAAACATTTTTTAAAGCAGTTAGTGGGCTTCAAAAATTGAATGTTTCTGAAAAGAAAAAGAAAAAAATCTCTCTAGTCCATCCAGAAAGCATCTCAATGGCATTACAGAAACTGTAATGAGTTTAGCCCATGAAAATAACCCACACAGGAAGACAATAGGAAAACACACTCCCTCTCTCTTTCCCTCCTGTCCTTCTCCTCCCTCCCTCTCTCCTTATCTCCATCCCACCCTTTGTCCTTGTCCTTCCTCCCTTCCACTCATCTCCCTCCCTCCCACTCCTCTCATTCTCTCTCTCTCTCTCTTTCTCTCTTTCTTTCTCTCTCTCTCTCAACCAATTAGTTTAGTGATGAATTCCTGATGTAGCCAGTATCTGCATATAATTAACTATGGAATACAGGGCTAATCTGAGAGGATTTCTTCAAGAGTAAGATGAGTAATAGCCTTACAGAGTTGCCCCAAGAGATATGAAGGGAAGGATGTGGAATGAGTTCAATTTTTTTTTTTAAATTCTAAACCCAGCACACAAATCCCCCCCTGGAGCTCATGGGAGGCATGTTTAACAGAGTGGGGATAAATAACCAGAGGACAGAGCCCTGTGGGATTAATTAGGGAATTCTAGCAGACACTGTAGCTTTCAAAACTATGGTTAATGATGCACTCTAGGTGGTGTGTTATGGTAGAGTGTCTTAAATTTAAAAAGTCCAAGGTTGCTGTATTAATGAGGGTTCTCCAGAAAAACAGAGCCATAAGGACATACAGCACTTTCCCCTTTTCTGCAGTTTCGTTTTTCATGGTTTCAGTTACCCACAACCATGGTTGGAAAATATTAAATGGGAAATTCCAGAAAGAAACAATTTATACATTTTATATTGAGCCCCATTCTGAGTAGTGTGATGAAATCCCTAGGTGTCCTGCCCTGGACATGAGTCATCCCTTTGTCCAGCACGTGCCCATTTAGTCACTTCGTAGTTGTCTGGGTTCCATATCTATTGTCATGGCGTTGCAGTGCTTGTGTTCAAGTAACCCTTATCCTATATAATAAAAGCCTAATATGCTAAGTGTGGGGTCCTCAGTTCAACCAATCAAAGTATAATATGCTAATGATATGCTAAGGCCGCTCAACTGCTTGCTATGATGTGCACTGACCACCGGGGCAGACACTCCAACTGGGAGGTTGGCTTGCTGCTG
The DNA here is from genome assembly GCF_000147115.1 of Myotis lucifugus. Classification (NCBI taxonomy): domain Eukaryota; kingdom Metazoa; phylum Chordata; class Mammalia; order Chiroptera; family Vespertilionidae; genus Myotis; species Myotis lucifugus. The sequence goes on from NW_005871078.1 coordinate 350,933, forward strand.
GGGTCCAGCCGATTGGGACTGAGGATGGGCCGGACACACCCTGGAGCCCTCCCATGGTCCCTCCCCAGCTGGCCAACCTCCCACATTCCTCCCTGGCCCTGATTGTGCACCAGTGGGGTCCCTCGGCCTGGCCTACACCCTCTCGCAATCAAGGACCCCTCGGGGGATGTTGGAGAGCTGGTTTTGGCCTGATCCAGCAGACCAGGCCAAGGGACCCCACTGGTGCATGAATTTGTGCACCGGGCCTCTAGTTTTACTTAATAATGACTCCAAAGTACAAGTTTAAGATGCTGGTAATTCAGATATGTCAAAGAGAAGCTGTAAGTGCTTACTTTAATGTGAAAGGTGAAAGTTCTTAAACTAATAAGGAAAGGGAAAAAATTGTATGCTGAGGTTGCTAAGAACAAATCTTTTATCTGTGAATTGCCTAATTTATAAGTTAAACTTTATCACAGATATATGTGTATAGGTACTGTCTGTGATTTCAGGAATTCACTGGGGGTCTTGGAACATATCACCCACAGATAAGGGGAACTACTGTATATTCTATCTCATAAAGAGGGAGTGTGCAAATTGACCGTCATGCCATCACAAAGATGGCAGTGCCCATAGCCACAAGATGGTGGTGCCCAGTCCCCTCAGTCCCGCCAGAGTCCCCTAGTCCTTTCAGCCCTGCCAGGGGGGTGGCAGGCGCATGGTGTGGCCAGACCCGCCTTCAGACCCCCAGCTGCCCAGGGCCAGCCCGAGGCGCAGGCAAGCCTTGGATGTCGGCTGCCCAGCCAATGCCCGAGGTGCAGGCAAGCCTTGGGTGGTGGCTGCCCAGCCGCCCAGGGCTGCCCAAGGCTCAGGTAACCAGGGCCAGCCGAGGCTTGCACTGCCAGCAGGGGCAGCAGCAGAGGTGTGATGGAGGTGTCGCTTTCTCCTGATCACCGGGTCACCTCCTGCCCCTGAGGGCTCCCAGACTGTGAGAGGGAGCAGGCCAGGCTGAGGGACCCCGCCCCCCCTCCAGTACATGAGTTTTCATGCACTGGGCCTCTAGTAGATAGATGGAGATATAGAAATGGAAATAGATGATAGATAGATGATAGATAGATAGATAATAAGAACTGGGTTTATGTGATTGTGGAGGCTGAGAAGTCCCATGATTTACAGTCAGCAGGATTCCCAGGAGAGCCAGTGATATAATTTCAGCAAAGTCCAAAGACCTGAGAATCAGGAGAGCTCATGGTGTAAGTTCCAGCCCAAGGACAGGGCAAGACCAATGTCCCAGCTGATCAGGCAGTTTCCCTCTTACTCAGACCTTTTGTTCTATTCAGGTTTTGGACTGATTGGATGGGACTCACCCACTTTAGGGAGGGCAATCTGCTTTACTCAGCCTACCAACTTAAATGTTAATCTCATCCAGAAGCACCCTCACAGACACACCCAGAATGAGGTCTGACCAAATGCTTTGCTACCCCATGGCCTCGTCAAGTTGACAAATGAAATCACCATCATAGTTACAAGTTAAGAAAGAGGCATAGGCCCAGCTGGCATGGCTCAGTGGTTGAGTGTCAACCTATGAACCAGGAGGTTGCGGTTTGATTTCCAGTCAGGGCACATGCCCGGGTTGTGGGCTCGATCCCCAGTGGGGGCGTGCAGGAGGCAGCCAATCAATGATTTTCTCTCATCATTGATGTTTCTATCTCTCTCCCTTCTTCTCTGAAATAAATTTTTAAAAAAAGAAAGAAAGAGGTTCTCATGCAAAGGAAGTTGAAGAAATCAAGGCTACCCATATACTATTCTTTTGAAACAAAACATCGTATTTATGTGACTTTCATGATCAGCTGATTTCTCCTCCCCACCCCAAAGAATTCATTCCTCTAGAAAATACTCATAGAAGTCTGTGGGAGTTTATGATAACTTCAGATGATGAATAGAAAAGAAATCATAAATCAGTCATCAATTAATGATACATCTGTGTATTAAATAGGGTTAAGAACAAGCACTTTTTTTTTCTCTCTGAGATGGATCCATAGGCTCTTCTTGGAATTTTGACTTATGATTGGCTTCTATCATTAGACTTCACATAGAGAATCTTTGTTCAGCATTCATTTATTCACAGTATTTGTTGAATATACTATATGCTAGGCCTTGAGTGGGTACTGGTGACACAGCCATGAGCAAAACCAATTAAGCACTTGCTCTCATGGAGCTGACTTTCTACTGAAGGTGACATTTAAAGTCAATGCCCATTTTCTAGACACAGAGAGAAATGAGAATTGTGATTGCTGTTTTTGTGCTTTGTTAAAATTACTAGTCCTGGTCCTTATACTCTTTTGGGAGTTTTTAGGACCTTAGTACTCAGCGTGCTGGTCTAAGAAGAATCAGCAATATAGGTCATCACATCTGAGAGCTGGTTAGAAACACAGGATCTCAAGCTTTGTCTCAGACCTACTGAATCAGAATCCGCATGTTAACAAGAACTCCAGGTGATTCTTACACATCAGAAAATGTGAAGGGCCCTGGGATAAGGCCTAGCATTTATTAATTTATCATCTTAATGATTTGGTAGCTATCCAGTGTTTCTCTGCCATATGCTCACGTGGAGAGGAATTTCAGTGTTCACAGTCTCAGTTTATTTTTGTCAAGATACAGTGTGGTGTCCTCAATCTGGTTTCTTAGAGTGTGATTCAAGCTGCATCAACATCACCCAAGGAGCCTGCTGAAAATGCATATTCCTGGGTGCAACCTTAATTTTTCTTAGGGAAGTCAAGATTGGGTCTCAAAAATCTGTATTTTTACAAGCTTCACAGGTGATTGTGTACATTAAATTTGGAAAAAGACTGTTCTAATTTTATATTGACATCCTTCTAAGGATGAATTTTCAAAAATTGTTTTCTTTTTTTAGTTTTTAGTTAATGTGTTCCTGTCTAGAAGGTGAATTGTTGAGCCTGTTTGGTCATATAATCCTGTGTATCACAGTGGTGTTGGTTTAAACCAGGGTTTCCCAGCCTTGGCTCTATTCACA
>NW_005871078.1:354042-379941 GCF_000147115.1 Myotis lucifugus
CACATTCACATTTTGGGCTGGAGAATTCATGCTGTGCTGCCCTGTGCATTTTAGGACATTTTGCCTCCCTGGCCTCTGCCCACCAGATGCCAGTAGCACACCTGTGTCCACCTCCCTGCCTCCCCGCCTCCCACCCCAGTTGTGATAATGAAAATGTCTTCAGACATTATCAAATTTTCTCCTGGAGGGCAATGTTGTTTCTAGTTGAGAAACATTGGTATAAGCTAACTAAAGAATAAAAACATGGTTAAATGGCATATTTGCATCACCCATGGACACAGACAATAGGGTGGTGAAGACCTGGGGTGGGGGGTTGGGGTGGGCTAGAAGAGGTCAATGGGGGAAAAAGGGGACATATGTAATAATTTCAACAATAAAGATTTTTTTAAAAATTAAAAAAATAAACATCACCTGATTAAAAAACTAAAAACATGGCTACATGTGAGCATGACACCTACCCCCAGTGTCTATTTATATTATTTGATTGTCTTTAGGGATTTTGGTTTCATGCCAAGAATGAAGAGAAGTTTGTGTACAAGAGTGTAAGGACTACTTGGGCCTTTGGGCTGGTTTTCACATTGAGTGATGGGAGAGACATAATGTGATGATGGGGAAGAGGATAAACTCTTATATTTAGGATTAGTGGCCCAGTGCACATATTCGTGCACATTGAAAGGAAATTAATTAGAAGGTGGCTGGCGGGGCGGGACTGGGCAAGAGGGGCCGGACATGCCCTGGAGCCAACATCCCACAGTCCCTCCCTGGCCAGGTGCACCTGGGGCAGAGCTGCGGCTCAAAGGGCGTCTGCGGAGTGGCCCGGTAGGTGGGGACCCTCAGCCTGGCCTGTGGGGATTGGACCAAAACCGGCTCTCCAACATCCCCTGAGGGATCCTGGAGTGTGAGAGGGCACTCTGCAAAGTCGCTGTCCCTCGACAGCTCCTGCGTTGAGTGTCTGCCCCCTGGTGGTCAGTGCGTGTCATACCTACCAGCCGATCGGTGGGTCTGTCGTTTAGCTTTTTGTATATATAGATAGAAACAAGGCTTCCATAGGGCATAGGTCCCAAAGAACAAAACAAAATTAGGTAGGGCTTTTTTTTTTTCTATTTTTGAGTAGCTCTGGACTTTCTGGGAAGACTGGAAATAATGCTGCATGGTGATGTCTTAGAGTTTTGTAGCTTTGGGGAAGGGAGCTTCTTTGAAAGGGACAAAAAGAGGGACACAGAGCTATGTAATAGCTTTAGCAGAGACTCAGAGAACATGGAGAAGGATTGGGGGATTCCCAGGGGCAGGGTAGTGGGCAGTGATGGTAAGTGTGTGTTGATGTATTCCTGAGCCCGGATAAATGCCCAGGGTCCACTCAGAAGTAGCTGGGGAGATGTTGAAGGGAGGCCTCAGATTCATCAGAGCCAAGGATATTTGTGTCCATACCCTTTAGCATTACTGACTTTCTGGCATGATCTTGAGTTTTCTTTGTCCTACCATGCTCACCAAATTGCTCGCCTTTGCATTTCTTTGTAGTATGATATGATGGAAACACTGTCTGCCAGTGCTAAACAAGCATTTATAACTACTACCCATTGCTAGTCCATTGTTTCAATGCTGAAAAGCAGATCAGAACAAGTACTTATTTTGTTTGTATATATTCCCTGTGCACAAAGAGTCGCTCTGGTACCTAGGTGAATACTTTGTAGATTTATATGTGCAACCACCTGACATTATTTTTTAAAATACACGTCAGGAGAAATTTTGGGATTTAATAGACAAATTAATGTAAATTATTTAATCGATCAAATAAAAATCTTTCCATTTTTGACAAATGGGGGAAGTTCTGATGTTATGGAAAGAACATTACACAAAAGATTTGAATTTTATTCTTACCTCTGCTATTTTACTAACTGGGAATTTGTGCAAATCAATATCTCTGAGCCTCAGTCTCTTCACTTATTAAATGGGGAGAATGTGTCTCATGAGGTTGATGGAGAGTGGAGGATAAATGAGATTAAGTATGTGAAAATGCCTTCCAGAAAAATAAATCCTTTGCAAAAATTTGTGGTTAAACTTGTGTTTCTTAGATATATTTATTACTACCAGTATATCAGTCAGTTAATGCAACATGCATTTATTTTTGGAACTAAGATATTACACCATTAATATATTGAAAACTTTAGCTAACAATATACTTAGGGTCCATATAATAATATTATTTTCTATTTTAAGCCAATTATAATAAGATCGCTGGCTACTTCAGTAACTAAGTTACCATGGTTTATTTCCAGAACCAAATCACTTCATGCCTAATTCCTTTCTGGTCCGAATAATATTCTAACCAGTTCTTCGATATAGAGTAGGTATTATTTTTCCTCACTTGCAAATTATGTGATAAGATTTAAAATATAACTATGGGATTTTTGTTATTTTTCTGTAAATGCATAACAGATTAAAATACTTGATAATTATATATGCATGTCCCTGTTTATTATTATCAGGGAGAAAAAGTCTGCTTAGAATTAAACAATTCATTTTAAATTAATTGCAGGTGTCTTAGGTGAAGCAGCAGTTCATTATCATTTTTGCATTAGATAAATGAAAATTATTTCTCTCCCTGGAAAAGAATTAATTTGAAGTGAAAGGAGGCATCATTTTATTAAATTTTTTAATAATTTAATTGATGGAAAAAGTATTTTTGTAACTCCATTAAGTTTAAGGTCAAGTATAACTTAAAGATTAAATTACAAATACCGGCTCTTGTCTTGCCTCCCAAGATTTCAAGTCATCCGTCCTAGTTATATTTGTTAAAAAGTGTTGAAGTCAATTTAACAAATGCTTGGCATGAAATGAAGCACAACTATTAGGATTCCTTTTACCATTCTCTCCCTCCCTTTATGTATTCATTAGCTTTCAAAAAAGAAGAACCAACTTCAATATAAAATAAGATTATCATGTGCATTAAGGACATCTGAGAAAAGGAATTGGAGATAGGCAGTGGGAGTTGGAGTATCATTAAGGGGAGGAAAACAGGATAGCCAGAACTATATCAGGATTGCACAAATAAAACAATTCCAACGTTGATTCAATGGTCCTGGCATGATGTTTGGGACCTGTTGGCATAGGTGATGCTGTGAAGGAAAATGAAATGGTATGGCCAAAGCATCAGACATTGGAGAAAATGTTAGTTTTATTATTAATATTATGAATAGAAACAAGAACAAGTTTTTAGGGGAAAACTTATTCCCCTGGGGATTGTGGGACAAACTAAATGAATGTGACAGAGAGGAGTGAGAGATTTGAGTTACGTGATGGGGAAGGACTTGGCTTATTTAGGCAAATGACTATTCCTGAGCAAAAAGGAGCCCATGCATTTGGACCGTAGGAAGCTGGTGCTACATTGAATAAACATGAAACTTTGGTTAAGAGGCAAGCACATTATGGTACTAAATTACATCTCTTATTCATTGGTATGATGTAAAAATAGATCCCTGGGATTTTATAGCCCTGACCGGTTTGGCTCAGTGGATCCCTGGGATTTTAATAATACACAAGAATATTTTTTCCCTTTTATTCCATTTTAAATTTTCCTCAAGTAATTTTTTTCTTTAATATGAAGAATGTGCTCCCAAATATATTTTTACAAAGTGTTCATATCCTTAAATAAGAATGTGATGGTGAAGAAGTGGAATTGAAATTGTAGAACATGTGTTTGTTTATACTGAGCTGTGAGGTTATACCTCCTAATCAACATTAAACATTGATTAACATTGGCAAATGTAGCAGTGCACCTTAGTGATTTATTTCTAAACAAGCCATTGGAAGCTGGAGTGGCTCCATATCTTTCATGCAAACCCTGAAGAAATGTTTAGACTAATCTAATAACTCTGAATAGGCAGCAATTTGGATATTGTAATGAGTAAAACCCATGTTTTCTGGCAAAGTAAATATATATTTATTAAATTAGTTTTTAATATTTGAAAATACTAATCTGCCTTCTTGGAAAGAAGGCTATTCAACTTGATGAATTTTCAAATTCAACACGACAAGGCAATCTTTCAAATGAGCCTGTCTGTTCCTTAATTTCAAGCAAGTTGGATTCAGCCAAAACAGTTTACTAACTAGCCATGAATAAGCACTGACAAAAAGTTCAGAAGTAGAAACAGATGGAATCCCCATGGCCCGGGGGTTAGGGAGATATTGTGGAGGAATTGGGACTTCATCTGGGTCTTGAGCAAATACAATTTGGATTGGCAGAGAAGATAAAGAGCAAGACATGTTTTGGAGTTTTTCTGCAACAGCAGGCTTTTATCCAGAAGTGTTCTTAGATTTAACTGCAAAGATAGGGACCAGATTGTGGAGTGGTTCTATTCTAGGTTTGCCAATCACAAGCTTACAGCAACCATTTGTGAAACTTCTCAACTTTGAACAGGTTCCTTGGCTGTGAGAAGGGGTCACTCTATCTGTTTTCTGCAGGTCATAGGGTTATTGTGAAAATTAACATGTCATACATATGAACATGCACTGTAAGAATCAAGTGCTATGGAAATGTCACGTGATAGATCTGTTCATGGTTAGCAACCTTAGCTGGGGGCTATACTCTGCTTAAGTATTTTAGTATGCATCCCAGCTCAGTTTCCTCTTCTTTCCTACAATGATTATTTCAAACATTTACCATTTCCTGTAAATCTTTGGTTCTACCCATTCTTCTGTTCTCAGAAGATACCTTCTTTACCAACAAAACATAAAACAGGAACAGCAACTTCCTCATCCTCCTGCTCCCATTACATAAACCCACATGCTTCACACTCACCCTTCCTCCCCTCTCCCTAGTGTCAGTGGAATAGATACCACTCCTCTTAGGAGTAATGGGTCCATCTGAGTACTGAATCCCATCTCTTCCTGTCTTCAGAGGAAACTTGCCATCTATTATCCTCTCAGCATCTTTCTATTCACTCCCTCCCATCAGCATTTGATTTTTTTTAACCCTCAAGGATATGCTTTCTTTTAAATTGATATTTAGCGTGAGGAAGGGAGAGCAAGAGAGAGAAAAACATCAATATGAGAGTGAAACACCGATTGGTTACCTCCTGCACGCACCCGACTGGGAATAGAACCCGAAACCTGGGTATGTGCCCTGATTGGGAATCAAACCCATGACCTTTTGGTGTATGGGTTGATGCTCCAACCAACTAAGCCATGCCAGCCAGTGCCCTCCAGTCAGCATTTAAATATGATCAAGTTTTCCCCTATACCTCACATCTCCTTCTAGCTTTTGTGTTATTGATCCTCTTACCCTTTATAGCCACATTTTTTAAAGGTGTGATCTATTTTCAGTGCCTCCATTTCTTCAAGCTATGTGCTCTCTTTAACCCACTTCAGTCTAGATTTTTCATCTCGTATCCCCTCCAAACTACTCTCACCAAGGTCACAGATAGCTTCTAACTATATTGTTAAATCAGACATCTTTCATCTGTATCTTGCTTGACCTCTAGGCAGCAATTAATTCTATTGATCACTCCCTCTTTCAAACACTTATTTACCTTCTCTTCATGCTACTACATTGTATTGATCAGGGATCAGAGTTGCAAACAACAGAATTCACTCTTGCAATTTAAACAGAAAAGGAATATATTGAGGGATGTTAGGTGGCTCACAATATATATGGAAGGACAGTTTAGATGATGTTCAACTAAGGCAACACCTATCACACATGGGAACAAATCCCGCTACCCTGGCCTCTTAGTGTTGACAACACAAGTCACACAAACATTGCATGCTTTTCACTGATGATGCCCAGGACTGGACTCCAGAAGCTAGGCCACTGCTACCACCCTCAGTGCTGACTGCTTTCTCCATCGCACCTGCTGGAAGATCTCACAGCCTTGCTTAGTCATGAGTTCTCTTCTGACCTGGCTTTGCCTAAGTGCTCCTGACTGCAATCCTAGGTTCCAGGATTATGTCCTAGCTGCCAAGTACACTGAAAATTTCAGTTGTGACTTTTTTCTTGGGGAGATGGGGATTTCCTCAAATATAGAAGGTTTATTGAAAAGGTGGGAGTCGACCACTATTTTGACACTTGTCTGCTCTCAACACTCTTCTAATTCTGCTGCTACCTGCCTGAGCCATCTTTCTCAGTCTCCTTTCTTTAGTTGCCCCTTAAATGCTGAAGTTCCTCAGAGCTCCATCTTAATTTTTTCCTTCTCATTCTGCACCTTCTCCCTGGGTGATGTTGTGTAAGACCATGGTTTTAGTTGCATTCTCCGTGCTTAAGACTCCTAAATTTTGACCTCCAGTCCTATCCTCTCTCCTGAACTCCAGGCCCACAACTGCCTCTTGGACACTCCTACTTGGATATGCCATAAGCACCTCAAATTCAACACAACTAAAAACATACTTCTCTGTCACCCACATATATTCCTCCCGTTCCCCACATTAGAGGTCCACCCAGTTGTTAAGAAAGGAGGATGTTATCATTGGGAGCTTCCCTCCCTCATCTGTAGGTATCCAGTCAATCTGAAAGTGCAATCAATTGTAGATCCCATACATATGTATTTCAAATCTGCTGCACTCTCTGTATATTTAACTACAATATACTGTCCACAGATATAGGAATCCAGATTATTACGTGAGCGTCCTCCTAGCTTCCAGTTTTGCTCTTTTCTAATCCAGGTCTTGCTTAGCAACTCATGTCACCTCATTTGACTACTTAACATTCTTCAGAGGTGAAGCCCAACACCCCCCCCCTACCCCTGCATGTGCTTCTATGGGTGTAGAATATCTCTGGAAGATTGCACAGGAAATTGGTAACAGTGGTTGCTTCAGGGATTGGGAGTGGGAGAACTGAGTGGCTAAGAGCCAGACTTATTTTTATTGTGCATTCTATTGTGTCTGTAAAATTGTATTCCCTGTGCACATATGATGTATTAAAATTGATTTAAAAAACTTTAATAGATTGCTGTTGATCATAAGATACTGTCAAACTCTTGTACATACTTTGTAAGATCACCGCACAGAGTAGCTCCTGCTTACTTCATTAGCCGCATCAATTGTTTTGCTATTCTTTGAATCTATGAAATTCTCTCATTTTCTAGCATTTGCACATAGTTCCTTGTTTGAAATACTCTTTTCGTTCCCATCTCACCTGGCTAATTCTACTTCTCCCTAGTCCTCTGCTTAGGTGTCACATCCTCCTCAAATTTTTACCTTGCCATAAGACTAGCTTTGAAACTCTCACCCCCCTCCCCATGGCACTATTCTTATCAATCCCCCATAGTATTTTAATATTTTATTTTTAAAATCTATTTTTATTGATTTCAGAGAGAAAGGGAGAGCGAGAGAGAGATAGAAACATCAATGATGAGAGAGAATCATTGATTGGCTGCCTCCTGCACACTCCTCACTGGGGATCAAGCCCACAATCTGGGTATATGCATTGACGAATTGAACTGTGACCTCTTGGTTCATATAGGTTTATGCTCAACCACTGAGCCATGCAGGCCAGGCTCCCATAACATTCTTAAAAGTATTATTTGTCTCTTTTGTCAGAAAGACCATAAGCTATACAAGGACAGGATGCTACAGCTGTTTTATTCAAGGCTTTGCCATTGGTGTAAAAGTAAATATATTGGACATACTAGGAATTCAATGGATATTACTTACATGGATAAACTACTCCTGCTTTGTTTCCTCTGTTTCTTCGTTTTTCAAATTATCTCATCTGTTCCCAAAGGCATTATTTTTATGATCCACTCTCAACCTTGTCTAAGATTTTTCTTCTGCATGTTTCCATATATATTTTATTTTATTTTTACATATATTTTTATTGATTTCAGAGAGGAAGGGAGAGGGAGAGAGAGAAATAGAAACATCAATGATGAAAAAGAATCATTGATTGGCTGCCTCCTGCACATGTCCTACTGGGGATGTGTCCTTGACCAGAATCGAAACTGGGACTCTTCAGTACAACTGGGCAAAACTGGCTAGGGATCCATATATATATTTAAATTCAGGAATTCCAAAGGTAGGAATAATATATTCTATTAATAGTACTAAAAAAACTGATATAGCTTTTACTCTTCTTGAAGAATGTACCATACAATTTACAATGAGTGAATTTTTAAAAATAAATGAAATAAATGTATGGTTATTTTTTGAAATATCAAAAATCATATGTTTTAGTAACATGATAGATATAGTATTTAATACATAAAAATTAATATTTGGTAAACAAACTTATTAATGCCACTGACTTAAAAACATGATTACTGGCAATTCCTTTAAATGTTAGCTTATTTGTAAATGACATTTTAATTTATTCTTTACTGATTTTTCACTGAGCAGCCTATTTACACTTGCTAATTTTTTATCTTTAAAAAATACTCTTATCTTCCCAAATGTTAGTCTCAATTTTTTTCCAAAATTTCATTTCTCAGAACTTAGCCTTTTTCTATTGATCTCTTTGCCAACTTTGCCATGCCAATTTTTCACAGCCAACACTTAGCAATGGCCCATACTGATCGGTATTCGGTCTTCTGTATGTGGAATTCTTGCAGTTGAGCTGCATGATTTTATTGGCTGAGCAAGAAGGCATTAGTGTTCATCAACGTATTAATATAATTTTTTACAGGGCAAAATGAGATAAATGCTGTGCCTTAGAAACACAGCCTGCTTTTTTCTAATGGCATCAGTAAAAAAGGCATTATGGGGGAGCTAGCTAGGATGTGTGGCAGAAACACAGAAGAGAGGGAGCATGTGTGCCCACTGCCTCTACGGCTAGGGTGGAGACCAGTCTATAGGCTGAAAGGAACATTAATTTGGGACCTGGGGTCTGGAAACAGTGTTCTCATTATGATTGCCAATCATTAACTGTTTTACTTTTGCTCTAAGAGGATATTAAAAAAACACAGATCTAATTCAAATATTCCTTTCCTGAAAGCTTTCCTATCTCACATTGGGATGAAGTCCAAAGTTTTTAATGTGACTCACAAAAGTGTCGTGATAGGATCCCTGCTATCTCTTTAGTTTGTCTCTGGCATCTCTGCCTCCATTTCGTCCATCGTAAATGACTGGGTTTCGGTTAGATGATTTCTAAAGTTCCTTTCAGATCTAAAAATCGGTGATTCGCAATAATTACAAAGTTGGCCTCAGCTTTCAGATAGGATAAAAGGGAATTTATAAATGTATAAATTTCTGTTTTAAAGTAGATCAGCTTGAATTATCCTGAGGCAAGAGAAGTTGTTCAGGTAGAAGAGATACTGTTTACTTCTGCTTTTTAAGTTTGGTGGAGTAGGACTGTGCATCCTACAGGTTTCTGGAGAATCGGATTCCCTACTGCAACCTCATACTGAATTGTGAGGACTGGTAAAGATGGGAATGTGTAGTCTGTGCTGTTGTAGATAATGGAATTAATGTCCAGACAGTGAAGTGCCCGTCAGGTTTATAATAGAGCCAAGGACTGGGATCTAAGTTTCTTTATTCCCACTGCAGTGTTTCCACTATGCAAGATGATTTCATCACCATGGCTTATGTTCACTGTTCCCACAGAAAGCCCATGACGGAGTAACTATGTACTGGGAAGAAGGTTGTACTGCCAAGTTGAGCTCCGGGTCAGACTAGTATGAATAAGGATACTTATTTTTTTCCCCTTCTAGATGAAAAGCCATGAAAGGATTAATTCAGCAGATACTTCGTGAGAGCCAGCCATTGTTCTAGAACAGATCCTCCTGAATCTTTTATTTCAATATAAATAGACTAGAGGCCCAATGCACGAAATTTGTGCAAGAGTAGGCCTTCCTTCCCCTGGCTGCCGGCACCAGCTTCCCTCTGGTACCCTGGACCCAGGACCCAGGCTTCCCTCATAGCCCTGGCTTCATCCAGTCTAATTAGCATATTACGCTTTTATTATTATAGATAACAGACATATTAACAAATAATTTAATAGGTGACTTTGGATATTTTCAGACATTGATAAGTAATATGGAGAACTAGGTCTTTAATTTAGTAACCACCTAAGACTCAGACTTTTATTCATTTATGAACATTCTTCTCTCCTTGATTGTACCTCCCTTATCAACTCCACGATTGCACCGACTTACCAACTCTTGTGAGATTTATTTTTCTGTGCCATTTCCCTACTCCCTCTCTTCTAAATGCGTTAATGTCTTTATATCAGAGCAAATATTAAGCCTTCCTCATATTTGTTGTATAATTATGTGTATGCACATTGTACCACTTATCCCATAACTGTATTTCCATTTCTTCTTTCTGCGCAAACTCCAATCAGATGGAATATTCAGTTTCTCAACATTTTATATGCTCCTGCTTGTGCCGGCTACACTAGACTTGAGTCTCTACAGTACTCCCACTCATCTTTGAGCATCTCACTTTGACAGGAAATTCTCTTCTGTGGCAGCCCCTCCAACTTTGTGCAAATCTGTCGCTTTAAGCCTACTTCAAAATCCACCTCAAGCCCTGCTACTCCCGTCAAATATCTATGCCCTAGTCACCAACCTTCCTCTAAATACCACTCCTTGTAGCGCATGCTTTTTTCTTTTCTTTCCTTTTCTTTCCTTTTTTTCCTTTTCTTTTCTTTTCTTTTCTTTTCTTTTCTTTTCTTTTCTTTTCTTTTCTTTTCTTTTCTTTTCTTTTCTCTTCTTTTCTCTTTTCTGTTCTATTCATTTCTTTTTCTTTCTTTGTTTGTCTCACTTAACATAAACCCCCTCATGATGTTATTTATGTAATTACGTTCTGGCTTCTTAATTTTGTTATCAGCTCCTCAGGTTGGGGGAAGGAAAAATTATAAAATGATTTATATCACCAAATATAAATTCCCAAATGTGTTCTATATTAATAGGTGCTCAGAACAAACAAGCACTGTGATTTAAAAAAGTTGGTTGCTGCCCATTTAATGCACTTTGTATATGTTCCTGTTATATAGTATGTATCACTTTATAACGTCATTTAAGTATTATTTCTCCAGCTAGAATTTGTCTGTTCCCTAATGTAGAACTTGGGCATGGTGCATGTCCATTATATACTTGTTGAATAAATAAATTAACTTTTTAAAGAAAAACTAGATATTCTAGAGCTGTAATTGGCTCATGTTCTTTGTGAATTTAAGGAGGGGCGTGGGGGGAGTACAGTAATATAATGGCCCTGAGCCTTATCTGACTATGCCAAACTCTGTTTTCAAGGAGCCATGAATCTCTAGAGATATTGCTCTCTAAAATGCAGGCTGAAAATGTAGAATGCTCCAAACTGGATGATGATGGTGGTGATATTACTGTTTCCTGGATTGTAAACCCTTTCAAGACAGGGTCTGTGCTTTAACTCTCTCTGTACTAAATTTTGAACAGATGGTAAAAGCCACATGGTCCAGTGAAAGCACCCTTTGCTGTTATCTCTATAGCACATCCAATTCACGTTTGAATATTTGGCAGGAAGATATCTTCTGTGGCAACCCTTTCCAACTTGGTGCAGCTCTCTCTGCTTAAGAGAAAGTTATATGGAAGCACACTCAATTCCCCATACTATCCACCTTTGTTGTAGTTCTAACTCTTAGGGTCATCAATATGACTCAAAGTCCACGAAAGACTTGGACAGAGAAGACATTCAATAAAGTGTAGAGAATTGAATTGAACTGTGAAAATTTGACTATGTTTTGAATTGGGATTTGGAACTAAAATATACCCTGGACTAAGTTTGAACGTGATTTTACATCAGCTTCCTTTTTAGTTTTGCCATTTTTGTGCCTCTGAATATCTACCTATGTCAGTGGAAATGCCATTTATGTAGCTTTGCAGTTGTGGTATGTAAATGTGGCTCTTTGGGAGTTCCCTTTCTGAAGATTGGGCATGAGAAATTTAAAAAGGCAATTGGTGATTAGGTGTACAGTGTTGAGATTATATGTTTTGGTATTTTACTTATTTTCCCCTCACAATAGTGCTTCAAGAAATAGGCATGACATTTCATATCTTTTGGTCTTGGATCCAATATTTCTATCTGATCCAGATCCTTCAAGTTCCTAAAAAGCTTCACATTAACTAGGTCCCTTGTTTTTGTTTATGACCCTGCTTTGCATTTTCTCTGACCATATGTTAGCTTAAAAGGGAAACATTTACAAAAGGAAACTGGTAGAGCAGTGTCTCCCAACATGTAGACCCAACAACAAACAACAGTTAGAGTGTTACCCTTTAGCAAATTATTCCTATAAACCAACTTCTCCAATAGCGTGTGGCTGTAACTAGGGTCATATTAATAAAAATAATCCTAAGTCACTGTGTCTTTTCCCCATCTCCTCCTATAGGATTTAGTACTGTCCACGTTCCCATTCCTGTAGTATTCTTGGAAGAGATGCGGGATGCGTCACCTATACTTATGAGTTTGGTTTTCCACGTTTGGTAGCTAGTCCTGCTGGGCTAGGTGTCCTTCCTTAGGAGACTGCCTAGAGCAAGCACGTCAAACTCAAAGGCTAACACGAGCCAAATGAACAAGGTTTAAGTTTATGTGGGCCGCAAAAAAACAAAAGCTTCAATTTTCATAGAAACGTAAGTTTATTTCAACAAAGACATGCTGAATACAAAGGGCTGAAATAAATGAGTAATTGTTAATATAAAATAATAGAACATTTTAATAAAAATTAATATTTTTTCTTGAACATTAACTTACCAGACACCAAATAACTACACAAATTAATAAGCATAATGCAAATAAACCTATTTTTCTTGTTCTCTGAAAGTGAAATATTTCCTGTTGCACACACCAAGCACGTCAGTCCAGGACTAATGATGTGGCAATCGGCTGCTAAAATATTCTCTGTTAGTATCAGTGGAGAGAAATGATGCGCCTTTGCGTAAGGTGTGTAAGGAAATGAATCCAACATGATTATAGTAACCAGTCATTAGCAAATGTTGTAGTTTGTTATTAATAATTATGTATAACAGGATATTGTAAAAATTAAGTTACAAACGTTTATTAAAACATTTCTTATATACCGTTATATTGGCTGGGCCGCAAAAATATTCATTTGGGCCACATGTGGCCCGCGGGCTGCGAGTTTGACATGCTTGGTCTAGAGAGAGGTGCAGTGCCTTAAATAATTAAAGCTCCCTCCTCCAGGACTTAGCCCTGCTCTAGGCACTGAAGCTACTTCCTTCACTCCCCTAAGGTCTGTGGCCTCTCACAGGAACTACTCTTCTTCTGAGCAGATTCCAGTGTATTCGGTAATTCTTCCCTCTGAGAACCAAGGTGTCTTCCCTGAGTCATGTTCATTATTCTTGGTTGTTTTATCCCCAAAGGTGAAATCTTCATGCCTTTGTGCACGTGAACTTCATGGCCTTCCCTCCAGATGCCAAGCATAAGCCCAGAGGACTCCTGCCATGGCTCTCAGTAGCTTCCTCTTCTCCACAGCACCCTCTCAGAGGAGTGGGGTTAAAGTCTATTGATCAAGCTGAACACATCAATAATCCCATCATTCCTATTATGATCTTAAGACCCTGGAAGCAAATTAGTTTTTCATCATATTCCCCCAGGTTGCTTGTAGTTAATTTTCAGACTGTAATTGAATGTGGTATTTTCCTTGCAGAACAATGCAAACATTGAGAAGTAGCATGTTATCAAGAAAAGAATATTATCCTATAAGTCAGAAAATCTTAGGTCTTTCTTAAGCTAGCCTTGAAGCATTTATTCATTCATCCTGTAATATTTATTGACCCCATAATGTCCTAGACACCTTACAAGGTATTGTGGATACAAAAATGAATTAAATTCTCAGTGCTTCTTAACACGGTTATGCATTAGTCCGGGGCTAATCAAATTGTGGTCTGCATGCCAAATTTTATTCCCCATATGTTTTTATAAATAACATTTTATTAGAACACTATGTACATATTGTCTATGGTTGCTTTCATGCTACAACAATGGAGTTAATAAGTTGCAACAGAGATCCGATGATTCCTAAAGCCTAAAATATCTAGCATCTGACCTTTACTGAAAAATTTTGCTGACTCCTGCATTAGATTCATCATGGAGAAGATTTTAAAAAATTGCCCGTGTTTCACCAAGAGAATTAAATCAGAATTTGGATGGAGTGGGGGGTTGGGAGTTGACCCAAGAACCATTGTTTCTAAAAAGCATCCTAGATAAAATAATGTGCAGTCAGAGTTCACAAACATAACAGATGATCCCTGCCCTCGAGGAGTATATGGCTTATTGTGGAGAAGAGGCTCACAAAATTAAAAAGGTAAAATGGATGGATCTAAAATGTAAACATTTACAAACTTCCAAGGGAACATTGCCTAGGGAGCATTTTACTTCATTAGGGAAGTTTTCACAGAGAGACATTTAAACAGATTTCTGACCGATGTATGCACTGGTGGACCAGAGCCACTGGGTCGTAGTAGGCTGAGAAGGAGTAGAGAGAAAGCATAAGCCAAGGCACATAGTTATGCAAGAACATGGCCCATTCAAGGAATAATCAGCAGCTCAGTGGGCCCAGAACACTGAGAGGGAAGAGGAGAGGGAGGTCATAAGATACAAAGATGGAAAAATAAGAGTTAAACTGGGAAGAGCTTTGTATGCTAAGAGGTTTGGAATTTATTGTTTGGACTTTCATTTAAAAGTTGAGTGGAAAATTGAGTCTCTTCAGTGGTTCTCAACCTGTGGGTCGCAACCCCTTTGGCGGTCGAATGACCCTTTCACAGGGGTCACCTAAGACCATCCTGCATATCAGATATTTACATTACGATTCATAACAGTAGCAACATTACAGTTATGAAGTAGCAACAAAAATAATATTATGGTTGGGTTACAACATGAGGAACTGTATTTAAAGGGCCAAAAGGTTGAAAACCACTCCTCTACATCTTAGTTTTTCCATCTGTAAAAAAAATGTAGTTAGCTCAGATGATTGCCAAGAGACCTCTAACTCTAAAATATGGCTTCCTGAGGTTGTGTCAATTATTTCTTTTGATGCTCTCTGGACTGGGAGCATAGTTGAGGTTATATGAATAGCACGACTTCTTTGGTAGTGGCTCACCTGACTATGTCCTGTAATTGATCCATTTCTCTTAATAGTACAAATGAGGACAACATTACTTTATGAATTTGCCACAAGGATTTGAGAAAGCAGACTTCTGGAGGAGAAGAACCTTGCCTGGTCAATGCATTAAGGCCCTTAATTAAGAGTTTTACATAATAATAAAATATTTGTAAAATACTTTTATGTTCCATGCAGAGAGGTGCTATAAAATGGGGACAGTTTTATTGTCAAAATTCACATTCTTCCCAATTAGTACTAGTGCCTATTATGGCTTAACATTTGTAAGTCTTTATACTCAAAACTTGGTGTATGAATTAATATAGAAGTTCTTCACTATGATACCTTATTTTACAGTTTCTCATTTATATCAGGTCTCTACATTGTAATTTCATCTCTGTTCTGACATTTACTGGGATAGCTGTATCTCCACTTGTATCTCTAATAAGCTACATGTTATTGGTTTCATATCTCTAAGTGAAGTTATTGAAGTCCTAGTGTATATTGAATATTTTATTCACCTCTTGCAGGGTCTCACCAAGTGTACAGAACAGCCAGTGAATCAAAAAATAATATATGATAGGCTCAGTAATAGAAGCTTCCGAGACTGTAAGGCAGCCCAATCTGTACTTTCTGATTCTGTTAATCACACACAGGTAGATGAATGCACTGGAAATTTCCAATTATATTTAGAATGCTGCAAGTTGGAATACATAGACATCTTTGAAACCTCAGAAAGAGCTGCTGGAAAAACTTTTATAGTTTCTGTCATTTGGACACCAAACATTCCTATTAAAGATGTTTTGAATACCTTTTTTTAAAAAACTTTTAACAGATTTTTATGGATTTAAGAGAGGAAGGGAGAGGAAGAGAGAAATAGAAACATCAATGATGGGAATCATTGATACGCTGCCTCTTGCACGCCCAACTGGGGATTGAGCCCACAACCTGGTACATGCCTTTGACTGGGGTGGAACCCAGGACCCTTCAGTCCTCAGGCCAATGCTCTATTGACTGAGCCAAACTGGCCAGCACTTGGATACTTTTTTAAAATTCTTTTCAATTAGTAACTATTGTTACTCCCTGCCAAAGAAAATTATAAGAAACTCTAGAACATGGGTGGGCAACCTTTTTGTGAGTGCGTGCCAAAACCAGCAAAATCTCTGACTCAAAATTCTTCTGCGTGCCAACCCTAATTTTTTGAGAACATGTTACACCTACTTGATATCTCTTAAGGTGTACGTATGTGAAGAACCTTGAAGAAATAATAAAATTCATTCAAGCAACAAAAACACAGTATATGGTGATGAAAAATACATTTATTTTTAATGTATACATGTTATGTAAAATTATATATTTATCTAAGATGCACCTACACTGAATTTACCTGAGAAATAAAAAAGTCAATATTAAGAAAAAAATTGTAAATGGAAGATTATAAGAGAGGGTTTCGCGTGCCAGCAAAAGTTACTGGCGTGCCATGTTTGGCATGCGTGCCAGTGGTTGCCCACCCCTGCTCTAGAATATTGGCCACTATTGACTTCTTTCCCCTGTCTTTTCTTCACAGACATTGATGAATGTGCTGAAGGGCGCCATTACTGCCGGGAGAATACCATGTGTGTCAACACCCCGGGCTCCTTCATGTGCATCTGTAAAACTGGATACATCAGGATTGATGACTATTCATGTACAGGTAAATAGTGGCTCCTTATAAAATCATATCTTTCTATGTCTTCAATTTCTTTTTAAACTTTCTAAAAGAAATTCGAACTTTTTGTAGAAGTCTGCCATAAATATTCTCTTATAACAAAACAAGTCGTAAGCAAAAGCATATGGTTGTTGTTGTTTTTTTAAATATATTTTTATTGATTTCAGAGAGGAAGGGAGAGGGAGAGAGAGATAGAAACATCAGTGATAAGTGAGAATCATTGATCGGCTGCTTCCTGCAATGCCCTGTACTGGGGATTGAGCCCGCAACCTGGGCCAAGAATTGAACCATGACCTCCTGGTTCCTAGGTTGATGGTAAACCACTGAGCCACACTGGCTGGGCTAAAAGCATATGGTATTGATTTTGGTAGTTAATTGTGAGTCTGAGGAAAGTTTTATACTCCCTGATAGGAGGGTAAAGATCAACTTAAGAAACAAATCAGTATTATACTGATATTAAACACAAACAGGACTTATACTTGTGTGAATTCTATGGCAAATCTGAGAAACGACCCATAAATAGAATCTCCTTTATATGAGAGAAGATTTTTGAATAGAGGAATAATAACATAAATAATTTTATATCTTTAAGAAATAGATTTTTGGAGTGCTGGGAAATGGGAATATTAAAGAGAATTGACCTTCTTCATACCTTTGGGCAGTACAGTTGAATAACTACATCATAAAATTTTTGCTTGTGTTTGTTTTATAAAATATCATATCAGGACCTTTTAGTACCATCCAGAGTCCTGTTCAGGGATATATTGAGTGTTTGTAATGTTTTAAGATAGTCCTGGGATAAGACAACTTATTAACTTCATATTGTATAGGTTCCTACCTGTAGAATGTGAAAGAAAATGGTGTGGGAGAGGAGTTTGAAGACTATGGAGTTTGAGGAAATGTGGGTGTGAAATAAGACATTTCTTTGGATTTCTTTTTTATTTTTATAAGTATATATTAGGAAAAAAGACACATGTAGAATCATAAAACTGGAGAGCACTTAAAATGTTATTCTTATCACTTTTTACTGTACCTCCAACTTTATAATTTTTATCTGAGGGATGTGTAAAGAATACTTAGAGTTTTCCAGAGAAAGTGGCTTTTAACACTTCCTGGTAATAATATGAATCTATAATAAAAGTGCTACCTTATGCCTTTGTATTGGTGTGTCCCCTTTAAGTACTATATTATAGTGATCATACAGTGTACTACTTGATATCCCGTTCATCAGTTAGAGCAAAGGGAAGGGCCTGCCTCAAAATTCAAATATAGTATTTATAGAAAAATGATAGAAATAAAAAATAATGAGAAGTGACTTCCCAATCAATAGAGAATAACCAAAGATATTCTGAGGGAAGAAAATATATAAAGTTGCCAATGAATTTACAAATTCTTGCTTTTTTTTTTTTGTCAGTTCATCCTAAACATTTCCACAGTATGGGGAAAATTGTGCACTTTTTCTTTAGACAAAATTTAATCCCCCTTAGTGGCAGTGTCTTCAAGAAGGACTATGGAGATATTTTCAACATAAAAAAGGAATAGAAAAGAACAAGTTTCAATGAATACACAGTTTGTGGTAATATTGGTAATATCAATAAGTCTAGTTCCAAAGTAATGGTTGACAGCAACAACAAAAAATCTATCTGAGATGAAATTGCCACTCCCAGAGTGTGGTATTTCAAGATGTGCTCATTGAAAATAAGAGCACCAGCAATTTTCTGATTCCTTGGCTTTAGGGACTTAAAAAGCTGTGTACATTTTTGTACTTCTTAGTGATTCTTTTTGTTTTCTTATATTCTTTTTATTATTTACTTATTTTTTTAATTTAAATATATATATATACATACATACACTGAGTGGCCAGAATCTCAGGGGTGGGCAAACTTTTTGACTCGAGGGCCACAATGGGTTCTTAAACTGGACCAGAGGGCCGGAACAAAAGCATGGATGGAGTGTTTGTGTGAACTAATATAAATTCAAAGTAAACATCATTACATAAAAGGGTACGGTCTTTTTTTTTTTTTTAGTTTTATTCATTTCAAACGGGCAGTAGTTTGCCCACGGCTGGGCCAGATTATTATGACCACCTGACGTTTGTAGGCAAATTAGCTATAATTTCGCGCTGAAGTTGCTAAAGGGCCAGGTCATTATAAATGTCTGAATAGCACAACATACCTAAGTATCATTTCTGATCAAGTTCATCCTATCATGTTGATGGTGTATCCCAAAGGAGATGGCTTCTTCCAACAAGACAATGCGTCATGCCATGGTGCTCGTATTGTGCAGGAGTGGTTTCAAGAACATGAGGGAGACTTTACCTTGCTTAGGTGGCCCCCACAATCACCAGATCTCAATCCAATTGAGCATTTGTAGGACGAAGTTAAAAGAGCCATCAGGCAGCTGGTTTCACAACCATCAAATCTCACAGAACTGGACAGTGCTATTCATCAGGCATGGTGTCAGATTCCTCGCATCAACTTTCAACATCTCGTGGGGTCAATGCCAAGAAGAATATCCACAGTATTGAAGGCAAAAGGTGGCCCAACAAAGTACTGATGGGTTGGTCATAACAATCTGTCCGGTCATAATAATCTGGCCACTCAGTGTGTGTGTGTGTGTGTGTGTGTGTGTGTGTGTGTGTGTGTATATGTACACACACACACACACACACATATACACACACATTGATTTCAGAGAGGAAGGGAGAGGAAGAGAGAGATATAGAAACATCAATGATGAGAGAGAATCATTGATCGGCTGCCTCTTGCATGCCCCACACTAGGGATTGAGCCCGAAACCCCAGGTATGAGCTTTGACCTGGAATAGAACTGTGACCTGCTGGGTCATAGGTCAGTGCGCAACCTCTGAGCCATGCCACCTGGGCTGTTTTCTTATATTTTTAAAAAATGTTAGAGATTTTGAGTAAGAGTATATGACACACAATTGGGCCTAGTTTTGAATGAGTAGCATTTCACAGCAGCAGGATATTTTCAAGGGGTTCATTACCATTCCAAGCCTGTCTGCTGGCTGTCAATTCAGGGACCAGCTTAGCTGTCACCCCTTACGGAGAATTTCTTGCTTTGTCTTTACCTCTTTCAGTGCATTTCCCTTACAAGTAAAATCCCACAAATTACTGTTAATTTTCTATTACTTTGGGAAAAATTTCCCCTGAGATTCCAAAGTAACTAATGATATAAATGAAGTGTCTCTTTGTAGGAATGCGAAGGAAGACCAAATTTATTTTAAGAAAAGCTGTTCAGGCCATGATTTTTATGCCTCAGGAACCAAAGCCAAGAATTTCAAGATCTGGCATATGATGGATGAATTTCCTTCCTGATATGTCAGTATTTCCAACTAGCACCACTATTTTTCTATGCTTCTACTTAAAGAAGGGAGACTTTCTTGCCCTTAAATTGCCTATCTGCTACAAGTAGGTCTACAAATATGAGAATTTACATTTTTACACAAAAGCTGGTTTTGCTAGGGAATATGAGTGGATTTTATTTTGTAGTCCCAAGCCAGGTGATTTTTGACAAACATTTTATGTTAGACTATGCAGGGTGGGCACATATTCAGGGTTCCTGGAAAGGAAATGGATGCTTACATTCTACCACCTTGGGGCACTCTCCCTGCAGGGAGCCCGCCTGCCATTCCCTTTCCTCTGCCATTCCCCCTCAGGCACTATCCCCTAACCTCTAAGGGACCCCATGAGACTTGCAACCAGGGAAACAATGGGCAGAGGCACCTTGTCTGGGCTAACTAATCCTTTGAACCTGTTACCAAGGCCCCGTTTTCTCCGACTTCCAGTGAGCCACGCAGCCCAGCCCAGGCTCTCCTGTTGCTTCTTCTATGTCCTTGTTTCACTGCCCTAAGTTTATTTTTGCTGCAGTCAATAAATTCTTGTTTGCTTTCCTACAAAAAATAAAATAATTTTTTTACTACTTTGTATCTCTCTCTCCCCACACTTTAATAACAGCATCTGCACAGGCACCATGAAGAAATGACTCTTCTGGTGGGGGTTTTGCCCTCAGGGCTGAAGGCTCTAGCCAGTTTGGCTCAGTGTGTAGAGCATGGGCCTGCAGACTGAAGTGTCTTGGGTTCGATTCCAGGCAGGGGATGTTTCTCTCTCTGTCTGTCTCTTCCCCTCCCTTCCACTCTATCTAAAAATCAATGGGAAAATAGCCTTGGGTGAGGATTAATAACAACAACAACAACAAAAATGAGCTTCCATAAGACCAGGGCAGGGCTTCATTTCTCTGATAAAGATTGGGCTTTATTTTCTCCAAGTTTTAGTAACAAATACATCCTTGCAGTAGGAGGCTTTCCAGAATAAATGTGAAGACGCCACTGCAGAGCCATTCTTTGGTTTGTGGCTGAGCTCTTGGAGTCCTGATTTTGTTTTGCTTCTGTATTCCTGCTTCTTTTTCCTATTGAAGAGCTCCTTGATAAAACCTAAAAATCTGACATGTTCAGCTCTGTTCCCAGAGGTCTCTCAAACTTGCTTCCCCCATCTGAAATTAATCATAGACATTCTAATTTAAAGAAGACTCAAAGAGCAATACCCTGTACTTTATAGTCAAGAGCTTTGATCAATAAAAGAAGCCTTTTTTACTTTATAAGCCTATAGCTCTGGGGTAGAAATTATGTATGCCACAGAGTAATTACCTTCCATAGTTGGTAGAATTGCCGTTTTTTTCTTTCGCTTCCAGATGATGTGAATTATATTTTCCTCATGACCATAAAATTTTGGAGATGGAAGAATTCTTAAGAATAATCTCACCCAATCTCCTAACTTTCATAAATGGAGGGAAACCAAAGTTGAGAGAGATGAGTATTACTCATGGTCATACAGTTCGTGAGAGGCAATGAGGGGCCAGAAGATAAGCCTCTTTATATTCATCATCATTTGTTTAATTTGCAATCCCAAAAATAAATAAGGGGAAAAGATTTATATTTTATGTAGAAATACATTATTCAACTTATAATATTCATTAATTAAACTGCCTTTCTTAGAGATTGTTTCAGTTCATTAGCTTAACTCTAAGAAAAATTTTTCCCCTACAGATTTTATAATAATAATCCTAAATCAGAATCAATAGAAGAAACATAAATCACAATTTTCTAGGCCTCTGGCTCTATCATACAATTACACTAATGACTCAGTTGTGCCATTTACACAAATGATGCAGCAGTTTATAATCTTCTGAACTCATTAATATAATTTTCCTTCCAGTGAAGGTATATTTTTGTCCTAATTAAGTCTTCATAATCTACTTCTCACATTTTTTTTTTGTTCTCAGAGAGGAAAGAAAAAGAGAGGGGGGGAGAGAGGAGAAGGGACAGAGAAAGAGAGAGGGAGGAAGAGAAAGAGAGAAGAGAGGGAGGGAAGGAAAGGAAGGGAGAAAAGACAAAGGGAAGGGGATGTAAGCAAAGGAAAGGGTTTGGTTCACATGAGCCAAGATAGTAAAAGGGCATTCTTCAGCAACTCTGATTGTAAAAACAATTTTTATGCATAACAAAGTTTCTTGTTAACTTATCTTGACAAATGGCTTTCTTGGGTCCCTCACATAAACATTCATTAAATTCAGCAAATATGTTAGATCTTGCTGGACATCTCTTCTTGGAATTGGTCTTATATAATGAGCAAAGAATAAAAATCTCTAGAAGCAAAGATAAAATCCATAATTTTGGAATTATCAAAGGATAAAACATATTCATTTCAGATCTTCCTGATATGTCTCCGATTATTATAGTAAGAAACACACAGTTCCGGTTCTTTCTTGTGTGTGTTGAGGAACTCGCTGTCCTCCCACTATTGTACAGTTCTTTAGAGTAGGATCAGGAAAATGGGAAAGGTGGCCATAGAAGTGATGGAAAAAGTCTTGCCCAGCTTAGGGAGAAAATAGGTTTTTTAGGACAGTGGTTTTCCAACAGGGTCCATTTTACCTTCCCACCTACCGGAGACTATTTGACAATGTCTGGAGACATTTCTGGTTATCATAAGTGAGGGGCAAGGGGGCTGCTACCTGCATCTGGTGGGCAGAGGCCAAGGATACTGATAAACATCCCATAATATTATTATTAGACTAACTAGCCTCTTAAGAAAATGCCTTATTTTTCTGGGACCTGAAAAGCTAGGAGCTTTTTGCTGGTTACCTTCTGACTGAGTCACTAATCTCTATCCCACACTGGTGGCCCTTCATAACAAAGAATTACATGACCCAAAATGCCAACAGTGCCAAGGCTGATAAATTCAGCGTTAGGTTCACCCAATCAAAGTTGTAAGCTATGCACTTTCTTTTTAACTTTTCCTACTTTTCTTCAAGTTTCTTTTAGGCACTTCGCTCACTTCTTAGGGTGGCCAGTGTCCTCCTATTAGCTTTTGGCATGACAAAAGGGACCCCTTCTCAATAAGGCCCACTCTCCCTCAAGTTCTTCCCTCTCCTCTCCCTTATTAAAAACCTTCTCCTAGCTCAGCCGGGGGAATATTCTGCAATGGCACGGTTGCAGGGCTCAGCAGAGGTGGCAGAGGGGATTGCTTAGGGCCCCTCGAACACCTATCCCCGATGCCTGCTCAATGTGCTTTCTATGGACCCCCTGCTTCTCTTACCCGGGGCCTTCTGATGCTGGCTGTGGTCCAGGTCTCATACCAAAGAAGGTCCATAAAGTGTCTAAACTGAGCACAAGGAATTCTACTTGATACTTGAGTTTTGTTGTTAAAGAGCCTCCTGTGGTGTTCCCCAAGGAGTTTTACTTCTAAAAATACTTAACTTTTTATAGCATTGAATACTCCTAGTGCTTACATTTTATGATCCTATAGTTACTTTTTTTGCTCTAACATGGTCACTATTTTTTTTTTTAAATCACTGTGACCATCCTATGTGTCAGGCTCATTTAGTTTGGTGTTTATGGAGAAGAGTCATTGATTTTATGATGCTATTGTTTTCTTTTTTACTGTTGGTTTCCTAGCATTTTAAAGAGCCTGGGGTACTATTGGGATGCACAAAAGGTTACAGAGAAGGATTTGCTACTGGGCAACTGAAGCAAAGATTTTCAGTCAGTTGTAACCCATGCGTGCCCCTTCCTCAAAGGGCTTCCTCTGGTGTGTTTCTTTCAAGTTTCCTATCAAGCAATCCTAGAAAAGGTCATTTGCATAAAGTGTTTAAAGAGATAGTATTGTACAAAGCCAGCAATAGCATTATTGTTTTTTATTCTACATTCTTCCAAAAAGAATTTAAGTTGAAGCTGGTAATTTATTGTATGGATGGATAATAACTTTACTAGTATTATCAGGTATTTAAAAATAGCTCTGGATGGATTTATCAAAATTGCACCTACAGAACAACACAGATAATTCATTGTGTGTGTGTGCCATGATAATTACTGTGTATAAATAGTAAAGGAAGCAAGAATACTGTGGACAATGGCAGAGAGGCAGGGGAGGGGGGTGGCGTGCACAAGAAACACCGATCAGAGAGAAAGAAGGCTAAAGAACTGGAAGTGAAAATAAGCATATCAGACTTCACCAAAACATCCCACATAAACAAGGTTATGTTACTTGTAAAATGCCTTGGCAGCGTATCTTTAGTAAAATGCCTAGCAAAGGAGAAATCTTCAGTAAGTGTTGGCTACTATAATTATTGTTACTATTATGATTAGGCAAGCTCTCCTCTTATTTCCCTGGGACCCTTTCAACCGGGCACTGTTATTTTCCAACTGAGTTATTATTTTCGTAAAGCAGATAGCTTTGCCAGAGCCATGGATTCAACATGCTACTGTTTATTCAACTGTCCTTATTATGCACTGTGAATAGGGGTGTAAAAAGAAAGGGAGCCCTTGGCGTAACTGAGTAGCATTTCTTCCTTCCATAGGGGGATTTTCCCTGGGATCTGGGAGGTTCCTATTGTTCTTGTGAATGAGTGTTAGGTTGGGATACCCTGGGGTGAGATAGATGCAGCCAGGGACCTACCCTGGATACTAATCTGCCCAGAGTAGAGAATATGGCCTCTAAGAATTAGAGAGTCTGGCCAGTTCTCAGGCAGGGCAGATTCTCAGAGCCTGCTGCTTCTATGTGGATTTCTTTTCTAAAGAATCACAGTCAGCAATCAGACAATCCTGCCATCTGGACACTAGTTGCCATGACTATTGGGAAAGACTTTTGCATTTTTATGAACAGCCACTCCACATCTTGTTCTTTTGGAGTCGGCATTGCAAAATACGGTAAAATGGTGCTATATTTCATCAAAGATGAAAATCAGACAACTTTAGGTTTTAGAGAGGTAAAATGTGGCCCCTAATGCTAAAAGATGCCTCATTCATCTCCTGTAGTTCACTGAGTATTATTACACTGTGTAGTCATCATTGAGTAATTTGAAAATATAAACATGATTACAAAAATCAAAATGTCAAGCCCTGAGACTCCAAGAATTCGTAATGAAAAGCTATTTGTAAGCATGCATAATCAAGAGAGCATCTCTAGGAGAATGTGCACTGTCGTTACCAGGAAGGGTTAATACTAGAAAACTTCAGGCCAGGCCTGGAAAACTTGCAGAGAACAGAAGTGAGACGTGTCTGCGCCGTTGGTGAGGAGGCCAAGGCAATGTGCTTATCTCTTTCCTGAAACACATATGTGCACGCATACAATTAGCAGCCAGCTCTTCATGAAACGGGCTCCAAGGCTCAGGGAGCCGAATTGCCTTTTTAAAGATGAAAAGCTTGGAAAGAGGAACGTGCTATCTGAATCTGTCAGCGCCGACGTAGCGGTTTCCAGGCTTGTCGGAGCCTTTATGCGGCATCGCGGCGCAGCCTTGTCCCCATGTCTGACCTCCAGCTGGCTGTGGTTTGATCATCAGAGCAGCCAGTGGGATGTGTCCATACCAGCCAGCCTCTGTGCCAGCTCACCTGAGCACTGCCTCATTAGCCAGCCTCACCTGCTTTGACGTGGTTAGTCAGGGAACCCTAATTCACCTTTGTCTCAAATGGCTGTATTATTTGAGTTGTATTTTTATATGGAAAGCACAGAGCTGAAAACTCACGTAGGGGAATAAAAAGATTATACATGCCAGGAGTGTAATAATAGCGGTGTCTTAGCAACAGGCAGCTATAGAGGGCAGGATTATTGAAGTTGAGGTTCAGCAGATGCCTTTCATTTCCTCCCTTGATTGTTGGC